>NC_073247.2:3752500-4377500 GCF_029281585.2 Gorilla gorilla gorilla
CTACACAGCTATCTGCATTTACATGGAAATATCAACACAGCAATCTCTTTGCACATGGAAATAACTACACCGCTATCTCTATAAACATGGAAATATCTACACCACCATCTGTATGAACATGGAAATATCTGCACCGCCATCTGTATGAACATATAAATATCTACACCGCCATCTGTATTAAGAAGGAGATATCTACACCGCTATCTGTATAAACATGGAAATATCTACACCGCTATCTGTATGAACATGGAAATATCTACACCGCTACCTATATAAACACGGAAATATGTACACCGCTACCTGTATAAACATGGAAGTATCAGCACAGCTATCGGTATGAACATGGCAATATCTACACGGCTATCTGTATGAACATGGAAATATCTACACCGCTATCTGTATGAACATGGAAATATCTACACCGCTACCTGTATGAACACGGAAATATGTACACCGCTACCTGCATAAACGTGGAAGTATCAGCAGCGCTATCGGTATGAACATGGAAATATCTACACGGCTATCTGTATGAACATGGAAATATCTACACCGCTATCTGTATGAACATGGAAATATCTACACCACTATCTGTATGAACATGGAAATAGCTACACAGCCATCTGGAGGAACATGGAAATATCTACACCGCTATCTGTATGAACATGGAAATACATACACCGCTATCTGTATGAACATGGAAATATCTACACCGCTATCTGTATGAACATGGAAATATCTTCACCGCCGTCTGTATGAACATGGATATATCTACACAGCCATCTGGATTAACATGGAAATATCTGCACCGCTATCTGTATGAACATGGAAATATCTACACCGCTATCTGTATGAACATGGATATATCTACACAGCCATCTGGATGAACATGGAAATATCTACACCGCTATCTGTGTAAACATGCATACATCTTCACCTCTATCTGTATAAACATGGAAATATCTACACTGCTATCTTTATGAACATGGAAATATCTACTCCACTAACTGTTTGAACAGGGAAATATATACACCGCTATCTGCATGAAAATGGAATTGTCTGCACAGCTATCTGCATATACATGGAAATATCTACACAGCTATCTCTTTACACATGGAAATAACTACACCGCTATCTGTATGAACATGGAAATATCTACTCCGCCATCTGTATGAACATGGATATATATGCACCGCCATCTGAATGAACTTATAAATATCTACACCGCCATCTGTATTAAGATGGAGATATCTACACCGCTATCTGTATAAACTTGGAAAAATCTACACGGCTACCTGTATAATCATGGAAATATCAGAACCGCTATCTGTATGCACATATAAATTTCTACACCGCCATCTGTATTAAGATGGAGATATCTACACCGCTATCTGTATAAACTTGGAAAAATCTACACCGCTATCTGTATAAGCATGGAAATATCTACACGGCTACCTGTATAAACATGGAAATATCAGAACCGCTATCTGTATGCACATATAAATATCTACACCGCCATCTGTATTAAGATGGAGATATCTTCACCGCTATCTGTATAAACCTGGAAATATCTACGCCGCTATCTGTATAAACATGGACATATCTACACCGCTATCTGTATAAACATGGAAATATCTACACCGCTACCTGTATAAACATGGAAATATCAGCACCGCTATCAGTATGAACATGGAAGTATCTACACCTCCATCTGTATGAACATGGAAATATCTTCACCGCCATCTGTATGAACATGGAAATATCTGCACCACCATCTGTATGAACACATAAATATCTACACCGCCATCTGTATTAAGATGGAGATATCTACACCGCTATCTGTATAAACATGGAAATACCTACACCGCTATGTGTATAAACATGGAAATATCTACACCGCTATCTGTATAAACATGGAAATATCTACACTACTACCTGTATAAACATGGAAATATCAGCACCGCTATCTGCATGAACATAGAAATATCTACACCGCCATCTGTATGAACATGGAAAAATCTTCACCGCCATCTGTATGAACATGGATATATCTACACAGCCATCTGTATGAACATGGAAATACCTTCACAGCCATCTGTATGAACATGGATATTTCTACACAGCCGTCTGGACGAACATGGAAATATCTACACCGCTATCTGTATGAACATGGAAATATCTACACCGCAATCTGTGTAAACATGCATACAGCTTCACCGCTATCTGTATAAACATGGAAATATGCACACCGCTATCTGTATGAACATGGAAATATCTACACCGCTATCTGTTTGAACATGGAAATATCTACACCGCTATTTGCATGAAAATTTAAATATCTACACAGCTATCTGCATTTACATGGAAATATCAACACAGCAATCTCTTTGCACATGGAAATAACTACACCGCTATCTCTATAAACATGGAAATATCTACACCACCATCTGTATGAACATGGAAATATCTGCACCGCCATCTGTATGAACATATAAATATCTACACCGCCATCTGTATTAAGAAGGAGATATCTACACCGCTATCTGTATAAACATGGAAATATCTACACCGCTATCTGTATGAACATGGAAATATCTACACCGCTACCTATATAAACACGGAAATATGTACACCGCTACCTGTATAAACATGGAAGTATCAGCACAGCTATCGGTATGAACATGGCAATATCTACACGGCTATCTGTATGAACATGGAAATATCTACACCGCTATCTGTATGAACATGGAAATATCTACACCGCTACCTGTATGAACACGGAAATATGTACACCGCTACCTGCATAAACGTGGAAGTATCAGCAGCGCTATCGGTATGAACATGGAAATATCTACACGGCTATCTGTATGAACATGGAAATATCTACACCGCTATCTGTATGAACATGGAAATATCTACACCACTATCTGTATGAACATGGAAATAGCTACACAGCCATCTGGAGGAACATGGAAATATCTACACCGCTATCTGTATGAACATGGAAATACATACACCGCTATCTGTATGAACATGGAAATATCTACACCGCTATCTGTATGATCATGGAAATATCTTCACCGCCGTCTGTATGAACATGGATATATCTACACAGCCATCTGGATTAACATGGAAATATCTGCACCGCTATCTGTATGAACATGGAAATATCTACACCGCTATCTGTATGAACATGGATATATCTACACAGCCATCTGGATGAACATGGAAATATCTACACCGCTATCTGTGTAAACATGCATACATCTTCACCTCTATCTGTATAAACATGGAAATATCTACACTGCTATCTTTATGAACATGGAAATATCTACTCCACTAACTGTTTGAACAGGGAAATATATACACCGCTATCTGCATGAAAATGGAATTGTCTGCACAGCTATCTGCATATACATGGAAATATCTACACAGCTATCTCTTTACACATGGAAATAACTACACCGCTATCTGTATGAACATGGAAATATCTACTCCGCCATCTGTATGAACATGGATATATA
Organism: Gorilla gorilla gorilla; assembly: GCF_029281585.2. NCBI lineage: Eukaryota > Metazoa > Chordata > Mammalia > Primates > Hominidae > Gorilla > Gorilla gorilla. The sequence goes on from NC_073247.2 coordinate 3,756,022, forward strand.
TGCACCGCCATCTGAATGAACTTATAAATATCTACACCGCCATCTGTATTAAGATGGAGATATCTACACCGCTATCTGTATAAACTTGGAAAAATCTACACGGCTACCTGTATAATCATGGAAATATCAGAACCGCTATCTGTATGCACATATAAATTTCTACACCGCCATCTGTATTAAGATGGAGATATCTACACCGCTATCTGTATAAACTTGGAAAAATCTACACCGCTATCTGTATAAGCATGGAAATATCTACACGGCTACCTGTATAAACATGGAAATATCAGAACCGCTATCTGTATGCACATATAAATATCTACACCGCCATCTGTATTAAGATGGAGATATCTTCACCGCTATCTGTATAAACCTGGAAATATCTACGCCGCTATCTGTATAAACATGGACATATCTACACCGCTATCTGTATAAACATGGAAATATCTACACCGCTACCTGTATAAACATGGAAATATCAGCACCGCTATCAGTATGAACATGGAAGTATCTACACCTCCATCTGTATGAACATGGAAATATCTTCACCGCCATCTGTATGAACATGGAAATATCTGCACCACCATCTGTATGAACACATAAATATCTACACCGCCATCTGTATTAAGATGGAGATATCTACACCGCTATCTGTATAAACATGGAAATACCTACACCGCTATGTGTATAAACATGGAAATATCTACACCGCTATCTGTATAAACATGGAAATATCTACACTACTACCTGTATAAACATGGAAATATCAGCACCGCTATCTGCATGAACATAGAAATATCTACACCGCCATCTGTATGAACATGGAAAAATCTTCACCGCCATCTGTATGAACATGGATATATCTACACAGCCATCTGTATGAACATGGAAATACCTTCACAGCCATCTGTATGAACATGGATATTTCTACACAGCCGTCTGGACGAACATGGAAATATCTACACCGCTATCTGTATGAACATGGAAATATCTACACCGCAATCTGTGTAAACATGCATACAGCTTCACCGCTATCTGTATAAACATGGAAATATGCACACCGCTATCTGTATGAACATGGAAATATCTACACCGCTATCTGTTTGAACATGGAAATATCTACACCGCTATTTGCATGAAAATTTAAATATCTACACAGCTATCTGCATTTACATGGAAATATCAACACAGCAATCTCTTTGCACATGGAAATAACTACACCGCTATCTCTATAAACATGGAAATATCTACACCACCATCTGTATGAACATGGAAATATCTGCACCGCCATCTGTATGAACATATAAATATCTACACCGCCATCTGTATTAAGAAGGAGATATCTACACCGCTATCTGTATAAACATGGAAATATCTACACCGCTATCTGTATGAACATGGAAATATCTACACCGCTACCTATATAAACACGGAAATATGTACACCGCTACCTGTATAAACATGGAAGTATCAGCACAGCTATCGGTATGAACATGGCAATATCTACACGGCTATCTGTATGAACATGGAAATATCTACACCGCTATCTGTATGAACATGGAAATATCTACACCGCTACCTGTATGAACACGGAAATATGTACACCGCTACCTGCATAAACGTGGAAGTATCAGCAGCGCTATCGGTATGAACATGGAAATATCTACACGGCTATCTGTATGAACATGGAAATATCTACACCGCTATCTGTATGAACATGGAAATATCTACACCACTATCTGTATGAACATGGAAATAGCTACACAGCCATCTGGAGGAACATGGAAATATCTACACCGCTATCTGTATGAACATGGAAATACATACACCGCTATCTGTATGAACATGGAAATATCTACACCGCTATCTGTATGAACATGGAAATATCTTCACCGCCGTCTGTATGAACATGGATATATCTACACAGCCATCTGGATTAACATGGAAATATCTGCACCGCTATCTGTATGAACATGGAAATATCTACACCGCTATCTGTATGAACATGGATATATCTACACAGCCATCTGGATGAACATGGAAATATCTACACCGCTATCTGTGTAAACATGCATACATCTTCACCTCTATCTGTATAAACATGGAAATATCTACACTGCTATCTTTATGAACATGGAAATATCTACTCCACTAACTGTTTGAACAGGGAAATATATACACCGCTATCTGCATGAAAATGGAATTGTCTGCACAGCTATCTGCATATACATGGAAATATCTACACAGCTATCTCTTTACACATGGAAATAACTACACCGCTATCTGTATGAACATGGAAATATCTACTCCGCCATCTGTATGAACATGGATATATATGCACCGCCATCTGAATGAACTTATAAATATCTACACCGCCATCTGTATTAAGATGGAGATATCTACACCGCTATCTGTATAAACTTGGAAAAATCTACACGGCTACCTGTATAATCATGGAAATATCAGAACCGCTATCTGTATGCACATATAAATTTCTACACCGCCATCTGTATTAAGATGGAGATATCTACACCGCTATCTGTATAAACTTGGAAAAATCTACACCGCTATCTGTATAAGCATGGAAATATCTACACGGCTACCTGTATAAACATGGAAATATCAGAACCGCTATCTGTATGCACATATAAATATCTACACCGCCATCTGTATTAAGATGGAGATATCTTCACCGCTATCTGTATAAACCTGGAAATATCTACGCCGCTATCTGTATAAACATGGACATATCTACACCGCTATCTGTATAAACATGGAAATATCTACACCGCTACCTGTATAAACATGGAAATATCAGCACCGCTATCAGTATGAACATGGAAGTATCTACACCTCCATCTGTATGAACATGGAAATATCTTCACCGCCATCTGTATGAACATGGAAATATCTGCACCACCATCTGTATGAACACATAAATATCTACACCGCCATCTGTATTAAGATGGAGATATCTACACCGCTATCTGTATAAACATGGAAATACCTACACCGCTATGTGTATAAACATGGAAATATCTACACCGCTATCTGTATAAACATGGAAATATCTACACTACTACCTGTATAAACATGGAAATATCAGCACCGCTATCTGCATGAACATAGAAATATCTACACCGCCATCTGTATGAACATGGAAAAATCTTCACCGCCATCTGTATGAACATGGATATATCTACACAGCCATCTGTATGAACATGGAAATACCTTCACAGCCATCTGTATGAACATGGATATTTCTACACAGCCGTCTGGACGAACATGGAAATATCTACACCGCTATCTGTATGAACATGGAAATATCTACACCGCAATCTGTGTAAACATGCATACAGCTTCACCGCTATCTGTATAAACATGGAAATATGCACACCGCTATCTGTATGAACATGGAAATATCTACACCGCTATCTGTTTGAACATGGAAATATCTACACCGCTATTTGCATGAAAATTTAAATATCTACACAGCTATCTGCATTTACATGGAAATATCAACACAGCAATCTCTTTGCACATGGAAATAACTACACCGCTATCTCTATAAACATGGAAATATCTACACCACCATCTGTATGAACATGGAAATATCTGCACCGCCATCTGTATGAACATATAAATATCTACACCGCCATCTGTATTAAGAAGGAGATATCTACACCGCTATCTGTATAAACATGGAAATATCTACACCGCTATCTGTATGAACATGGAAATATCTACACCGCTACCTATATAAACACGGAAATATGTACACCGCTACCTGTATAAACATGGAAGTATCAGCACAGCTATCGGTATGAACATGGCAATATCTACACGGCTATCTGTATGAACATGGAAATATCTACACCGCTATCTGTATGAACATGGAAATATCTACACCGCTACCTGTATGAACACGGAAATATGTACACCGCTACCTGCATAAACGTGGAAGTATCAGCAGCGCTATCGGTATGAACATGGAAATATCTACACGGCTATCTGTATGAACATGGAAATATCTACACCGCTATCTGTATGAACATGGAAATATCTACACCACTATCTGTATGAACATGGAAATAGCTACACAGCCATCTGGAGGAACATGGAAATATCTACACCGCTATCTGTATGAACATGGAAATACATACACCGCTATCTGTATGAACATGGAAATATCTACACCGCTATCTGTATGAACATGGAAATATCTTCACCGCCGTCTGTATGAACATGGATATATCTACACAGCCATCTGGATTAACATGGAAATATCTGCACCGCTATCTGTATGAACATGGAAATATCTACACCGCTATCTGTATGAACATGGATATATCTACACAGCCATCTGGATGAACATGGAAATATCTACACCGCTATCTGTGTAAACATGCATACATCTTCACCTCTATCTGTATAAACATGGAAATATCTACACTGCTATCTTTATGAACATGGAAATATCTACTCCACTAACTGTTTGAACAGGGAAATATATACACCGCTATCTGCATGAAAATGGAATTGTCTGCACAGCTATCTGCATATACATGGAAATATCTACACAGCTATCTCTTTACACATGGAAATAACTACACCGCTATCTGTATGAACATGGAAATATCTACTCCGCCATCTGTATGAACATGGATATATATGCACCGCCATCTGAATGAACTTATAAATATCTACACCGCCATCTGTATTAAGATGGAGATATCTACACCGCTATCTGTATAAACTTGGAAAAATCTACACGGCTACCTGTATAATCATGGAAATATCAGAACCGCTATCTGTATGCACATATAAATTTCTACACCGCCATCTGTATTAAGATGGAGATATCTACACCGCTATCTGTATAAACTTGGAAAAATCTACACCGCTATCTGTATAAGCATGGAAATATCTACACGGCTACCTGTATAAACATGGAAATATCAGAACCGCTATCTGTATGCACATATAAATATCTACACCGCCATCTGTATTAAGATGGAGATATCTTCACCGCTATCTGTATAAACCTGGAAATATCTACGCCGCTATCTGTATAAACATGGACATATCTACACCGCTATCTGTATAAACATGGAAATATCTACACCGCTACCTGTATAAACATGGAAATATCAGCACCGCTATCAGTATGAACATGGAAGTATCTACACCTCCATCTGTATGAACATGGAAATATCTTCACCGCCATCTGTATGAACATGGAAATATCTGCACCACCATCTGTATGAACACATAAATATCTACACCGCCATCTGTATTAAGATGGAGATATCTACACCGCTATCTGTATAAACATGGAAATACCTACACCGCTATGTGTATAAACATGGAAATATCTACACCGCTATCTGTATAAACATGGAAATATCTACACTACTACCTGTATAAACATGGAAATATCAGCACCGCTATCTGCATGAACATAGAAATATCTACACCGCCATCTGTATGAACATGGAAAAATCTTCACCGCCATCTGTATGAACATGGATATATCTACACAGCCATCTGTATGAACATGGAAATACCTTCACAGCCATCTGTATGAACATGGATATTTCTACACAGCCGTCTGGACGAACATGGAAATATCTACACCGCTATCTGTATGAACATGGAAATATCTACACCGCAATCTGTGTAAACATGCATACAGCTTCACCGCTATCTGTATAAACATGGAAATATGCACACCGCTATCTGTATGAACATGGAAATATCTACACCGCTATCTGTTTGAACATGGAAATATCTACACCGCTATTTGCATGAAAATTTAAATATCTACACAGCTATCTGCATTTACATGGAAATATCAACACAGCAATCTCTTTGCACATGGAAATAACTACACCGCTATCTCTATAAACATGGAAATATCTACACCACCATCTGTATGAACATGGAAATATCTGCACCGCCATCTGTATGAACATATAAATATCTACACCGCCATCTGTATTAAGAAGGAGATATCTACACCGCTATCTGTATAAACATGGAAATATCTACACCGCTATCTGTATGAACATGGAAATATCTACACCGCTACCTATATAAACACGGAAATATGTACACCGCTACCTGTATAAACATGGAAGTATCAGCACAGCTATCGGTATGAACATGGCAATATCTACACGGCTATCTGTATGAACATGGAAATATCTACACCGCTATCTGTATGAACATGGAAATATCTACACCGCTACCTGTATGAACACGGAAATATGTACACCGCTACCTGCATAAACGTGGAAGTATCAGCAGCGCTATCGGTATGAACATGGAAATATCTACACGGCTATCTGTATGAACATGGAAATATCTACACCGCTATCTGTATGAACATGGAAATATCTACACCACTATCTGTATGAACATGGAAATAGCTACACAGCCATCTGGAGGAACATGGAAATATCTACACCGCTATCTGTATGAACATGGAAATACATACACCGCTATCTGTATGAACATGGAAATATCTACACCGCTATCTGTATGATCATGGAAATATCTTCACCGCCGTCTGTATGAACATGGATATATCTACACAGCCATCTGGATTAACATGGAAATATCTGCACCGCTATCTGTATGAACATGGAAATATCTACACCGCTATCTGTATGAACATGGATATATCTACACAGCCATCTGGATGAACATGGAAATATCTACACCGCTATCTGTGTAAACATGCATACATCTTCACCTCTATCTGTATAAACATGGAAATATCTACACTGCTATCTTTATGAACATGGAAATATCTACTCCACTAACTGTTTGAACAGGGAAATATATACACCGCTATCTGCATGAAAATGGAATTGTCTGCACAGCTATCTGCATATACATGGAAATATCTACACAGCTATCTCTTTACACATGGAAATAACTACACCGCTATCTGTATGAACATGGAAATATCTACTCCGCCATCTGTATGAACATGGATATATATGCACCGCCATCTGAATGAACTTATAAATATCTACACCGCCATCTGTATTAAGATGGAGATATCTACACCGCTATCTGTATAAACTTGGAAAAATCTACACGGCTACCTGTATAATCATGGAAATATCAGAACCGCTATCTGTATGCACATATAAATTTCTACACCGCCATCTGTATTAAGATGGAGATATCTACACCGCTATCTGTATAAACTTGGAAAAATCTACACCGCTATCTGTATAAGCATGGAAATATCTACACGGCTACCTGTATAAACATGGAAATATCAGAACCGCTATCTGTATGCACATATAAATATCTACACCGCCATCTGTATTAAGATGGAGATATCTTCACCGCTATCTGTATAAACCTGGAAATATCTACGCCGCTATCTGTATAAACATGGACATATCTACACCGCTATCTGTATAAACATGGAAATATCTACACCGCTACCTGTATAAACATGGAAATATCAGCACCGCTATCAGTATGAACATGGAAGTATCTACACCTCCATCTGTATGAACATGGAAATATCTTCACCGCCATCTGTATGAACATGGAAATATCTGCACCACCATCTGTATGAACACATAAATATCTACACCGCCATCTGTATTAAGATGGAGATATCTACACCGCTATCTGTATAAACATGGAAATACCTACACCGCTATGTGTATAAACATGGAAATATCTACACCGCTATCTGTATAAACATGGAAATATCTACACTACTACCTGTATAAACATGGAAATATCAGCACCGCTATCTGCATGAACATAGAAATATCTACACCGCCATCTGTATGAACATGGAAAAATCTTCACCGCCATCTGTATGAACATGGATATATCTACACAGCCATCTGTATGAACATGGAAATACCTTCACAGCCATCTGTATGAACATGGATATTTCTACACAGCCGTCTGGACGAACATGGAAATATCTACACCGCTATCTGTATGAACATGGAAATATCTACACCGCAATCTGTGTAAACATGCATACAGCTTCACCGCTATCTGTATAAACATGGAAATATGCACACCGCTATCTGTATGAACATGGAAATATCTACACCGCTATCTGTTTGAACATGGAAATATCTACACCGCTATTTGCATGAAAATTTAAATATCTACACAGCTATCTGCATTTACATGGAAATATCAACACAGCAATCTCTTTGCACATGGAAATAACTACACCGCTATCTCTATAAACATGGAAATATCTACACCACCATCTGTATGAACATGGAAATATCTGCACCGCCATCTGTATGAACATATAAATATCTACACCGCCATCTGTATTAAGAAGGAGATATCTACACCGCTATCTGTATAAACATGGAAATATCTACACCGCTATCTGTATGAACATGGAAATATCTACACCGCTACCTATATAAACACGGAAATATGTACACCGCTACCTGTATAAACATGGAAGTATCAGCACAGCTATCGGTATGAACATGGCAATATCTACACGGCTATCTGTATGAACATGGAAATATCTACACCGCTATCTGTATGAACATGGAAATATCTACACCGCTACCTGTATGAACACGGAAATATGTACACCGCTACCTGCATAAACGTGGAAGTATCAGCAGCGCTATCGGTATGAACATGGAAATATCTACACGGCTATCTGTATGAACATGGAAATATCTACACCGCTATCTGTATGAACATGGAAATATCTACACCACTATCTGTATGAACATGGAAATAGCTACACAGCCATCTGGAGGAACATGGAAATATCTACACCGCTATCTGTATGAACATGGAAATACATACACCGCTATCTGTATGAACATGGAAATATCTACACCGCTATCTGTATGAACATGGAAATATCTTCACCGCCGTCTGTATGAACATGGATATATCTACACAGCCATCTGGATTAACATGGAAATATCTGCACCGCTATCTGTATGAACATGGAAATATCTACACCGCTATCTGTATGAACATGGATATATCTACACAGCCATCTGGATGAACATGGAAATATCTACACCGCTATCTGTGTAAACATGCATACATCTTCACCTCTATCTGTATAAACATGGAAATATCTACACTGCTATCTTTATGAACATGGAAATATCTACTCCACTAACTGTTTGAACAGGGAAATATATACACCGCTATCTGCATGAAAATGGAATTGTCTGCACAGCTATCTGCATATACATGGAAATATCTACACAGCTATCTCTTTACACATGGAAATAACTACACCGCTATCTGTATGAACATGGAAATATCTACTCCGCCATCTGTATGAACATGGATATATATGCACCGCCATCTGAATGAACTTATAAATATCTACACCGCCATCTGTATTAAGATGGAGATATCTACACCGCTATCTGTATAAACTTGGAAAAATCTACACGGCTACCTGTATAATCATGGAAATATCAGAACCGCTATCTGTATGCACATATAAATTTCTACACCGCCATCTGTATTAAGATGGAGATATCTACACCGCTATCTGTATAAACTTGGAAAAATCTACACCGCTATCTGTATAAGCATGGAAATATCTACACGGCTACCTGTATAAACATGGAAATATCAGAACCGCTATCTGTATGCACATATAAATATCTACACCGCCATCTGTATTAAGATGGAGATATCTTCACCGCTATCTGTATAAACCTGGAAATATCTACGCCGCTATCTGTATAAACATGGACATATCTACACCGCTATCTGTATAAACATGGAAATATCTACACCGCTACCTGTATAAACATGGAAATATCAGCACCGCTATCAGTATGAACATGGAAGTATCTACACCTCCATCTGTATGAACATGGAAATATCTTCACCGCCATCTGTATGAACATGGAAATATCTGCACCACCATCTGTATGAACACATAAATATCTACACCGCCATCTGTATTAAGATGGAGATATCTACACCGCTATCTGTATAAACATGGAAATACCTACACCGCTATGTGTATAAACATGGAAATATCTACACCGCTATCTGTATAAACATGGAAATATCTACACTACTACCTGTATAAACATGGAAATATCAGCACCGCTATCTGCATGAACATAGAAATATCTACACCGCCATCTGTATGAACATGGAAAAATCTTCACCGCCATCTGTATGAACATGGATATATCTACACAGCCATCTGTATGAACATGGAAATACCTTCACAGCCATCTGTATGAACATGGATATTTCTACACAGCCGTCTGGACGAACATGGAAATATCTACACCGCTATCTGTATGAACATGGAAATATCTACACCGCAATCTGTGTAAACATGCATACAGCTTCACCGCTATCTGTATAAACATGGAAATATGCACACCGCTATCTGTATGAACATGGAAATATCTACACCGCTATCTGTTTGAACATGGAAATATCTACACCGCTATTTGCATGAAAATTTAAATATCTACACAGCTATCTGCATTTACATGGAAATATCAACACAGCAATCTCTTTGCACATGGAAATAACTACACCGCTATCTCTATAAACATGGAAATATCTACACCACCATCTGTATGAACATGGAAATATCTGCACCGCCATCTGTATGAACATATAAATATCTACACCGCCATCTGTATTAAGAAGGAGATATCTACACCGCTATCTGTATAAACATGGAAATATCTACACCGCTATCTGTATGAACATGGAAATATCTACACCGCTACCTATATAAACACGGAAATATGTACACCGCTACCTGTATAAACATGGAAGTATCAGCACAGCTATCGGTATGAACATGGCAATATCTACACGGCTATCTGTATGAACATGGAAATATCTACACCGCTATCTGTATGAACATGGAAATATCTACACCGCTACCTGTATGAACACGGAAATATGTACACCGCTACCTGCATAAACGTGGAAGTATCAGCAGCGCTATCGGTATGAACATGGAAATATCTACACGGCTATCTGTATGAACATGGAAATATCTACACCGCTATCTGTATGAACATGGAAATATCTACACCACTATCTGTATGAACATGGAAATAGCTACACAGCCATCTGGAGGAACATGGAAATATCTACACCGCTATCTGTATGAACATGGAAATACATACACCGCTATCTGTATGAACATGGAAATATCTACACCGCTATCTGTATGAACATGGAAATATCTTCACCGCCGTCTGTATGAACATGGATATATCTACACAGCCATCTGGATTAACATGGAAATATCTGCACCGCTATCTGTATGAACATGGAAATATCTACACCGCTATCTGTATGAACATGGATATATCTACACAGCCATCTGGATGAACATGGAAATATCTACACCGCTATCTGTGTAAACATGCATACATCTTCACCTCTATCTGTATAAACATGGAAATATCTACACTGCTATCTTTATGAACATGGAAATATCTACTCCACTAACTGTTTGAACAGGGAAATATATACACCGCTATCTGCATGAAAATGGAATTGTCTGCACAGCTATCTGCATATACATGGAAATATCTACACAGCTATCTCTTTACACATGGAAATAACTACACCGCTATCTGTATGAACATGGAAATATCTACTCCGCCATCTGTATGAACATGGATATATATGCACCGCCATCTGAATGAACTTATAAATATCTACACCGCCATCTGTATTAAGATGGAGATATCTACACCGCTATCTGTATAAACTTGGAAAAATCTACACGGCTACCTGTATAATCATGGAAATATCAGAACCGCTATCTGTATGCACATATAAATTTCTACACCGCCATCTGTATTAAGATGGAGATATCTACACCGCTATCTGTATAAACTTGGAAAAATCTACACCGCTATCTGTATAAGCATGGAAATATCTACACGGCTACCTGTATAAACATGGAAATATCAGAACCGCTATCTGTATGCACATATAAATATCTACACCGCCATCTGTATTAAGATGGAGATATCTTCACCGCTATCTGTATAAACCTGGAAATATCTACGCCGCTATCTGTATAAACATGGACATATCTACACCGCTATCTGTATAAACATGGAAATATCTACACCGCTACCTGTATAAACATGGAAATATCAGCACCGCTATCAGTATGAACATGGAAGTATCTACACCTCCATCTGTATGAACATGGAAATATCTTCACCGCCATCTGTATGAACATGGAAATATCTGCACCACCATCTGTATGAACACATAAATATCTACACCGCCATCTGTATTAAGATGGAGATATCTACACCGCTATCTGTATAAACATGGAAATACCTACACCGCTATGTGTATAAACATGGAAATATCTACACCGCTATCTGTATAAACATGGAAATATCTACACTACTACCTGTATAAACATGGAAATATCAGCACCGCTATCTGCATGAACATAGAAATATCTACACCGCCATCTGTATGAACATGGAAAAATCTTCACCGCCATCTGTATGAACATGGATATATCTACACAGCCATCTGTATGAACATGGAAATACCTTCACAGCCATCTGTATGAACATGGATATTTCTACACAGCCGTCTGGACGAACATGGAAATATCTACACCGCTATCTGTATGAACATGGAAATATCTACACCGCAATCTGTGTAAACATGCATACAGCTTCACCGCTATCTGTATAAACATGGAAATATGCACAACGCTATCTGTATGAACATGGAAATATCTACACCGCTATCTGTTTGAACATGGAAATATCTACACCGCTATTTGCATGAAAATTTAAATATCTACACAGCTATCTGCATTTACATGGAAATATCAACACAGCAATCTCTTTGCACATGGAAATAACTACACCGCTATCTCTATAAACATGGAAATATCTACACCACCATCTGTATGAACATGGAAATATCTGCACCGCCATCTGTATGAACATATAAATATCTACACCGCCATCTGTATTAAGAAGGAGATATCTACACCGCTATCTGTATAAACATGGAAATATCTACACCGCTATCTGTATGAACATGGAAATATCTACACCGCTACCTATATAAACACGGAAATATGTACACCGCTACCTGTATAAACATGGAAGTATCAGCACAGCTATCGGTATGAACATGGCAATATCTACACGGCTATCTGTATGAACATGGAAATATCTACACCGCTATCTGTATGAACATGGAAATATCTACACCGCTACCTGTATGAACACGGAAATATGTACACCGCTACCTGCATAAACGTGGAAGTATCAGCAGCGCTATCGGTATGAACATGGAAATATCTACACGGCTATCTGTATGAACATGGAAATATCTACACCGCTATCTGTATGAACATGGAAATATCTACACCACTATCTGTATGAACATGGAAATAGCTACACAGCCATCTGGAGGAACATGGAAATATCTACACCGCTATCTGTATGAACATGGAAATACATACACCGCTATCTGTATGAACATGGAAATATCTACACCGCTATCTGTATGAACATGGAAATATCTTCACCGCCGTCTGTATGAACATGGATATATCTACACAGCCATCTGGATTAACATGGAAATATCTGCACCGCTATCTGTATGAACATGGAAATATCTACACCGCTATCTGTATGAACATGGATATATCTACACAGCCATCTGGATGAACATGGAAATATCTACACCGCTATCTGTGTAAACATGCATACATCTTCACCTCTATCTGTATAAACATGGAAATATCTACACTGCTATCTTTATGAACATGGAAATATCTACTCCACTAACTGTTTGAACAGGGAAATATATACACCGCTATCTGCATGAAAATGGAATTGTCTGCACAGCTATCTGCATATACATGGAAATATCTACACAGCTATCTCTTTACACATGGAAATAACTACACCGCTATCTGTATGAACATGGAAATATCTACTCCGCCATCTGTATGAACATGGATATATATGCACCGCCATCTGAATGAACTTATAAATATCTACACCGCCATCTGTATTAAGATGGAGATATCTACACCGCTATCTGTATAAACTTGGAAAAATCTACACGGCTACCTGTATAATCATGGAAATATCAGAACCGCTATCTGTATGCACATATAAATTTCTACACCGCCATCTGTATTAAGATGGAGATATCTACACCGCTATCTGTATAAACTTGGAAAAATCTACACCGCTATCTGTATAAGCATGGAAATATCTACACGGCTACCTGTATAAACATGGAAATATCAGAACCGCTATCTGTATGCACATATAAATATCTACACCGCCATCTGTATTAAGATGGAGATATCTTCACCGCTATCTGTATAAACCTGGAAATATCTACGCCGCTATCTGTATAAACATGGACATATCTACACCGCTATCTGTATAAACATGGAAATATCTACACCGCTACCTGTATAAACATGGAAATATCAGCACCGCTATCAGTATGAACATGGAAGTATCTACACCTCCATCTGTATGAACATGGAAATATCTTCACCGCCATCTGTATGAACATGGAAATATCTGCACCACCATCTGTATGAACACATAAATATCTACACCGCCATCTGTATTAAGATGGAGATATCTACACCGCTATCTGTATAAACATGGAAATACCTACACCGCTATGTGTATAAACATGGAAATATCTACACCGCTATCTGTATAAACATGGAAATATCTACACTACTACCTGTATAAACATGGAAATATCAGCACCGCTATCTGCATGAACATAGAAATATCTACACCGCCATCTGTATGAACATGGAAAAATCTTCACCGCCATCTGTATGAACATGGATATATCTACACAGCCATCTGTATGAACATGGAAATACCTTCACAGCCATCTGTATGAACATGGATATTTCTACACAGCCGTCTGGACGAACATGGAAATATCTACACCGCTATCTGTATGAACATGGAAATATCTACACCGCAATCTGTGTAAACATGCATACAGCTTCACCGCTATCTGTATAAACATGGAAATATGCACACCGCTATCTGTATGAACATGGAAATATCTACACCGCTATCTGTTTGAACATGGAAATATCTACACCGCTATTTGCATGAAAATTTAAATATCTACACAGCTATCTGCATTTACATGGAAATATCAACACAGCAATCTCTTTGCACATGGAAATAACTACACCGCTATCTCTATAAACATGGAAATATCTACACCACCATCTGTATGAACATGGAAATATCTGCACCGCCATCTGTATGAACATATAAATATCTACACCGCCATCTGTATTAAGAAGGAGATATCTACACCGCTATCTGTATAAACATGGAAATATCTACACCGCTATCTGTATGAACATGGAAATATCTACACCGCTACCTATATAAACACGGAAATATGTACACCGCTACCTGTATAAACATGGAAGTATCAGCACAGCTATCGGTATGAACATGGCAATATCTACACGGCTATCTGTATGAACATGGAAATATCTACACCGCTATCTGTATGAACATGGAAATATCTACACCGCTACCTGTATGAACACGGAAATATGTACACCGCTACCTGCATAAACGTGGAAGTATCAGCAGCGCTATCGGTATGAACATGGAAATATCTACACGGCTATCTGTATGAACATGGAAATATCTACACCGCTATCTGTATGAACATGGAAATATCTACACCACTATCTGTATGAACATGGAAATAGCTACACAGCCATCTGGAGGAACATGGAAATATCTACACCGCTATCTGTATGAACATGGAAATACATACACCGCTATCTGTATGAACATGGAAATATCTACACCGCTATCTGTATGAACATGGAAATATCTTCACCGCCGTCTGTATGAACATGGATATATCTACACAGCCATCTGGATTAACATGGAAATATCTGCACCGCTATCTGTATGAACATGGAAATATCTACACCGCTATCTGTATGAACATGGATATATCTACACAGCCATCTGGATGAACATGGAAATATCTACACCGCTATCTGTGTAAACATGCATACATCTTCACCTCTATCTGTATAAACATGGAAATATCTACACTGCTATCTTTATGAACATGGAAATATCTACTCCACTAACTGTTTGAACAGGGAAATATATACACCGCTATCTGCATGAAAATGGAATTGTCTGCACAGCTATCTGCATATACATGGAAATATCTACACAGCTATCTCTTTACACATGGAAATAACTACACCGCTATCTGTATGAACATGGAAATATCTACTCCGCCATCTGTATGAACATGGATATATATGCACCGCCATCTGAATGAACTTATAAATATCTACACCGCCATCTGTATTAAGATGGAGATATCTACACCGCTATCTGTATAAACTTGGAAAAATCTACACGGCTACCTGTATAATCATGGAAATATCAGAACCGCTATCTGTATGCACATATAAATTTCTACACCGCCATCTGTATTAAGATGGAGATATCTACACCGCTATCTGTATAAACTTGGAAAAATCTACACCGCTATCTGTATAAGCATGGAAATATCTACACGGCTACCTGTATAAACATGGAAATATCAGAACCGCTATCTGTATGCACATATAAATATCTACACCGCCATCTGTATTAAGATGGAGATATCTTCACCGCTATCTGTATAAACCTGGAAATATCTACGCCGCTATCTGTATAAACATGGACATATCTACACCGCTATCTGTATAAACATGGAAATATCTACACCGCTACCTGTATAAACATGGAAATATCAGCACCGCTATCAGTATGAACATGGAAGTATCTACACCTCCATCTGTATGAACATGGAAATATCTTCACCGCCATCTGTATGAACATGGAAATATCTGCACCACCATCTGTATGAACACATAAATATCTACACCGCCATCTGTATTAAGATGGAGATATCTACACCGCTATCTGTATAAACATGGAAATACCTACACCGCTATGTGTATAAACATGGAAATATCTACACCGCTATCTGTATAAACATGGAAATATCTACACTACTACCTGTATAAACATGGAAATATCAGCACCGCTATCTGCATGAACATAGAAATATCTACACCGCCATCTGTATGAACATGGAAAAATCTTCACCGCCATCTGTATGAACATGGATATATCTACACAGCCATCTGTATGAACATGGAAATACCTTCACAGCCATCTGTATGAACATGGATATTTCTACACAGCCGTCTGGACGAACATGGAAATATCTACACCGCTATCTGTATGAACATGGAAATATCTACACCGCAATCTGTGTAAACATGCATACAGCTTCACCGCTATCTGTATAAACATGGAAATATGCACACCGCTATCTGTATGAACATGGAAATATCTACACCGCTATCTGTTTGAACATGGAAATATCTACACCGCTATTTGCATGAAAATTTAAATATCTACACAGCTATCTGCATTTACATGGAAATATCAACACAGCAATCTCTTTGCACATGGAAATAACTACACCGCTATCTCTATAAACATGGAAATATCTACACCACCATCTGTATGAACATGGAAATATCTGCACCGCCATCTGTATGAACATATAAATATCTACACCGCCATCTGTATTAAGAAGGAGATATCTACACCGCTATCTGTATAAACATGGAAATATCTACACCGCTATCTGTATGAACATGGAAATATCTACACCGCTACCTATATAAACACGGAAATATGTACACCGCTACCTGTATAAACATGGAAGTATCAGCACAGCTATCGGTATGAACATGGCAATATCTACACGGCTATCTGTATGAACATGGAAATATCTACACCGCTATCTGTATGAACATGGAAATATCTACACCGCTACCTGTATGAACACGGAAATATGTACACCGCTACCTGCATAAACGTGGAAGTATCAGCAGCGCTATCGGTATGAACATGGAAATATCTACACGGCTATCTGTATGAACATGGAAATATCTACACCGCTATCTGTATGAACATGGAAATATCTACACCACTATCTGTATGAACATGGAAATAGCTACACAGCCATCTGGAGGAACATGGAAATATCTACACCGCTATCTGTATGAACATGGAAATACATACACCGCTATCTGTATGAACATGGAAATATCTACACCGCTATCTGTATGAACATGGAAATATCTTCACCGCCGTCTGTATGAACATGGATATATCTACACAGCCATCTGGATTAACATGGAAATATCTGCACCGCTATCTGTATGAACATGGAAATATCTACACCGCTATCTGTATGAACATGGATATATCTACACAGCCATCTGGATGAACATGGAAATATCTACACCGCTATCTGTGTAAACATGCATACATCTTCACCGCTATCTGTATAAACATGGAAATATCTACACTGCTATCTTTATGAACATGGAAATATCTACTCCACTAACTGTTTGAACAGGGAAATATATACACCGCTATCTGCATGAAAATGGAATTGTCTGCACAGCTATCTGCATATACATGGAAATATCTACACAGCTATCTCTTTACACATGGAAATAACTACACCGCTATCTGTATGAACATGGAAATATCTACTCCGCCATCTGTATGAACATGGATATATATGCACCGCCATCTGAATGAACTTATAAATATCTACACCGCCATCTGTATTAAGATGGAGATATCTACACCGCTATCTGTATAAACTTGGAAAAATCTACACCGCTATCTGTATAAGCATGGAAATATCTACACGGCTACCTGTATAATCATGGAAATATCAGAACCGCTATCTGTATGCACATATAAATTTCTACACCGCCATCTGTATTAAGATGGAGATATCTACACCGCTATCTGTATAAACTTGGAAAAATCTACACCGCTATCTGTATAAGCATGGAAATATCTACACGGCTACCTGTATAAACATGGAAATATCAGAACCGCTATCTGTATGCACATATAAATATCTACACCGCCATATGTATTAAGATGGAGATATCTTCACCGCTATCTGTATAAACCTGGAAATATCTACGCCGCTATCTGTATAAACATGGACATATCTACACCGCTATCTGTATAAACATGGAAATATCTACACCGCTACCTGTATAAACATGGAAATATCAGCACCGCTATCAGTATGAACATGGAAGTATCTACACCGCCATCTGTATGAACATGGAAATATCTTCACCGCCATCTGTATGAACATGGAAATATCTGCACCGCCATCTGTATGAACACATAAATATCTACACCGCCATCTGTATTAAGATGGAGATATCTACACCGCTATCTGTATAAACATGGAAATACCTACACCGCTATGTGTATAAACATGGAAATATCTACACCGCTATCTGTATAAACATGGAAACATCTACACTACTACCTGTATAAACATGGAAATATCAGCACCGCTATCTGCATGAACATAGAAATATCTACACCGCCATCTGTATGAACATGGAAAAATCTTCACCGCCATCTGTATGAACATGGATATATCTACACAGCCATCTGTATGAACATGGAAATACCTTCACAGCCATCTGTATGAACATGGATATTTCTACACAGCCGTCTGGACGAACATGGAAATATCTACACCGCTATCTGTATGAACATGGAAATATCTACACCACTATCTGTATAAACATGGAAATAGCTACACAGCCATCTGGATGAACATGGAAATATCTACACCGCTATCTGAATGAACATGGATATATCTACACAGCAATCTGGATGAACATGGAAATATCTACACCGCTAAGTGTAGGAACATGGAAATATCTACACCGCCATCTGTATGAACATGGAAATATCTTCACCGCCGTCTGTATGAACATGGATATATCTACACAGCCATCTGGATGAACATGGAAATATCTGCACCGCTATCTGTATGAACATGGAAATATCTACACCGCTATCTGTATGAACATGGATATATCTACACAGCCATCTGGATGAAAATGGAAATATCTACACCGCTATCTGTGTAAACATGCATTCATCTTCACCGCTATCTGTATAAACATGGAAATATCTACACTGCTATCTTTATGAACATGGAAAGATCTACACCGCTAACTGTTTGAACAGGGAAATATATACACCGCTATATGCATGAAAATGGAAATGTCTACACAGCTATCTGCATATACATGGAAATATCTACACAGCTATCTCTTTACACATGGAAATAACTACACCGCTATCTGTATGAACATGGAAATATCTACACCGCCATCTGTATGAACATGGAAATATCTGCACCGCCATCTGAATGAACATATAAATATCTACACCGCCATCTGTATTAAGATGGAGATATCTACACCGCTATCTGTATAAACATGGAAATATCTACACCGCTATGTGTATAAACATGGAAATATCTACAACGCTATCTGTATAAACATGGAAATATCTACACCGCTACCTGTATAAACATGGAAATATCAGCACCGCTATCAGTATGAACAAGGAAGTATCTACACCGCCATCTGTATGAACATGGAAATATCTTCACCGCCATCTGTATGAACATGGAAATATCTGCACTGCCATCTGTATGAACATATAAATATCTACACCGCCATCTGTATTAAGATGGAGATATCTACACCGCTTTCTGTATAAACTTGGAAATATCTACACCGCTATGTGTATAAACATGGAAATATCTACACCGCTATCTGTATAAACATGGAAATATCTACACTGCTACCTGTATAAACATGGAAATATCAGCCCCGCTATCTGTATGAACATGGAAATATCTACACCGCCATCTGCATGAACATGGAAAAATCTTCACGGCCATCTGTATGAACATGGATATATCTACACAGCCATCTGGATGAACATGGAAATATCTGCACCGCTATCTGTTTGAACATGGAAATATCTACACCGCTATCTGTATGAACATGGATATATCTACACAGCCATCTGGATGAAAATGGAAATATCTACACCGCTATCTGTGTAAACATGCATTCATCTTCACCGCTATCTGTATAAACATGGAAATATCTACACCGCTATCTTTATGAACATGGAAAGATCTACACCGCTAACTGTTTGAACAGGGAAATATATACAGCGCTATATGCATGAAAATGGAAATGTCTACACAGCTATCTGCATATACATGGAAATATCTACACAGCTATCTCTTTACACATGGAAATAACTACACTGCAATCTCTATAAACATGGAAATATCTACACCGCCATCTGTATGAACATGGAAATATCTGCACCGCCATCTGTATGAACATATAAATATCTACACCGCCATCTGTATTAAGATGCAGATATCTACACCGCTATCTGCATAAACACGGAAATATCTACACCGCTACCTGTAAAAACATGGAAATATCTACACCGCAATCTGTATACACATGGAAATATCTACACCGCCACCTGTATAAACATGGAAATATCAGCACCGCTATCTGTATGAACATGGAAATATCTACACCGCTATCTCTATGAACATGGAAATATCTACACCGATATCTGTAAGAACATGGAAATATCTCCACCGCCATCTGTATGAATATGGATATATCTACACAGCCATCTGGACGAAAATGGAAATATCAGCACCGCTGTCTGTATGAACATGGAAATATCTACACCGCTATCTCTATGAACATGGAAATATCCACACCGCTATCTGTATGAACATGGAAATAGCTACACCGCTATCTGTAAGAACATGGAAATATCTACACCACTATCTGTATGAACATGGAAATATCTACACCGGTATCTGTTTGAACAGGGAAGTATATACACCGCTATCTGCTTGAAAATGGAAATATCTACACAGCTATCTGCATATACATGGGAAAATCTACGCAGCTATCTCTTTACACATGGAAATAACTACACCGCTATCTGTATAAACATGGAAATATATACACTGCCATCTGTAAGAACATGGAAATATCTGCACCGCCATCTGTATGAACATATAAATATCTACACCGCCATCTGTATTAAGATGGAGATATCTACACCGCTATCTGTATAAACTTGGAAATATCTACACCGCTATCTGTATAAACATGGAAATATCTACACCACTATCTGTATAAACATGGAAATGTCTACACCGCTACATGTATAAACATGGAAATATCTGCACCGCTATCAGTATGAACATGTAAATATCTTCACTGCTATCTCTATGAACATGGAATTATCTACACCGCTATCTGTATGAACATGGAAATATCTACACCGCTATCTGTATAAACATGGAAATATGTACACCGCTACCTGTATAAACATGGAAGTATCAGCACCGCTATCGGTATAAACATGGCAATATCTACACGGCTATCTGTATGAACATGGAAATATCTGCACCGCTATCTGTATGAACATGGAAATATCTTCACCGCCATCTCTATGAACATGGATATATCTACACAGCCATCTGGATGAACATGAAAATATCTACACCGCTATCTGTATGAACATGGAAATATCTACTCAGCTATCTGTATGAACATGGAAATATCTACACCGCTATTTGTATGAACATGGAAATATCTACACCGCTATCTGTGTAAACATGTATACATCTTCACCGCTAACTGCATGAAAATGGAAATATCTACACAGCTATCCGCATATACATGGAAATATCTACAAAGCTATCTCTTTACACATGGAAATAACTACACTGCTATCTCTATAAACATGGAAATATCTACACCGCCATCTGTATGAACATGGAAATATCTGCACCGACATCTGTATGAACATATAAATATCTACACCGCCATCTGTATTAAGATGGAGATATCTACACCGCTATCTGTATAAACTTGGAAATATCTACACCGCTATCTGTATAAACATGGAAATATCTATGCCGCTTTCTGTATAAACAAGGAAATATCTACACTGCTACCTGTATAAACATGGAAATATCAGCACCACTATCTTTATGAACATGTAAATAGCTACACAGCCATCTGGATGAACATGGAAATATCTACACCGCTATCTCTATGAACATGGAAATATCTACACCGCTATCTGTATGAACATGGAAATATCTTCACCGCCATCTGTATGAACATGGATATATCTACACAGCCATCTGGATGAACATGGAAATATCTACACCGCTATCTGTATGAACATGGAAATAGCTACACTGCTATCTGCATATACATGGAAATATCTACACCGCTATCTGTATAAACATGGAAATATCTACACCGCTATCTGTATGAACATGTAAATATCTTCACCGCCATCTGTATGAACATGGAAATAACTACACAGCCATCTGGATGAACTTGAAAATATCTACACTGCTATCTGTGTAAACATGCATACATCTTCACCGCTATCTGTATAAACATGGAAATATCTACACCGCTACCTGTATAAACATGGAAATATCTACACCGCTATCTCTATGAACATGGAAATATCCACACCGCTATCTGTATGAACATGGAAATAGGTACACCGCTATCTGTATGAACATGGAAATATCTACACCACTATCTGTATGAACATGGAATTATCTACACCGCTATCTGTTTGAACAGGGAAGTATATACACCGCTATCTGCTTGAAAATGGAAATATCTACACAGCTATCTGCATATACATGGGAATATCTACACAGCCGTCTCTTTACACATGGAAATAACTACACCGCTATCTGTATGAACATGGAAATATCTACACCGCCATCTGTATGAACATGGAAATATCTGCACCGCCATCTGTATGAACATATAAATATCTACACCGCCATCTGTATTAAGATGGAGATATCTACACCGCTATCTGTATAAACTTGGAAATATCTACACAGCAATCTGTATAAACATGGAAATATCTACACCACTATCTGTATGAACATGGAAATAACTACACCGCTACCTGTATAAACATGGAAATATCAGCACCGCTATCTGTATGAACATGGAAATATCTACACCGCTATCTCTATGAACATGGAAATATCTACACCGCTATCTGTATGAACATGGAAATAGCTACACCGCTATCTGTATGAACATGGAAATATCTACACCACTATCTGTATGAACATGGAAATATCTACACCGCTATCTGTATGAACATGGATATATCTACACAGCCATCTGGATGAACATGGAAATATCTTCACCGCTATCTGTGTGAACATGGAAATATCTACACCACTATCTGTATGAACATGGAAATATCTACACCGCTATGTGTTTGAACAGGGAAATATATACACCGCTATCTGCATGAAAATGGAAATATCTACACAGCTATCTGCATATACATGGAAATATCTATACAGCTATCTCTTTACACATGGAAATAACTACACCGCTATCTGTATGAACATGGAAATATCTACACCGCCATCTGTATGAACATGGAAATATCTACACCGCTATCTGTATAAACATGGAAATATCTACACCACTACCTGTATAAACATGGAAATATCAGCACCGCTATCGGTATGAACACGGAAATATCTACACCACTATCTGTATGAACATGGAAATATCTACACCGCTATCTGTATGAACATGGAAATACCTTCACTGCCATCTGTATGAACATGGATATATCTACACAGCCATCTGGATGAACATGGAAATATCTACACCGCTATCTGTATGAACATGGAAATATCTACACAGCCATCTGGATGAACATGAAAATATCTACACCGCTATATGTGTAAACATGCATACATCTTCACCGCTATCTGTATAAACATGGAAATATCTACACCGCTACCTGTATAAACATGGAAATATCTGCACCGCTATCTGTATGAACATGGAAATATCTGCACCGCTATCTCTATGAACATGGAAATATCCACACCGCTATCTGTATGAACATGGAAATAGCTACACCGCTATCTGTATGAACATGGAAATATCTACACCACTATCTGTATGAACATGGAAATATCTACACCGCTATCTGTTTGAACAGGGAAATATATACACCGCTACCTGCATGAAAATGGAAATATCTACACAGCTATCTGAATATACATGGGAATATCTACACAGCTATCTCTTTACACATGGAAATAACTACACTGCTATCTGTATTAACATGGAAATATCTACACCGCCATCTGTATGAACATGGAAATATCTGCACCGCCATCTGTATGAACATATAAATATCTACACCGCCATCTGCATTAAGAAGGAGATATCTACACCGATATCTGTATAAACATGGAAATATCTACACTGCTATCTGTATAAACATGGAAATATCTACACCGCTATCTGTAAAAACATGGAAATATCTACATCGCTACCTGTATAAACATGGAAATATCAGCACCGCTATCGGTATGAACACGGAAATATCTCCACCGCTATCTGTATGAACATGGAAATATCTACATCGATATCTGTATGAACATGGAAATATCTTCACTGCCATCTGTATGAACATGGATATATCTACAATGCCATCTGGATGAACATGGAAATATCTACACCGCTATCTGCATGAACATGGAAACATCTACAATGCTATCCTTGTAAACATGCATACATCTTCACCGCTATCTGTATAAACATGGAAATATCTACACCGCTATCTGTATGAACATGGAAATAGCTACACCGCTATCTGTAAGAACATGGAAATATCTACACCACTATCTGTATGAACATGGAAATATCTACACCGGTATCTGTTTGAACAGGGAAGTATATACACCGCTATCTGCTTGAAAATGGAAATATCTACACAGCTATCTGAATATACATGGGAAAATCTACACAGCTATCTCTTTACACATTGAAATAACTACACCGCTATCTGTATTAACATGGAAATATATACACTGCCATCTGTATGAACATGGAAATATCTGCACCGCCATCTGTATGAACATATAAATATCTACACCGCCATCTGTATTAAGATGGAGATATCTACACCGCTATCTGTATAAACATGGAAATATCTACACCACTATCTGTATAAACATGGAAATGTCTACACCGCTACATGTATAAACATGGAAATATCAGCACCGCTATCTGTATGAACATGTAAATATCTTCACTGCTATCTCTATGAACATGGAATTATCTACACCGCTATCTGTATGAACATGGAAATATCTACACCGCTATCTGTATAAACATGGAAATATGTACACCGCTACCTGTATAAACATGGAAGTATCAGCACCGCTATCGGTATAAACATGGCAATATCTACACGGCTATCTGTATGAACATGGAAATATCTTCACCGCCATCTCTATGAACATGGATATATCTACACAGCCATCTGGATGAACATGAAAATATCTACACCGCTATCTGTATGAACATGGAAATATCTACACCGCTATCTGTATGAACACGGAAATATCTACTCCGCTATCTGTATGAACATGGAAATATCTACACTGCTATTTGTATGAACATGGAAATATCTACACCGCTATCTGTGTAAACATGTATACAACTTCACCGCTAACTGCATGAAAATGGAAATATCTACACAGCTATCCGCATATACATGGAAATATCTACAAAGCTATCTCTTTACACATGGAAATAACTACACTGCTATCTCTATAAACATGGAAATATCTACACTGCCATCTGTATGAACATGGAAATATCTGCACCGACATCTGTATGAACATATAAATATCTACACCGCCATCTGTATTAAGATGGAGATATCTACACCGCTATCTGTATAAACTTGGAAATATCTACACCGCTATCTGTATAAACATGGAAATATCTATGCCGCTTTCTGTATAAACAAGGAAATATCTACACTGCTACCTGTATAAACATGGAAATATCAGCACCGCTATCTGTATGAACAAGTAAATAGCTACACAGCCATCTGGATGAACATGGAAATATCTACACCGCTATCTGTATGAACATGGAAATATCTACACCGCTATCTGTATGAACATGGAAATATCTACACCGCTATCTGTATGAACATGGAAATATCTACACCGCTATCTGTATGAACATGGAAATATCTACACCGCTATCTGTATGAACATGGAAATATCTTCACAGCCATCTGGATGAACATGGATATATCTACACAGCCATCTGGATGAACATGGAAATATCTACACCGCTATCTGTATGAACATGGAAATAGCTACACTGCTATCTGCATATACATGGAAATATCTACACCGCTATCTGTATAAACATGGAAATATCTACACCGCTATCTGTATGAACATGGAAATATCTTCACCGCCATCTGTATGAACATGGAAATAACTACACAGCCATCTGGATGAACATGAAAATATCTACACTGCTATCTGTGTAAACATGCATACATCTTCACCGCTATCTGTATAAACATGGAAATATGTACACCGCTACCTGTATAAACATGGAAATATCCACACCGCTATCTGTATGAACATGGAAATAGGTACACCGCTATCTGTATGAACATGGAAATATCTACACCACTATCTGTATGAACATGGAAATATCTACACCGCTATCTGTTTGAACAGGGAAGTATATACACCGCTATCTGCTTGAAAATGGAAATATCTACACAGCTATCTGCATATACATGGGAATATCTACACAGCCGTCTCTTTACACATGGAAATAACTACACCGCTATCTGTATGAACATGGAAATATCTACACCGCCATCTGTATGAACATGGAAATCTCTGCACCGCCATCTGTATGAACATATAAATATCTACACCGCCATCTGTATTAAGACGGAGATAGCTACACCGCTATCTGTATAAACTTGGAAATATCTACAGAGCAATCTCTATAAACACGGAAATATCTACACCACTATCTGTATAAACATGGAAATAACTACACCGCTACCTGTATAAGCATGGAAATATCAGCACTGCTATCTTTATGAACATGGAAATATCTACACCGCTATCTCTATGAACATGGAGATATCTACACCGCTATCTGTATGAACATGGAAATAGCTACACCGCTATCTGTATGAACATGGAAATATCTACACCACTATCTGTATGAACATGGAATTATCTACACCGCTATCTGTATGAACATGGATATATCTACACAGCCATCTGGATGAACATGGAAATATCTTCACCGCTATCTGTATGAACATGGAAATATCTACACCACTATCTGTATGAACATGGAAATATCTACACCGCTATGTGTTTGAACAGGGAAATATATACACCGCTATCTGCATGAAAATGGAAATATCTACACAGCTATCTGCATATACATGGAAATATCTATACAGCTATCTCTTTACACATGGAAATAACTACACCGCTATCTGTATGAACATGGAAATATCTACACCGCCATCTGTATGAACATGGAAATATCTACACCGCTATCTGTATAAACATGGAAATATCTACACCGCTACCTGTATAAACATGGAAATATCAGCACCGCTATCGGTATGAACACGGAAATATCTACACCGCTATCTGTATGAACATGGAAATATCTACACCGCTATCTCCTTGAACATGGAAATATCTACACCGCTATCTCCTTGAACATGGAAATATCTACACCGCCATCTGTATTAACATGGGAATATCTGCATCGCCATCTGTATGAACATATAAATATCTACACCGCCATCTGTATTAAGATGGAGATATCTACACCGCTATCTGTATAAACATGGACATATCTACACCGCTACCTGTATAAACATGGAAATATCAGCACCGCTATCTGTATGAACATGGAAATATCTACACCGCTATCTGTATGAACATGGAAATATCTTCATCGCTATCTGTATGAACATGGAAATATCTACACCGCTATCTGTTTGAACATGGAAATATCTACACCACTATCTGCATGAAAATGGAAATATCTACACAGCTATCTGCATATACATGGTAATATCTACACAGCTATCTGTATGAACATGGAAATATCTGCACCGCCATCTGTATGAACATATAAACATCTACACCGCCATCTGTATTAAGAAGGAGATATCTACACCGCTATGTCTATAAACATGGAAATATCTACACCGCCATCTGTATGAACATGGAAATATCTGCACCGCCATCTGTATGAACATATAAACATCTACACCGCCGTCTGTATTAAGAAGGAGATATCTACACCGCTATCTGTATAAACAAGGAAGTATCTACACTGCTGTCTGTATAAACATGGAAATATCTACACCGCTATCTGTATGAACATGGAAATATCTACACCGCTACCTGTATAAACATGGAAATAACAGCACCGCTATCGGTATGAACATGGAAATATCTACACCGCTATGTGTAGGGACATGGAAATATCTACACCGCCATCTGTGTGAACATGGAAATATCTTCACTGCCATCTGTATGAACATGGATATATCTACACAGCCATCTGGATGAACATGGAAATATCTACACCGCTATCTGTATGAATATGGAAATATCTACACTGCTATCCTTGTAAACATGCATACATCTTCACCGCTATCTGTATAAACATGGAAATATCTACACCGCTATCTGTATGAACATGGAAATATCTACACCGCTATCTGTTTGAAGATGGAAATATCTACACCGCTATCCGCATGAAAATGGAAATATCTACACCACCATCTGTATGAACATGGAAATATCTTCACCGCCGTCTGTATGAACATGGATATATCTACACAGCCATCTGGATGAACATGGAAATATCTGCACCGCTATCTGTATGAACATGGAAATATCTACACCGCTATCTGTATGAACATGGATATATCTACACAGCCATCTGGATGAACATGGAAATATCTACACCGCTATCTGTGTAAACATGCATACATCTTCACCGCTATCTGTATAAACTTGGAAATATCTACACTGCTATCTTTATGAACATGGAAATATCTACTGCACTAACTGTTTGAACAGGGAAATATATACACCGCTATCTGCATGAAAATGGAATTGTCTGCACAGCTATCTGCATATACATGGAAATATCTACACAGCTATCTCTTTACACATGGAAATAACTACACCGCTATCTGTATGAATATGGAAATATCTACTCCGCCATCTGTATGAACATGGATATATATGCTCCGCCATCTGAATGAACATATAAATATCTACACCGCCATCTGTATTAAGATGGAGATATCTACACCGCTATCTGTATAAACTTGGAAAAATCTACACCGCTATCTGTATAAACATGGAAATATCTACACCGCTATCTGTATGAACATGGAAATATCTACACCGCTACCTGTATAAACACGGAAATATGTACAGCGCTACCTGTATAAACATGGAAGTATCAGCAGCGCTATCTGTATGAACATGGAAATAGCTACACAGCCATCTGGATGAACATGGAAATATCTACACCGCTATCTGTATTAACATGGATATATCTACACAGCCATCTGGATGAACATGGAAATATCTACACCGCTATCTGTATGAACATGGAAATACATACTCCGCTATCTGTATGAACATGGAAATATCTACACCGCTATCTGCATGAACATGGAAACATCTACACTGCTATCCTTGTAAACATGCATACATCTTCACCGCTATCTGTATAAACATGGAAATATCTACACCGCTATCTGTATGAACATGGAAATAGCTACACCGCTATCTGTATGAACATGGAAATATCTACACCACTATCTGTATGAACATTGAAATATCTACACCGCTATCTGAATGAACATGGATATATCTACACAGCCATCTGGATGAACATGGAAATATCTACACCGCTATCTGTATGAACATGGAAATATCTACACCACTATCTGTATGAACATGGAAATATCTACACCGATATCTGTTTGAACAGGGAAATATATACACCGCTGTCTGCATGAAAATGGAAATATCTACACAGCTATCTGCATATACATGGAAATATCTATACAGCTATCTCTTTACACATGGAAATAACTACACTGCTATCTGTATGAACATGGAAATATCTACACCGCCATCTGTATGAACATGGAAATATCTACACCGCTATCTGTATAAACATGGAAATATCTACACTGCTATCTGCATAAACATGGAAATATCTACACCGCTATCTGTATAAACATGGAAATATCTACACCGCTACCTGTATAAACATGGAAATATCAGCACCGCTATCGCTATGAACATGGAAATATCTACACCGCTATCTGTATGAACATGGAAATATCTACACCGCTATCTGTATGAACATGGAAATATCTTCACTGCCATCTGTATGAACATGGATATATCTACACAGCCATCTGGATGAACATGGAAATATCTACACCGCTATCTGTATGAACATGGAAATATCTACACTGCTATCCTTGTAAACATGCATACATCTTCACCGCTATCTGTATAAACATGGAAATATCTACACCGCTCTCTGTATGAAAATGGAAATATCTAACCCGCTATCTGTATGAACATGGAAATATCTACACCGCTATCTGTATGAACATGGAAATATCTTCAACGCCATCTGTATGAAAATGGATATGTCTACACAGCCATCTGGATGAACATGGAAATATCCACACCGCTATCTGTATGAACATGGAAATATCTACACCGCTATCTGTGTAAACATGCATACATCTTCACCGCTATCTGTATAAACATGGAAATACCTACACCGCTATCTGTATGATCATGGCAATAAGTACACTGCTATCTATTTGAACATGGAAATATCTACACCGCTATCGGCATGAAAATGGAAATATCTACACAGATATCTGCATATACATGGAAATATCTACACAGCTATCTCTTTACACATGGAAATATCTACACCGCTTTCTCTGTAAACATGGAAATATCTACACCGCTATCTGTATAAACATGGAAATAGCTACACAGCCATCTGTATGAACATGGAAATATCTTCACCGCCATCTGTATGAACATGGATATGTCTACACAGCCGTCTGGATGAACATGGAAATATCTACACCGCTATCTGTATGAACATGAAAATATCTACACCGCTATCTGTGTAAACATGCATTCATCTTCCCCGCTATCTGTAAAAACATGGAAATATCCACACCGCTATCTGTATGAACATGGAAATATCTACACCGCTATGTTTGAAAATGGAAATATCTACACCGCTATTTGCATGAAAATGGAAATATCTACAAAGCTATCTGCATATACATGCAAATATTTACACAGCTATCTCTTTGCACATGGAAATAACTACACCGCTATCTCTATAAACATGGAAATATCTACACCACCATCTGTATGAACATGGACATATCTGCACTGCCATCTGTATGAACATATAAATATCTACACTGCCATCTGTATTAAGAAGTAGATATCTACACCGCTATCTGTATAAACATGGAAATATCTACACCGCTATCTGTATGAACAAGGAAATATCTACACCGCTACCTGTATGAACACGGAAATATGTACACCGCTACCTGCATAAACGTGGAAGTATCAGCAGCGCTATCGGTATGAACATGGAAATATCTACACTGCTATCTGTATGAATATGGAAATAGCTACACAGCCATCTGGAGGAACATGGAAATATCTACACCGCTATCTGTATGAACATGGAAATACATACACCGCTATCTGTATGAACATGGAAATATCTACACCGCTATCTGTATGAACATGGAAATATCTACACCGCTATCTGTATGAACATGGAAATATCTTCACCGCCGTCTGTATGAACATGGATATATCTACACAGCCATCTGGATGAACATGGAAATATCTGCACCGCTATCTGTATGAACATGGAAATATCTACACCGCTATCTGTATGAACATGGATATATCTACACAGCCATCTGGATGAACATGGAAATATCTACACCGCTATCTGTGTAAACATGCATACATCTTCACTGCTATCTGTATAAACATGGAAATATCTACACTGCTTTCTTTATGAACATGGAAATATCTACTCCACTAACTGTTTGAACAGGGAAATATATACACCGATATCTGCATGAAAATGGAATTGTCTGCACAGCTATCTGCATATACATGGAAATATCTACACAGCTATCTCTTTACACATGGAAATAACTACACCGCTATCTGTATGAACATGGAAATATCTACTCCGCCATCTGTATGAACATGGATATATATGCACCGCCATCTGAATGAACATATAAATATCTACACCGCCATCTGTATTAAGATGGAGATATCTACACCGCTATCTGTATAAACTTGGAAAAATCTACACCGCTATCTGTATAAGCATGGAAATATCTACACGGCTACCTGTATAAACATGGAAATATCAGAACCGCTATCTGTATGCACATATAAATTGCTACACCGCCATCTGTATTAAGGTGGAGGTATCTACACCGCTATCTGTATAAACTTGGAAAAATCTACACCGCTATCTGTATAAGCATGGAAATATCTACACGGCTACCTGTATAAACATGGAAATATCAGAACCGCTATCTGTATGCACATATAAATATCTACACCGCCATCTGTATTAAGATGGAGATATCTTCACCGCTATCTGTATAAACCTGGAAATATCTACGCCGCTATCTGTATAAACATGGACATATCTACACCGCTATCTGTATAAACATGGAAATATCTACACCGCTACCTGTATAAACATGGAAATATCAGCACCGCTATCAGTATGAACATGGAAGTATCTACACCGCCATCTGTATGAACATGGAAATATCTTCACCGCCATGTGTATGAACATGGAAATATCTGCACCGCCATCTGTATGAACACATATATATCTACACCGCCATCTGTATTAAGATGGAGATATCTACACCGCTATCTGTAAAAACATGGAAATATCTACACCGCTATGTGTATAAACATGGAAATATCTACACCGCTATCTGTATAAACATGGAAATATCTACACTACTACCTGTATAAACATGGAAATATCAGCACCGCTATCTGCATGAACATAGAAATATCTACACCGCCATCTGTATGAACATGGAAAAATCTTCACCGCCATCTGTATGAACATGGATATATCTACACAGCCATCTGTATGAACATGGAAATACCTTCACCGCCATCTGTATGAACATGGATATTTCTACACAGCCGTCTGGATGAACATGGAAATATCTACACCGCTATCTGTATGAACATGGAAATATCTACACCGATATCTGTTTGAACAGGGAAATATATACACCGCTATCTGCATGAAAATGGAAATATCTACACAGCTATCTGCATATACATGGAAATATATATACAGCTATCTCTTTACACATGGAAATAACTACACTGCTATCTGTATGAACATGGAAATATCTACACCGCCATCTGTATGAACATGGAAATATCTACACCGCTATCTGTATAAACATGGAAATATCTACACTGCTATATGTATAAACATGGAAATATCTACACCGCTATCTGTATAAACATGGAAATATCTACACCGCTACCTGTATAAACATGGAAATATCAGCACCGCTATCGCTATGAACATGGAAATATCTACACCGCTATCTGTATGAACATGGAAATATCTACACCGCTATCTGTATGAACATGGAAATATCTTCACTGCCATCTGTATGAACATGGATATATCTACACAGCCATCTGGATGAACATGGAAATATCTACACCGCTATCTGTATGAACATGGAAATATCTACACTGCTATCCTTGTAAACATGCATACATCTTCACCGCTATCTGTATAAACATGGAAATATCTACACCGCTCTCTGTATGAAAATGGAAAATCTAACCCGCTATCTGTATGAACATGGAAATATCTACACCGCTATCTGTATGAACATGGAAATATCTTCAACGCCATCTGTATGAAAATGGATATGTCTACACAGCCATCTGGATGAACATGGAAATATCCACACCGCTATCTGTATGAACATGGAAATATCTACACCGCTATCTGTGTAAACATGCATACATCTTCACCGCTATCTGTATAAACATGGAAATACCTACACCGCTATCTGTATGATCATGGCAATAAGTACACTGCTATCTATTTGAACATGGAAATATCTACACCGCTATCGGCATGAAAATGGAAATATCTACACAGATATCTGCATATACATGGAAATATCTACACAGCTATCTCTTTACACATGGAAATATCTACACCGCTTTCTCTGTAAACATGGAAATATCTACACCGCTATCTGTATAAACATGGAAATAGCTACACAGCCATCTGTATGAACATGGAAATATCTTCACCGCCATCTGTATGAACATGGATATGTCTACACAGCCGTCTGGATGAACATGGAAATATCTACACCGCTATCTGTATGAACATGAAAATATCTACACCGCTATCTGTGTAAACATGCATTCATCTTCCCCGCTATCTGTAAAAACATGGAAATATCCACACCGCTATCTGTATGAACATGGAAATATCTACACCGCTATGTTTGAAAATGGAAATATCTACACCGCTATCTGCATGAAAATGGAAATATCTACAAAGCTATCTGCATTTACATGGAAATATCAACACAGCTATCTCTTTGCACATGGAAATAAATACACCGCTATCTCTATAAACATGGAAATCTCTACACCACCATCTGTATGAACATGGAAATATCTGCACCGCCATCTGTATGAACATATA
Source organism: Gorilla gorilla gorilla (assembly GCF_029281585.2). Classification (NCBI taxonomy): domain Eukaryota; kingdom Metazoa; phylum Chordata; class Mammalia; order Primates; family Hominidae; genus Gorilla; species Gorilla gorilla. The sequence goes on from NC_073247.2 coordinate 3,791,819, forward strand.
AATATCTACACCGCCATCTGTATTAAGAAGGAGATATCTACACCAATATCTGTATAAACATGGAAATATCTACACCGCTATCTGTATGAACATGGAAATATCTACACCGCTACCTATATAAACACGGAAATATGTACACCGCTACCTGTACAAACATGGAAGTATCAGCACCGCTATCGGTATGAACATGGCAATATCTACACGGCTATCTGTATGAACATGGAAATATCTACACCGCTATCTGTATGAACATGGAAATATCTACACCACTATCTGTATAAACATGGAAATAGCTACACAGCCATCTGGATGAACATGGAAATATCTACACCGCTATCTGAATGAACATGGATATATCTACACAGCCATCTGGATGAACATGGAAATATGTACACCGCTATGTGTAGGAACATGGAAATATCTACACCGCCATCTGTATGAACATGGAAATATCTTCACCGCCATCTGTATGAACATGGATATATCTACACAGCCATCTGGATGAACATGGAAATATCTGCACCGCTATCTGTATGAACATGGAAATATCTACACCGCTATCTGCATGAAAATGGAAATATCTACAAAGCTATCTGCATATACATGTAAATATTTACACAGCTATCTCTTTGCACATGGAAATAACTACACCGCTATCTCTATAAACATGGAAATATCTACACCACCATCTGTATGAACATGGAAATATCTGCACTGCCATCTGTATGAACATATAAATATCTACACCGCCATCTGTATTAAGAAGGAGATATCTACACCGCTATCTGTATAAACATGGAAATATCTACACCGCTATCTGTATGAACATGGAAATATCTACACCGCTACCTGTATAAACACGGAAATATGTACAGCGCTACCTGTATAAACATGGAAGTATCAGCAGCGCTATCTGTATGAACATGGAAATAGCTACACAGCCATCTGGATGAACATGGAAATATCTACACCGCTATCTGTATGAACATGGATATATCTACACAGCCATCTGGATGAACATGGAAATATCTACACCGCTATCTGTATGAACATGGAAATACATACTCTGCTATCTGTATGAACATGGAAATATCTACACCGCTATCTGCATGAACATGGAAACATCTACACTGCTATCCTTGTAAACATGCATACATCTTCACCGCTATCTGTATAAACATGGAAATATCTACACCGCTATCTGTATGAACATGGAAATAGCTACACCGCTATCTGTATGAACATGGAAATATCTACACCACTATCTGTATGAACATGGAAATATCTACACCGCTATCTGAATGAACATGGATATATCTACACAGCCATCTGGATGAACATGGAAATATCTACACCGCTATCTGTATGAACATGGAAATATCTACACCACTATCTGTATGAACATGGAAATATCTACACCGCTATCTGTTTGAACAGGGAAATATATACACCGCTATCTGCATGAAAATGGAAATATCTACACAGCTATCTGCATATACATGGAAATATCTATACAGCTATCTCTTTACACATGGAAATAACTACACCGCTATCTGTATGAACATGGAAATATCTACACCGCCATCTGTATGAACATGGAAATATCTACACCGCTATCTGTATAAACATGGAAATATCTACACTGCTATCTGTATAAACATGGAAATATCTACACCGCTATCTGTATAAACATGGAAATATCTACACCGCTACCTGTATAAACATGGAAATATCAGCACCGCTATCGCTATGAACACGGAAATATCTACACCGCTATCTGTATGAACATGGAAATATCTACACCGCTATCTGTATGAACATGGAAATATCTTCACTGCCATCTGTATGAACATGGATGTATCTACACAGCCATCTGGATGAACATGGAAATATCTACACCGCTATCTGTATGAACATGGAAATACCTACACTGCTATCCTTGTAAACATGCATACATCTTCACCGCTATCTGTATAAACATGGAAATATCTACACCGCTATCTGTATGAACATGGAAATATCTAACCCGCTATCTGTATGAACATGGAAATATCTACACCGCTATCTGTATGAACATGGAAATATCTTCAAAGCCATCTGTATGAAAATTGATATGTCTACACAGCCATCTGTATGAACATGGAAATATCTACACCGCTATCTGTGTAAACATGCATACATCTTCACCGCTATCTGTATAAACATGGAAATACCTACACCGCTATCTGTATGATCATGGCAATATGTACACTGCTATCTATTTGAACATGGAAATATCTACACCACTATCTGCATGAAAATGGAAATATCTACACAGATATCTGCATATACATGGAAATATCTACACAGCTATATCTTTACACACGGAAATATCTACACCGCTTTCTCTATAAACATGGAAAAATCTTCACCGCCATCTGTATGAACATGGATATATCTACACAGCCATCTGTATGAACATGGAAATACCTTCACCGCCATCTGTATGAACATGGATATTTCTACACAGCCGTCTGGATGAACATGGAAATATCTACACCGCTATCTGTATGAACATGGAAATATCTACACCGCAATCTGTGTAAACATGCATACATCTTCACCGCTATCTGTATAAACATGGAAATATCCACACCGCTATCTGTATGAACATGGAAATATCTACACCGCTATGTTTGAAAATGGAAATATCTACACCGCTATCTGCATGAAAATGGAAATATCTACAAAGCTATCTGCATATACATGCAAATATTTACACAGCTATCTCTTTGCACATGGAAATAACTACACCGCTATCTCTATAAACATGGAAATATCTACACCACCATCTGTATGAACATGGACATATCTGCACTGCCATCTGTATGAACATATAAATATCTACACTGCCATCTGTATTAAGAAGTAGATATCTACACCGCTATCTGTATAAACATGGAAATATCTACACCGCTATCTGTATGAACAAGGAAATATCTACACTGCTACCTGTATGAACACGGAAATATGTACACCACTACCTGCATAAACGTGGAAGTATCAGCAGCGCTATCGGTATGAACATGGAAATATCTACACGGCTATCTGTATGAACATGGAAATATCTACACCGCTATGTGTATGAACATGGAAATATCTACACCACTATCTGTATGAACATGGAAATAGCTACACAGCCATCTGGAGGAACATGGAAATATCTACACCGCTATCTGTATGAACATGGAAATACATACACCGCTATCTGTATGAACATGGAAATATCTACACCGCTATCTGTATGAACATGGAAATATCTACACCGCTATCTGTATGAACATGGAAATATCTTCACCGCCGTCTGTATGAACATGGATATATCTACACAGCCATCTGGATGAACATGGAAATATCTGCACCGCTATCTGTATGAACATGGAAATATCTACACCGTTATCTGTATGAACATGGATATATCTACACAGCCATCTGGATGAACATGGAAATATCTACACCGCTATCTGTGTAAACATGCATACATCTTCACCGCTATCTGTATAAACATGGAAATATCTACACTGCTATCTTTATGAACATGGAAATATCTACTCCACTAACTGTTTGAACAGGGAAATATATACACCGCTATCTGCATGAAAATGGAATTGTCTGCACAGCTATCTGCATATACATGGAAATATCTACACAGCTATCTCTTTTCACATGGAAATAACTACACCGCTATCTGTATGAACATGGAAATATCTACTCCGCCATCTGTATTAAGATGGAGATATCTACACCGCTATCTGTATAAACTTGGAAAAATCTACACCGCTATCTGTATAAGCATGGAAATATCTACACGGCTACCTGTATAAACATGGAAATATCAGAACCGCTATCTGTATGCACATATAAATATCTACACCGCCATCTGTATTAAGATGGAGATATCTTCACCGCTATCTGTATAAACCTGGAAATATCTACGCCGCTATCTGTATAAACATGGACATATCTACACCGCTATCTGTATAAACATGGAAATATCTACACCGCTACCTGTATAAACATGGAAATATCAGCACCGCTATCAGTATGAACATGGAAGTATCTACACCGCCATCTGTATGAACATGGAAATATCTTCACCGCCATCTGTATGAACATGGAAATATCTGCACCGCCATCTGTATGAACACATAAATATCTACACCGCCATCTGTATTAAGATGGAGATATCTACACCGCTATCTGTATAAACATGGAAATATCTACACCGCTATGTGTATAAACATGGAAATATCTACACCGCTATCTGTATAAACATGGAAATATCTACACTACTACCTGTATAAACATGGAAATATCAGCACCGCTATCTGCATGAACATAGAAATATCTACACCGCCATCTGTATGAACATGGAAAAATCTTCACCGCCATCTGTATGAACATGGATATATCTACACAGCCATCTGTATGAACATGGAAATACCTTCACCGCCATCTGTATGAACATGGATATTTCTACACAGCCGTCTGGATGAACATGGAAATATCTACACCGCTATCTGTATGAACATGGAAATATCTACACCGCAATCTGAGTAAACATGCATACATCTTCACCGCTATCTGTATAAACATGGAAATATCCACACCGCTATCTGTATGAACATGGAAATATCTACACCGCTATCTGTTTGAACTTGGAAATATCTACACCGCTATTTGCATGAAAATGGAAATATCTACACAGCTATCTGCATTTACATGGAAATATCAACACAGCTATCTCTTTGCACATGGAAATAACTACACCGCTATCTCTATAAACATGGAAATATCTACACCACCATCTGTATGAACATGGAAATATCTGCACCGCCATCTGTATGAACATATAAATATCTACACCGCCATCTGTATTAAGAAGGAGATATCTACACCGCTATCTGTATAAACATGGAAATATCTACACCGCTATCTGTATGAACATGGAAATATCTACACCGCTACCTATATAAACACGGAAATATGTACACCGCTACCTGTATAAACATGGAAGTATCAGCACCGCTATCGGTATGAACATGGCAATATCTACACGGCTATCTGTATGAACATGGAAATATCTACACCGCTATCTGTATGAACATGGAAATATCTACACCACTATCTGTATAAACATGGAAATAGCTACACAGCCATCTGGATGAACATGGAAATATCTACACCGCTATCTGAATGAACATGGATATATCTACACAGCCATCTGGATGAACATGGAAATATCTACACCGCTATGTGTAGGAACATGGAAATATCTACACCGCCATCTGTATGAACATGGAAATATCTTCACCGCCATCTGTATGAACATGGATATATCTACACAGCCATCTGGATGAACATGGAAATATCTGCACCGCTATCTGTATGAACATGGAAATATCTACACCGCTATCTGTATGAACATGGATATATCTACACAGCCATCTGGATGAACATGGAAATATCTACACCGCTATCTGTGTAAACATGCATTCATCTTCACCGCTATCTGTATAAACATGGAAATATCTACACTGCTATCTTTATGAACATGGAAATATCTACACCGCTAACTGTTTGAACAGGGAAATATATACACCGCTATATGCATGAAAATGGAAATGTCTACACAGCTATCTGCATATACATGGAAATATCTACACAGCTATCTCTTTACACATGGAAATAACTACACCGCTATCTGTATGAACATGGAAATATCTACACCGCCATCTGTATGAACATGGAAATATCTGCACCGCCATCTGAATGAACATATAAATATCTACACCGCCATCTGTATTAAGATGGAGATATCTACACCGCTATCTGTATAAACATGGAAATATCTACACCGCTATCTGTATAAACATGGAAATATCTACACTGCTACCTGTATAAACATGGAAGTATCAGCCCCGCTATCTGTATGAACATGGAAATATCTACACCGCCATCTGCATGAACATGGAAAAATCTTCACCGCCATCTGTATGAACATGGATATATCTACACAGCCATCTGTATGAACATGGAAATATCTTCACCGCCATCTGTATGAACATGGATATGTCTACACAGCCGTCTGGATGAACATGGAAATATCTACACCGCTATCTGTTTGAACATGGAAATATCTACACCGCTATCTGCATGAAAATGGAAATATCTACAAAGCTGTCTGCATATACATGGAAATATTTACACAGCTATCTCTTTGCACATGGAAATAACTACACCGCTATCTCTATAAACATGGAAATATCTACACCACCATCTGTATGAACATGGAAATATCGCCACTGCCATCTGTATGAACATATAAATATCTACACCGCCATCTGTATTAAGAAGGAGATATCTACACCGCTATCTGTATAAACATGGAAATATCTACACCGCTATCTGTATGAACATGGAAATATCTACACCGCTACCTGTATAAACACGGAAATATGTACAGCGCTACCTGTATAAACATGGAAGTATCAGCAGCGCTATCTGTATGAACATGGAAATAGCTACACAGCCATCTGGATGAACATGGAAATATCTACACCGCTATCTGTATGAACATGGATATATCTACACAGCCATCTGGATGAACATGGAAATATCTACACCGCTATCTGTATGAACATGGAAATACATACTCCGCTATCTGTATGAACATGGAAACATCTACACTGCTATCCTTGTAAACATGCATACATCTTCACCGCTATCTGTATAAACATGGAAATATCTACACCGCTATCTGTATGAACATGGAAATAGCTACACCGCTATCTGTATGAACATGGAAATATCTACACCACTATCTGTATGAACATGGAAATATCTACACCGCAATCTGAAAGAACATGGATATATCTACACAGCCATCTGGATGAACATGGAAATATCTACACCGCTATCTGTATGAACATGGAAATATCTACACCACTATCTGTATGAACATGGAAATATCTACACCGCTATCTGTTTGAACAGGGAAATATATACACCGCTATCTGCAAGAAAATGGAAATATCTACACAGCTATCTGCATATACATGGAAATATCTATACAGCTATCTCTTTACACATGGAAATAACTACACCGCTATCTGTATGAACATGGAAATATCTACACCGCCATCTGTATGAACATGGAAATATCTACACCGCTATCTGTATAAACATGGAAATATCTACACTGCTATCTGTATAAACATGGAAATATCTACACCGCTATCTGTATAAACATGGAAATATCTACACGGCTACCTGTATAAACATGGAAATATCAGCACCGCTATCGCTATGAACATGGAAATATCTACACTGCTATCTGTATAAACATGGAAATATCTACACCGCTATCTGTATGAACATGGAAATATCTTCACTGCCATCTGTATGAACATGGATATATCTACACAGCCATCTGGATGAACATGGAAATATCTACACCGCTATCTGTATGAACATGGAAATATCTACACTGCTATCCTTGTAAACATGCATACATCTTCACCGCTATCTGTATAAACATGGAAATATCTACACCGCTCTCTGTATGAACATGGAAATATCTAACCCGCTATCTGTATGAACATGGAAATATCTACACCGCTATCTGTATGAACATGGAAATATCTTCAACGCCATCTGTATGAAAATGGATATGTCTACACAGCCATCTGGATGAACATGGAAATATCCACACCGCTATCTGTATGAACATGGAAATATCTACACCGCTATCTGTGTAAACATGCATACATCATCACCGCTATCTGTATAAACATGGAAATACCTACACCGCTATCTGTATGATCATGGCAATAAGTACACTGCTATCTATTTGAACATGGAAATATCTACACCGCTATCGGCATGAAAATGGAAATATCTACACAGATATCTGCATATACATGGGAATATCTACACAGCTATCTCTTTACACATGGAAATATCTACACCGCTTTCTCTATAAACATGGAAATACCTACACCACTATCTGTATAAACATGGAAATAGCTACACAGCCATCTGTATGAACATGGAAATATCTTCACCGCCATCTGTATGAACATGGATATGTCTACACAGCCGTCTGGATGAACATGGAAATATCTACACCGCTATCTGTATGAACATGAAAATATCTACACCGCTATCTGTGTAAACATGCATTCATCTTCCCCGCTATCTGTAAAAACATGGAAATATCCACACCGCTATCTGTATGAACATGGAAATATCTACACCGCTATGTTTGAAAATGGAAATATCTACACCGCTATCTGCATGAAAATGGAAATATCTACAAAGCTATCTGCATATACATGCAAATATTTACACAGCTATCTCTTTGCACATGGAAATAACTACACCGCTATCTCTATAAACATGGAAATATCTACACCACCATCTGTATGAACATGGACATATCTGCACTGCCATCTGTATGAACATATAAATATCTACACTGCCATCTGTATTAAGAAGTAGATATCTACACCGCTATCTGTATAAACATGGAAATATCTACACTGCTATCTGTATGAACAAGGAAATATCTACACCGCTACCTGTATGAACACGGAAATATGTACACCGCTACCTGCATAAACGTGGAAGTATCAGCAGCGCTATCGGTATGAACATGGAAATATCTACACGGCTATCTGTATGAACATGGAAATATCTACACCGCTATCTGTATGAACATGGAAATATCTACACCACTATCTGTATGAACATGGAAATAGCTACACAGCCATCTGGAGGAACATGGAAATATCTACACCGCTATCTGTATGAACATGTAAATACATACACCGCTATCTGTATGAACATGGAAATATCTACACCGCTATCTGTATGAACATGGAAATATCTACACCGCTATCTGTATGAACATGGAAATATCTTCACCGCCGTCTGTATGAACATGGATATATCTACACAGCCATCTGGATGAACATGGAAATATCTGCACCGCTATCTGTATGAACATGGAAATATCTACACCGCTATCTGTATGAACATGGATATATCTACACAGCCATCTGGATGAACATGGAAATATCTACACCGCTATCTGTGTAAACATGCATACATCTTCACCGCTATCTGTATAAACATGGAAATATCTACACTGCTATCTTTATGAACATGGAAATATCTACTCCACTAACTGTTTGAACAGGGAAATATATACACCGCTATCTGCATGAAAATGGAATTGTCTGCACAGCTATCTGCATATACATGGAAATATCTACACAGCTATCTCTTTACACATGGAAATAACTACACCGCTATCTGTATGAACATGGAAATATCTACTCCGCCATCTGTATGAACATGGATATATATGCACCGTCATCTGAATGAACATATAAATATCTACACCGCCATCTGTATTAAGATGGAGATATCTACACTGCTATCTGTATGAACATGGAAATATCTACACAGCCATCAGGATGAACATGGAAATATCTACACCGCTATCTGTATGAACATGGAAATACATACACCGCTATCTGTATGAACATGGAAATATCTACACCACTATCTGTATGAACATGGAAATATCTACACCGCTATCTGTATGAACATGGAAATATCTTCACCGCCATCTGTATGAACATGGATATATCTACACAGCCATGTGGATGAACATGGAAATATCTACACCGCTATCTGTGTAAACATGCATACATCTTCACCGCTATCTGTATAAACATGGAAATATCTACACCGCTATCTTTATGTACATGGAAATATCTACACCGCTAACTGTTTGAACAGGGAAATACACACACCGCTATCTGCATGAAAACGGAAATATCCACACAGCTATCTGCTTACACACGGAAATATCTACACAGCTATCTCTTTACACATGGAAATAACTACACCGCTATCTGTATGAACATGGAAATATCTACACCGCCATCTGTATGAACATGGAAATATCTGCACAGACATCTGTATGAACATTTAAATATCTACACCGCCATCTGTATTAAGATGGAGATATCTACAACACTATCTGCATAAACATGGAAATATCTACACCGCTATCTGTATAAACATGGAAATATCTACACCGCTATGAGTATAAACATGGAAATATCTACACTGCTATCTGTATAAACATGGAAATATCTACACCGCTACCTGTTTAAACATGGAAATATCAGCACAGCTATCAGTAAGAACATGGAAGTTTCTACACCGCCATCTGTATGAACATGGAAATATCTTCACCGCCATCCGTATGAACATGGAAATATCTGCACCGCCATCTGTATGAACATATAAATATCTTCACCTCCATCTGTATTAAGATGGAGATATCTACACCGCTATCTGTATAAACATGGAAATATCTACACCGCTATGTGTATAAACATGGAAATATCTACACCGCTCCCTTTATCAACATGGAAGTATCAGCACAGCTATTGGTATGAACATCGCAATATCTACACGGCTATCTGTATGAACATGGAAATATCTACACCGCTATCTGTATGAACATGGAAATGTCTTCACCGCCATCTGTATGAACATGGATATATCTACACAGCCTTCTGAATGAACATGGAAATATCTACACCGCTATCTGTATGAACATGGAAATATCTACACAGCCATCTGGATGAACATGGAAATATCTTCACCGCTATCAGTATGAACTTGGAAATACATACACCGCTATCTGTATGAACATGGAAATATCTACACTGCTATCCTTGTAAACATGCATACATCTTCACCGCTATCTGTATAAACATGGAAATATCTACACCGCTCTCTGTATGAACATGGAAATATCTAACCCGCTATCTGTATGAACATGGAAATATCTACACCGCTATCTGTATGAACATGGAAATATCTTCAACGCCATCTGTATGAAAATGGATATGTCTACACAGCCATCTGGATGAACATGGAAATATCCACACCGCTATCTGTATGAACATGGAAATATCTACACCGCTATCTGTGTAAACATGCATACATCATCACCGCTATCTGTATAAACATGGAAATACCTACACCGCTATCTGTATGATCATGGCAATAAGTACACTGCTATCTATTTGAACATGGAAATATCTACACCGCTATCGGCATGAAAATGGAAATATCTACACAGATATCTGCATATACATGGGAATATCTACACAGCTATCTCTTTACACATGGAAATATCTACACCGCTTTCTCTATAAACATGGAAATACCTACACCACTATCTGTATAAACATGGAAATAGCTACACAGCCATCTGTATGAACATGGAAATATCTTCACCGCCATCTGTATGAACATGGATATGTCTACACAGCCGTCTGGATGAACATGGAAATATCTACACCGCTATCTGTATGAACATGAAAATATCTACACCGCTATCTGTGTAAACATGCATTCATCTTCCCCGCTATCTGTAAAAACATGGAAATATCCACACCGCTATCTGTATGAACATGGAAATATCTACACCGCTATGTTTGAAAATGGAAATATCTACACCGCTATCTGCATGAAAATGGAAATATCTACAAAGCTATCTGCATATACATGCAAATATTTACACAGCTATCTCTTTGCACATGGAAATAACTACACCGCTATCTCTATAAACATGGAAATATCTACACCACCATCTGTATGAACATGGACATATCTGCACTGCCATCTGTATGAACATATAAATATCTACACTGCCATCTGTATTAAGAAGTAGATATCTACACCGCTATCTGTATAAACATGGAAATATCTACACTGCTATCTGTATGAACAAGGAAATATCTACACCGCTACCTGTATGAACACGGAAATATGTACACCGCTACCTGCATAAACGTGGAAGTATCAGCAGCGCTATCGGTATGAACATGGAAATATCTACACGGCTATCTGTATGAACATTGAAATATCTACACCGCTATCTGTATGAACATGGAAATATCTACACCACTATCTGTATGAACATGGAAATAGCTACACAGCCATCTGGAGGAACATGGAAATATCTACACCGCTATCTGTATGAACATGTAAATACATACACCGCTATCTGTATGAACATGGAAATATCTACACCGCTATCTGTATGAACATGGAAATATCTACACCGCTATCTGTATGAACATGGAAATATCTTCACCGCCGTCTGTATGAACATGGATATATCTACACAGCCATCTGGATGAACATGGAAATATCTGCACCGCTATCTGTATGAACATGGAAATATCTACACCGCTATCTGTATGAACATGGATATATCTACACAGCCATCTGGATGAACATGGAAATATCTACACCGCTATCTGTGTAAACATGCTTACATCTTCACCGCTATCTGTATAAACATGGAAATATCTACACTGCTATCTTTATGAACATGGAAATATCTACTCCACTAACTGTTTGAACAGGGAAATATATACACCGCTATCTGCATGAAAATGGAATTGTCTGCACAGCTATCTGCATATACATGGAAATATCTACACAGCTATCTCTTTACACATGGAAATAACTACACTGCTATCTGTATGAACATGGAAATATCTACTCCGCCATCTGTATGAACATGGATATATATGCACCGTCATCTGAATGAACATATAAATATCTACACCGCCATCTGTATTAAGATGGAGATATCTACACTGCTATCTGTATGAACATGGAAATATCTACACAGCCATCAGGATGAACATGGAAATATCTACACCGCTATCTGTATGAACATGGAAATACATACACCGCTATCTGTATGAACATGGAAATATCTACACCACTATCTGTATGAACATGGAAATATCTACACCGCTATCTGTATGAACATGGAAATATCTTCACCGCCATCTGTATGAACATGGATATATCTACACAGCCATGTGGATGAACATGGAAATATCTACACCGCTATCTGTGTAAACATGCATACATCTTCACCGCTATCTGTATAAACATGGAAATATCTACACCGCTATCTTTATGTACATGGAAATATCTACACCGCTAACTGTTTGAACAGGGAAATACACACACCGCTATCTGCATGAAAACGGAAATATCCACACAGCTATCTGCTTACACACGGAAATATCTACACAGCTATCTCTTTACACATGGAAATAACTACACCGCTATCTGTATGAACATGGAAATATCTACACCGCCATCTGTATGAACATGGAAATATCTGCACAGACATCTGTATGAACATTTAAATATCTACACCGCCATCTGTATTAAGATGGAGATATCTACAACACTATCTGCATAAACATGGAAATATCTACACCGCTATCTGTATAAACATGGAAATATCTACACCGCTATGAGTATAAACATGGAAATATCTACACTGCTATCTGTATAAACATGGAAATATCTACACCGCTACCTGTTTAAACATGGAAATATCAGCACAGCTATCAGTAAGAACATGGAAGTTTCTACACCGCCATCTGTATGAACATGGAAATATCTTCACCGCCATCCGTATGAACATGGAAATATCTGCACCGCCATCTGTATGAACATATAAATATCTACACCTCCATCTGTATTAAGATGGAGATATCTACACCGCTATCTGTATAAACATGGAAATATCTACACCGCTATGTGTATAAACATGGAAATATCTACACCGCTCCCTTTATCAACATGGAAGTATCAGCACAGCTATTGGTATGAACATCGCAATATCTACACGGCTATCTGTATGAACATGGAAATATCTACACCACTATCTGTATGAACATGGAAATGTCTTCACCGCCATCTGTATGAACATGGATATATCTACACAGCCTTCTGAATGAACATGGAAATATCTACACCGCTATCTGTATGAACATGGAAATATCTACACAGCCATCTGGATGAACATGGAAATATCTTCACCGCTATCAGTATGAACTTGGAAATACATACACCGCTATCTGTATGAACATGGAAATATCTACTCCGCTATCTGTGTGAACATGGAAATATCTACACCGCTATCTGTATGAACATGGAAATATCTACACCGCTATATGTATGAACTTGGAAATATCTTCACCGCCATCTGTATGAACATGGATATATCTACACAGCCATCTGGATGAACGTGGAAATATCTACACCGCTATCTGTGTAAACATGCATACAACTTCACCGCTATCTGTATAAACATGGAAATATCTACACCGCTATCTTTATGAACATGGAAATATCTACACCGCAAACTGAACAGGGAAATATATACACCGCTATCTGCATGAAAACGGAAATATCCACACAGCTATCTGCTTATACATGGAAATATCTACACAGCTATCTCTTTACACATGGAAATAACTACACCGCTATCTCTATAAACATGGAAATATCTACACCGCTACCTGTATAAACATTTAAATATCAGCCCCGCTATCTGTATGAACATGGAAATAGATACACCGCTATCTGTATGAACATGGAAATATCTTCACAGCCATACGTATGAACATGGAAATATCTGCACCGCAATCTGTATGAACATATCAATATCTTCACCGCCATCTGTATTAAGATGGAGATATCTACACCGCTATCTGTATAAACATGGAAATATCTACACCGCTATCTGTATGAACATGGAAATATCTACACCGCTATCTGCATGAAAATGGAAATATCTACACAACTATCTGCATATAAATGGAAATATCTACACAGCTATCTCTTTGCTCATGGAAATAACTACACCGCTATCTCTATAAACATGGAAATATCTACACCGCTATCTGTATTAAGAAGGAGATATCTACACCGCTATCTGTATAAACATGGAAATAACTTCACCGCTATCTGTATGAAGATGGAAATATCTACACCGCTATCTGTAGAAACACGGAAATATGTACACCTCTACCTGTATAAACATGGAAGAATCAGCACCGCTATCAGTATGAACATGGCAATATCTACACGGCTATCTGTATGAACATGGAAACATCTACACCGCTATCTGTATAAACATGGAAATATCTACACCGCTATCTTTATGAACATGGAAATATCTACACCGCAAACTGAACAGGGAAATATATACACCGCTATCTGCATGAAAACGGAAATATCCACACAGCTATCTGCTTATACATGGAAATATCTACACAGCTATCTCTTTACACATGGAAATAACTACACCGCTATCTGTATGAACATGGAAATAGATACACCGCCATCTGTATGAACATGGAAATATCTGCACCGCCATCTGAATCAACATATAAATATCTACACCGCCATCTGTATTAAGATGGAGATATCTACACCGATATCTGTATAAACATGGAAATATGTACACAGCCATCAGGATGAACATGGAAATATCTACACCGCTATCTGTATGAACATGGAAATACATACACCGCTATCTGTATGAACATGGAAATAACTACACCGCTATCTGTACGAACATGGAAATATCTACACTGCTATATGTATGAACATGGAAATATCTTCACCGAAATCTGTATGAACATGGATATATCTACACAGCCATGTAGATGAACATGGAAGTATCTAAACCGCTATCTGTGTAAACATGCATAGATCTTCACCGCTATCTGTATAAACATGGAAATATCTACACCGCTATCTTTATGAACATGGAAATATCTACACCGCTAACTGTTTGAACAGGGAAATATATACACCGCTATCTGCATGAAAATGGAAATATCTACACCACTATCTGTATGAACATGGAAATACATACACCACTATCTGTATGAACTTGGAAATATCTACACCGCTATCTGTATGAACATGGAAATATCTGCACCGCTATCTGTATGAACATGGAAATATCTACACCACTATCTGTATGAACATGGATATATCTACACTGCTATCTGTATGAACAGGGAAGTATATACACCGCTATCTGCTTGAAAATGGAAATATCTACACAGCTATCTGCATATATATGGGAATATCCACACAGCTATCTCTTTACACATGGAAATAACTACACCGCTATCTGTATGAACATGGAAAAATCTACACCGCCATCTGTATGAACATGGAAATATCTGCACCGCCATCTGAATGAACATATAAATATCTACACCGCCATCTGTATTAAGATGGAGATATCTACACCGCTATCTGTATAAACACGGAAATATCTACACCGCTATGTGTATAAACATGGTAATATCTACACCACTATCTGTATGAACATGGAAATACACACACCACTATCTGTATGAACATGGAAATATCTACACCGCTATCTGCATGAACATGGAAATATCTGCACCGCTATCTGTATGAACATGGAAATATCTACACCACTATCTGTATGAACATGGATATATCTACACCGCTATCTGTATGAATATGGAAATATCTTCACCGCCATCTGTATGAACATGGATATATCTACACAGCCATCTGGATGAACATGGAAATATCTACACCGCTATCTGTAGGAACATGGAAATAGCTACACCGCTATCTGTATAAACATGGAAATATCTACACCGCTATCTGTATGAACATGGAAATATCTTCACTGCCATCTGTATGAACATGGATATATCTACACAGCCATCTGGATGAACATGGAAATATCTACACCGCTATTTGTATGAACATGGAAATATCTACACTGCTATCCTTGTAAACATGCATACATCTTCACCGCTATCTGTATAAACATGGAAATATCTACACCGCTCTCTGTATGAACATGGAAATATCTAACCCGCTATCTGTATGAACATGGAAATATCTACACCGCTATCTGTATGAACATGGAAATATCTTCAACGCCATCTGTATGAAAATGGATATGTCTACACAGCCATCTGGATGAACACGGAAATATCTACACCGCTATCTGTGTAAACATGCATACATCTTCACCGCTATCTGTATAAACATGGAAATATCTACACCGCTATCTGTATGAACATGGAAATATCTACACCGCTATCTGTATGATCATGGCAATAAGTACACTGCTATCTATTTGAACATGGAAATATCTACACCGCTATCGGCATGAAAATGGAAATATCTACACAGATATCTGCATATACATGGAAATATCTACACAGCTATCTCTTTACACATGGAAATATCTACACGGCTTTCTCTATAAACATGGAAATACCTACACCACTATCTGTATAAACATGGAAATAGCTACACAGCCATCTGTATGAACATGGAAATATCTTCACCGCCATCTGTATGAACATGGATATGTCTACACAGCCGTCTGGATGAACATGGAAATATCTACACCGCTATCTGTATGAACATGAAAATATCTACACCGCCATCTGTGTAAACATGCATTCATCTTCCCCGCTATCTGTAAAAACATGGAAATATCCACACCGCTATCTGTATGAACATGGAAATATCTACACCGCTATGTTTGAAAATGGAAATATCTACACCGCTATCTGCATGAAAATGGAAATATCTACAAAGCTATCTGCATATACATGCAAATATTTACACAGCTATCTCTTTGCACATGGAAATAACTACACCGCTATCTCTATAAACATGGAAATATCTACACCACCATCTGTATGAACATGGACATATCTGCACTGCTATCTGTATGAACATATAAATATCTACACTGCCATCTGTATTAAGAAGTAGATATCTACACCGCTATCTGTATAAACATGGAAATATCTACACTGCCATCTGTATGAACAAGGAACTATCTACACCGCTACCTGTATGAACACGGAAATATGTACACCGCTACCTGCATAAACGTGGAAGTATCAGCAGCGCTATCGGTATGAACATGGAAATATCTACACGGCTATCTGTATGAACATGGAAATATCTACACCGCTATCTGTATGAACATGGAAATATCTACACCACTATCTGTATGAACATGGAAATAGCTACACAGCCATCTGGAGGAACATGGAAATATCTACACCGCTATCTGTATGAACGTGGAAATACATACACCGCTATCTGTATGAACATGGAAATATCTACACCGCTATCTGTATGAACATGTAAATATCTACACCGCTATCTGTATGAACATGGAAATATCTTCACCGCCGTCTGTATGAACATGGATATATCTACACAGCCATCTGGATGAACATGGAAATATCTGCACCGCTATCTGTATGAACATGGAAATATCTACACCGCTATCTGTATGAACATGGATATATCTACACAGCCATCTGGATGAACATGGAAATATATACACCGCTGTCTGTGTAAACATGCATACATCTTCACCGCTATCTGTATAAACATGGAAATATCTACACTGCTATCTTTATGAACATGGAAATATCTACTCCACTAACTGTTTGAACAGGGAAATATATACACCGCTATCTGCATGAAAATGGAATTGTCTGCACAGCTATCTGCATATACATGGAAATATCTACACAGCTATCTCTTTACACATGGAAATAACTACACCGCTATCTGTATGAACATGGAAATATCTACTCCGCCATCTGTATGAACATGGATATATATGCACCGTCATCTGAATGAACATATAAATATCTACACCGCCATCTGTATTAAGATGGAGATATCTACACCGCTATCTGTATGAACATGGAAATATCTACACAGCCATCAGGATGAACATGGAAATATCTACACCGCTATCTGTATGAACATGGAAATACATACACCGCTATCTGTATGAACATGGAAATATCTACACCACTATCTGTATGAACATGGAAATATCTACACCGCTATCTGTATGAACATGGAAATATCTTCACCGCCATCTGTATGAACATGGATATATCTACACAGCCATGTGGATGAACATGGAAATATCTACACCGCTATCTGTGTAAACATGCATACATCTTCACCGCTATCTGTATAAACATGGAAATATCTACACCGCTATCTTTATGTACATGGAAATATCTACACCGCTAACTGTTTGAACAGGGAAATACACACACCGCTATCTGCATGAAAACGGAAATATCCACACAGCTATCTGCTTACACACGGAAATATCTACACAGCTATCTCTTTACACATGGAAATAACTACACCGCTATCTGTATGAACATGGAAATATCTACACCGCCATCTGTATGAACATGGAAATATCTGCACAGACATCTGTATGAACATTTAAATATCTACACCGCCATCTGTATTAAGATGGAGATATCTACAACACTATCTGCATAAACATGGAAATATCTACACCGCTATCTGTATAAACATGGAAATATCTACACCGCTATTAGTATAAACATGGAAATATCTACACTGCTATCTGTATAAACATGGAAATATCTACACCGCTACCTGTTTAAACATGGAAATATCAGCACAGCTATCAGTAAGAACATGGAAGTTTCTACACCGCCATCTGTATGAACATGGAAATATCTTCACCGCCATCCGTATGAACATGGAAATATCTGCACCGCCATCTGTATGAACATATAAATATCTACACCTCCATCTGTATTAAGATGGAGATATCTACACCGCTATCTGTATAAACATGGAAATATCTACACCGCTATGTGTATAAACATGGAAATATCTACACCACTCCCTTTATCAACATGGAAGTATCAGCACAGCTATTGGTATGAACATCGCAATATCTACACGGCTATCTGTATGAACATGGAAATATCTACACCGCTATCTGTATGAACATGGAAATGTCTTCACCGCCATCTGTATGAACATGGATATATCTACACAGCCTTCTGAATGAACTTGGAAATATCTACACCGCTATCTGTATGAACATGGAAATATCTACACAGCCATCTGGATGAACAGGGAAATATCTTCACCGCTATCAGTATGAACATGGAAATACATACACCGCTATCTGTATGAACATGGAAATATCTACACCGCTATCTGTGTGAACATGGAAATATCTACACCGCTATCTGTATGAACATGGAAATATCTACACCGCTATATGTATGAACTTGGAAATATCTTCACCGCCATCTGTATGAACATGGATATATCTACACAGCCATCTGGATGAACGTGGAAATATCTACACCACTATCTGTGTAAACATGCATACAACTTCACCGCTATCTGTATAAACATGGAAATATCTACACCGCTATCTTTATGAACATGGAAATATCTACACCGCAAACTGAACAGGGAAATATATACACCGCTATCTGCATGAAAACGGAAATATCCACACAGCTATCTGCTTATACATGGAAATATCTACACAGCTATCTCTTTACACATGGAAATAACTACACCGCTATCTCTATAAACATGGAAATATCTACACCGCTACCTGTATAAACATTTAAATATCAGCCCCGCTATCTGTATGAACATGGAAATAGATACACCTCTATCTGTATGAACATGGAAATATCTTCACAGCCATACGTATGAACATGGAAATATCTGCACCGCAATCTGTATGAACATATCAATATCTTCACCGCCATCTGTATTAAGATGGAGATATCTACACCGCTATCTGTATAAACATGGAAATATCTACACCGCTATCTGTATGAACATGGAAATATCTACACCGCTATCTGCATGAAAATGGAAATATCTACACAACTATCTGCATATAAATGGAAATATCTACACAGCTATCTCTTTGCTCATGGAAATAACTACACCGCTATCTCTATAAACATGGAAATAAATACACCGCTATCTGTATTAAGAAGGAGATATCTACACCGCTATCTGTATAAACATGGAAATAACTTCACCGCTATCTGTATGAAGATGGAAATATCTACACCGCTATCTGTAGAAACACGGAAATATGTACACCTCTACCTGTATAAACATGGAAGAATCAGCACCGCTATCAGTATGAACATGGCAATATCTACACGGCTATCTGTATGAACATGGAAACATCTACACCGCTATCTGTATAAACATGGAAATATCTACACCGCTATCTTTATGAACATGGAAATATCTACACCGCAAACTGAACAGGGAAATATATACACCGCTATCTGCATGAAAACGGAAATATCCACACAGCTATCTGCTTATACATGGAAATATCTACACAGCTATCTCTTTACACATGGAAATAACTACACCGCTATCTGTATGAACATGGAAATAGATACACCGCCATCTGTATGAACATGGAAATATCTGCACCGCCATCTGAATCAACATATAAATATCTACACCGCCATCTGTATTAAGATGGAGATATCTACACCGATATCTGTATAAACATGGAAATATGTACACAGCCATCAGGATGAACATGGAAATATCTACACCGCTATCTGTATGAACATGGAAATACATACACCGCTATCTGTATGAAAATGCAAATAACTACACCGCTATCTGTACGAAGATGGAAATATCTACACCGCTATATGTATGAACATGGAAATATCTTCACCGAAATCTGTATGAACATGGATATATCTACACAGCCATGTAGATGAACATGGAAGTATCTACACCGCTATCTGTGTAAACATGCATAGATCTTCACCGCTATCTGTATAAACATGGAAATATCTACACCGCTATCTTTATGAACATGGAAATATCTACACCGCTAACTGTTTGAACAGGGAAATATATACACCGCTATCTGCATGAAAATGGAAATATCTACACCACTATCTGTATGAACATGGAAATACATACACCACTATCTGTATGAACTTGGAAATATCTACACCGCTATCTGTATGAACATGGAAATATCTGCACCGCTATCTGTATGAACATGGAAATATCTACACCACTATCTGTATGAACATGGATATATCTACACTGCTATCTGTATGAACAGGGAAGTATATACACCGCTATCTGCTTGAAAATGGAAATATCTACACAGCTATCTGCATATACATGGGAATATCCACACAGCTATCTCTTTACACATGGAAATAACTACACCGCTATCTGTATAAGCATGGAAATATCTACACCGCCATCTGTATGAACATGGAAATATCTGCACCGCCATCTGAATGAACATATAAATATCTACACCGCCATCTGTATTAAGATGGAGATATCTACACCGCTATCTGTATAAACACGGAAATATCTACACCGCTATGTGTATAAACATGGTAATATCTACACCACTATCTGTATGAACATGGAAATACATACACCACTATCTGTAAGAACATGGAAATATCTACACCGCTATCTGCATGAACATGGAAATATCTGCACCGCTATCTGTATGAACATGGAAATATCTACACCGCTATCTGTATGAACATGGATATATCTACACCGCTATCTGTATGAATATGGAAATATCTTCACCGCCATCTGTATGAACATGGATATATCTACACAGCCATCTGGATGAACATGGAAATATCTACACCGCTATCTGTAGGAACATGGAAATAGCTACACCGCTATCTGTATAAACATGGAAATATCTACACCGCTATCTGTATGAACATGGAAATATCTTCACCGCCATCTGTATGAACATGGATATATCTACACAGCCATCTGGATGAACATGGAAATATCTACGCCGCTATCTGTATGAACATGGAAATATCTACACAGCCATCTGGATGAACATGAAAATATCTACACCGCTATCTGTGTAAACATGCATACACCTTCACCGCTATCTGTATAAACATGGAAATATCTACACTGCTACCTGTATAAACATGGAAATATCTACACCACTATCTCTATGAACATGGAAATATCCACACCGCTATCTGTATGAACATGGAAATAGCTACACCGCTATCTGTATGAACATGGAAATATCTACACCACTATCTGTATGAACATGGAAATATCTACACCGCTATCTGTTTGAACAGGGAAGTATATACAACGCAATCTGCAAGAAAATGGAAATATCTACACAGCTATCTGCATATACATGGAAATATCTACACAGCTATCTCTTTGCACATGGAAATAACTACACCGCTATCTCTATAAACATGGAAATATCTACACCACCATCTGTATCAACATGGAAATATCTGCACCGCCATCTGTATGAACATATAAATATCTACACCGCCGTCTGTATTAAGAAGGAGATATCTACACCGCTATCTGTATAAACATGGAAATATCTACACCGCTATCTGTATGAACATGGAAATATCTACACCGCTACCTGTATAAACACAGAAATATGTACACCGCTACCTGTATAAACATGGAAGTATCCGCACCGCTCTCGGTATGAACATGGCAATATCTACACGGCTATCTGTATGAACATGGAAATAACTACAACGCCATCTGTATGAACATGGAAATATCTTCACCGCCATCTGTATGAACATGGATATATGTAAACAGCCATCTGGATGAACATGGAAATATCTACACCGCTATCTGTATGAACATGGAAATATCTACACCGCTATCTGCATGAACATGGAAATATGTACACAGCCAAGAGGATGAACATGGAAATATCTACACCGCTATCTGTATGAACATGGAAATATATACACCGCTATCTGTATGAACATGGAAATAACTACACCGCTATCTGTACGAACATGGAAATATCTACACCGCTATATGTATGAACATGGAAATATCTTCACCGAAATCTGTATGAACATGGATATATCTACACAGCCATGTGGATGAACATGGAAATATCTACACCGCTATCTGTGTAAACATGCATACATCTTTACCGCTATCTGTATAAACATGGAAATATCTACTCCGCTATCTTTATGAACATGGAAATATCTACACCGCTAACTGTTTGAACAGGGAAATATATACACCGCTATCTGCATGAAAATGGAAATATCTACACCACTATCTGTATGAACTTGGAAATACATACACCACTATCTGTATGAACATGGAAATATCTACACCGCTATCTGTATGAACATGGAAATATCTGCACCGCTATCTGTATGAACATGGAAATATCTACACCACTATCTGTATGAACATGGATATATCTACACCGCTATCTGTATGAACAGGGAAGTATATACACCGCTATCTGCTTGAAAATGGAAATATCTACACATCTATCTGCATATACATGGGAATATCTACACAGCTATCTCTTTACACATGGAAATAACTACACCGCTATCTCTATAAACATGGAAATATCTACACCGCTACCTGTATAAACATGGAAATATCAGCATCGCTATCTGAATGAACATGGAAATAACTACACCGCTATCTGTATGAACGTGGAAATATCTACTCCACTAACTGTATGAACATGGAAATATCTTCACCGCCATCTGTATGAACATGGATATATCTACACAGCCATCTGGATGAACATGGAAATATCTACACCGCTATCTGTATGAACATGGAAATAGCTACACCGCTATCTGTATGAACATGGAAATAGCTACACCGCTATCTGTATGAACATGGAAATATCTACACCGCTATCTGTATGAACATGGAAATATCTTCACCGCTATCTGTATGAACATGGATATATCTACACAGCCATCTGGATGAACATGGAAATATCAACACCGCTATCTGTATGAACATGGAAATATCTACACCGCTATCTGTTTTAACATGCATACATCTTCACCGCTATCGTATAAACATGGAAATATCTACACCGCTATCTGTATGAACATGGAAATATCTACACAGCTATC
The DNA here is from genome assembly GCF_029281585.2 of Gorilla gorilla gorilla. NCBI lineage: Eukaryota > Metazoa > Chordata > Mammalia > Primates > Hominidae > Gorilla > Gorilla gorilla. Next base: position 3,816,580 of record NC_073247.2, read on the forward strand.
TGTTTGAACATGGAAATATCTACACCGCTATCTGCATTAAAATGGAAATATCTACACAGCTATCTGCATATACATGGAAATATCTACAAAGCTATTTCTCTACACATGGAAATATCTACACCGCAATCTATATAAACATGGAAATATCTACACCGCCATCTGTATGAACATGGAAATATCTGCACCGCCATCTGTATGAACATATAAATATCTAGACCGCCATCTGTATTAAGATGGAGATATCTACACCGCTATCTGTATAAAGATGGAAATATCTACACCGCTATCTGTATAAACATGGAAATATCTACACCGCTACCTGTATAAACATGGAAATATCAGCACCTCTATCTGTATGAACATGGAAATATCTACACCGCTATCTGTATGAACATGGAAATATCTTCAGCGTCATCTGTATGAACATGGATATATCTACACAGCCATCTGGACGAACATGGAAATATCAGCACCGCTGTCTGAATGAACATGGAAATATCTACACCGCTATCTGTATGAACATGGAAATATCTACACCGCTATCTGTATGAACATGGAAATAACTTCACCGACATCTGTATGAACATGGATATATCTACACAGCCATCTGGATGAACATGGAAATATCTACACCGCTATCTGTATGAACATGGAAATATCTACACCGCTATCTGTTTAAACAGGCATACATCTTCACCGCTGTCTGTATAAACATGGATATATCTACACCGCTATCTGTATAAACATGGAAATATCTACACCGCTACCTGTATAAACATGGAAATATCAGCACCGTTATCTGTATGAACATGGAAATATCTACACAGACATCTGGATGAAAATGGAAATAGTTACACCGCTATCTGTATGAACATGGAAATAGCTACTCCGCTATCTGTATGAACATGGAAATATATACACCGCTATCTGTATAAACATGGAAATATCTACACCGCTATGTGTATGACCATGAAAATATCTACACCGCTATCTGTTTGAACACGGAAATATCTACTCCGCTATCTGCATGAAAATGGAAATATCTTCACCGCCATCTGTATGAACATGGATATATCTACACAGCAATCTGGATGAACATGGAAATATCTACACCGCTATCTGTATGAACATGGAAAGATCTACACCGCTATCTGTATGAACATGGAAATATCTACACCGCTATCTGTATGAACATGGAAAGATCTACACCGCTATCTGTATGAACATGGAAATAGCTACACCTCTACCTGTATGAACATGGAAATATCTACACCGCTATCTGTATGAACATGGAAAGATCTACACCGCTATCTGTATGAACATGGAAATATCTTCACCGCCATCTGTATGAACATGGATATATCTACACAGCCATCTGGATGAACATGGATATATATCCACCGCTAACTGCATGAACATAGAAATATCTACACCGCTATCTGTGTAAACATGCATACATCTTCTCCGCTATCTGAATAAACATGGAAATATCTACATCGCTATCTGTATGAACATGGAAATATCTACACCGCTATCTGTTTGAACATGGAAATATCTACACCGCTATCTGTGTAAACATGCATACATCTTCACCGCTATCTGTATAAACATGGAAATGTCTACACCGCTATGTGTATGAACATGGAAATATCTACACCGCTATCTGTTTGAACATGGAAATATCTACACCGCTATCTGCATGAAAATGTAAATATCTACACAGCAATCTGCATATACATGGAAATATCTACAAAGCTATTTCTTTACACATGGAAATATCTACACCGCTATCTCTATAAACATGGAAATATCTACACCGCCATCTGTATGAACATGGAAATATCTGCACCGCCATCAGTATGAACATATAAATATCTACACCGCCATCTGTATTAAGATGGAGATATCTACACCGTTATCTGTATAAACATGGAAATATGTACACCGCTATCTCTATAAACATGGAAATATCTACACCGCTATCTGTATAAACATGGAAATATCTACACCGCTACCTGTATAAACATGGAAATATCACCACCGCTATCTGTATGAACATGGAAATATCTACACAGCCATCTGAATGAACATGGAAATATCTACAACGCTATCTGTATTAACATGGAAATAGCTACACCGCTATCTGTATGAACATGGAAATATCTACGCCACTATCTGTATGAACATGGAAATATCTACACCGCTATCTGTATGAACATGGAAATATCTTCACCGCCATCTGTATGAACATGGATATATCTACACAGCCATCTGGATGAACATGGAAATATCTACAACGCTATCTGTATGAACATGGAAATAGCTACACCGCTATCTGTGTGAACATGGAAATATCTACACCGCTATCTGTATGAACATGGAAATATCTACACCGCAATCTGCATGAACATGGAAATATCTACACCGCTATCTGCATGAACATGGAAATATCTTCAAAGCCATCTGTAAGAACATGGATATATCTACACAGCCATCTGGATGAACATGAATATATCTCCACCGCTATCTGCATGAACATGGAAATATCTACACCGCTATCTGTGTAAACATGCATACATCTTCACCGCTATCTGTATAAACATGGAAATATCTACACCGCTATCTGTATAAACACGGAAATATCTACACCGCTACCTGTATAAACATGGAAATATCAGCACCGCTTTCTGTACGAACATGGAAATATCTACACCGCTATCTCTATGAACATGGAAATATCTACACCGATATCTGTATGAACATGGAAATATCTTCACCGCCATCGGTATCAACATGGATATATCTACACAGCCATCTGGATGAACATGGAAATATCAGCACCGCTGTCTGTATGAACATGGAAATATCTACACCGCTATCTGTATGAACATGGAAATATCTACACCGCTATCTGTGTGAACATGGAAATATCTTCACCGCTATCAGTATGAACATGGAAATACATACACCGCTATCTGTATGAACATGGAAATATCTACACCGCTATCTGTATGAACATGGAAATATCTACACCGCTATCTGTATGAACATGGAAATATCTACACCTCTATATGTATGAACTTGGAAATATCTTCACCGCCATCTGTATGAACATGGATATATCTACACAGCCATCTGGATGAACGTGGAAATATCTACACCGCTATCTGTGTAAACATGCATACAACTTCACCGCTATCTGTTTAAACATGCAAATATCTACACCGCTATCTTTATGAACATGGAAATATCTACACCGCTAACTGTTTGAGCAGGGAAATATATACACAGCTATCTGCATGAAAATGGAAATATCTACACCGCTATCTGTATGAAAATGGAAATACATACACAGCTATCTGTATGAACATGGAAATATCTACACCGCTATGTGTATAAACATGGAAATATCTACACCGCTATCTGTATAAACATGGAAATATCTACACCGCTACATGTATAAACATTTAAATATCAGCCCCGCTATCTGTATGAACATGGAAATAGATACACCGCTATCTGTATGAACATGGAAATATCTTCACAGCCATACGTATGAACATGGAAATATCTGCACCGCAATCTGTATGAACATATCAATATCTTCACCGCCATCTGTATTAAGATGGAGATATCTACACCGCTATGTGTATAAACATGGAAATATCTACACCGCTATCTGTATGAACATGGAAATATCTACACCGCTATCTGCATGAAAATGGAAATATCTACACAACTATCTGCATATAAATGGAAATATCTACACAGCTATCTCTTTGCACATGGAAATAATTACACCGCTATCTCTATAAACATGGAAATATCTACACCGCTATCTGTATAAACATGGAAATATGTACACCGCTACCTGTATAAACATGGAAGTATCAGCACCGCTATCAGTATAAACATGGCAATATCTACACGGCTATCTGTATGAACATGGAAATATCTGCACCGCTATCTGTATGAACATGGAAATATCTTCACCGCCATCTCTATGAACATGGATATATCTACACAGCCATCTGGATGAACATGAAAATATCTACACCGCTATCTGTATGAACATGGAAATATCTACTCAGCTATCTGTATGAACATGGAAATATCTACACCGCTATTTGTATGAACATGGAAATATCTACACCGCTATCTGTGTAAACATGTATACATCTTCACCGCTAACTGCATGAAAATGGAAATATCTACACAGCTATCCGCATATACATGGAAATATCTACAAAGCTATCTCTTTACACATGGAAATAACTACACTGCTATCTCTATAAACATGGAAATATCTACACCGCCATCTGTATGAACATGGAAATATCTGCACCGACATCTGTATGAACATATAAATATCTACACCGCCATCTGTATTAAGATGGAGATATCTACACCGCTATCTGTATAAACTTGGAAATATCTACACCGCTATCTGTATAAACATGGAAATATCTATGCCGCTTTCTGTATAAACAAGGAAATATCTACACTGCTACCTGTATAAACATGGAAATATCAGCACCGCTATCTGTATGAACATGTAAATATCTACACCGCTATCTGTTGGAACAGGGAAGTATATACACCGCTATCTGCTTGAAAATGGAAATATCTACACAGCTATCTGCATATACATGGGAATATCTACACAGCCGTCTCTTTACACATCGAAATAACTACACCGCTATCTGTATGAACATGGAAATATCTACACCGCCATCTGTATGAACATGGAAATATCTGCACCGCCATCTGTATGAACATATAAATATCTACACCGCCATCTGTATTAAGATGGAGATATCTACACCGCTATCTGTATAAACTTGGAAATATCTACACAGCAATCTGTATAAACATGGAAATATCTACACCACTATCTGTATGAACATGGAAATAACTACACCGCTACCTGTATAAACATGGAAATATCAGCACCGCTATCTGTATGAACATGGAAATATCTACACCGCTATCTCTATGAACATGGAAATATCTACACCGCTATCTGTATGAACATGGAAATAGCTACACCGCTATCTCTATGAACATGGAAATATCTTCACTGCCATCTGTATGAACATGGATATATCTACAATGCCATCTGGATGAACATGGAAATATCGACACCGCTATCTGCATGAACATGGAAACATCTACACTGCTATCCTTGTAAACATGCATACATCTTCACCGCTATCTGTATAAACATGGAAATATCTACACCGCTATCTGTATGAACATGGAAATAGCTACACCGCTATCTGTAAGAACATGGAAATATCTACACCACTATCTGTATGAACATGGAAATATCTACACCGCTATCTGAATGAACATGGATATATCTACACAGCCATCTGGATGAACATGGAAATATCTACACCGCGATCTGTATGAACATGGAAATATCTACACCGCTATCCGTATGAACACGGAAATATCTACTCCGCTATCTGTATGAACATGGAAATATCTACACCGCTATTTGTATGAACATGGAAATATCTACACCGCTATCTGTGTAAACATGTATACATCTTCACCACTAACTGTATGAAAATGGAAATATCTACACAGCTATCCGCATATACATGGAAATATCTACAAAGCTATCTCTTTACACATGGAAATAACTACACTGCTATCTCTATAAACATGGAAATATCTACACCGCCATCTGTATGAACATGGAAATATCTGCACCGACATCTGTATGAACATATAAATATCTACACCGCCATCTGTATTAAGATGGAGATATCTACACCGCTATCTGTATGAACATGGAAATATCTTCACAGCCATCTGGATGAACATGGATATATCTACACAGCCATCTGTATGAACATGGAAATATCTACACCGCTATCTGTATGAACATGGAAATAGCTACACTGCTCTCTGCATATACATGGAAATATCTACACCGCTATCTGTATAAACATGGAAAAATCTACACCGCTATCTGTATAAACATGGAAATATCTATGCCGCTTTCTGTATAAACAAGGAAATATCTACACTGCTACCTGTATAAACATGGAAATATCAGCACCGCTATCTGTATGAACATGTAAATATCTACACCGCTATCTGTTGGAACAGGGAAGTATATACACCGCTATCTGCTTGAAAATGGAAATATCTACACAGCTATCTGCATATACATGGGAATATCTACACAGCCGTCTCTTTACACATGGAAATAACTACACCGCTATCTGTATGAACATGGAAATATCTACACCGCCATCTGTATGAACATGGAAATATCTGCACCGCCATCTGTATGAACATATAAATATCTACACCGCCATCTGTATTAAGATGGAGATATCTACACCGGTATCTGTATAAACTTGGAAATATCTACACAGCAATCTGTATAAACATGGAAATATCTACACCACTATCTGTATGAACATGGAAATAACTACACCGCTACCTGTATAAACATGGAAATATCAGCACCGCTATCTGTATGAACATGGAAATATCTACACCGCTATCTCTATGAACATGGAAATATCTACACCGCTATCTGTATGAACATGGAAATAGCTACACCGCTATCTGTATGAACATGGAAATATCTACACCACTATCTGTTTGAACATGGAAATATCTACACCGCTATCTGTATGAACATGGATATATCTACACAGCCATCTGGATGAACATGGAAATACCTTCACCGCTATCTGTGTGAACATGGAAATATCTACACCACTATCTGTATGAACATGGAAATATCTACACCGCTATGTGTTTGAACAGGGAAATATATACACCGCTATCTGCATGAAAATGGAAATATCTACACAGCTATCTGCATATACATGGAAATATCTATACAGCTATCTCTTTACACATGGAAATAACTACACCGCTATCTGTATGAACATGGAAATATCTACACCGCCATCTGTATGAACATGGAAATATCTACGCCGCTATCTGTATAAACATGGAAATATCTACACCGCTACCTGTATAAACATGGAAATATCAGCACCGCTATCGGTATGAACACGGAAATATCTACACCGCTATCTGTATGAACATGGAAATATCTACACCGCTATCTGTATGAACATGGAAATATCTTCACTGCCATCTGTATGAACATGGATATATCTACACAGCCATCTGGATGAACATGGAAATATCTACACCGCTATCTGTATGAACATGGAAATATCTACACAGCCATCTGGATGAACATGAAAATATCTACACCGCTATATGTGTAAACATGCATACTTCTTCACCGCTATCTGTATAAACATGGAAATTTCTACACCGCTACCTGTATAAACATGGAAATATCTGCACCGCTATCTGTATGAACATGGAAATATCTGCACCACTATCTCTATGAACATGGAAATATCCACACCGCTATCTGTATGAACATGGAAATAGCTACACCGCTATCTGTATGAACATGGAAATATCTACACCACTATCTGTATGAACATGGAAATATCTACACCGCTATCTGTTTGAACAGGGAAATATATACACCGCTATCTGCAAGAAAATGGAAATATCTACACAGCTATCTGAATATACATGGGAATATCTACACAGCTATCTCTTTACACATGGAAATAACTACACTGCTATCTGTATGAACATGGAAATATCTACACCGCCATCTGTATGAACATGGAAATATCTGCACCGCCATCTGTATGAACATATAAATATCTACACCGCCATCTGTATTAAGATGGAGATATCTACACTGCTATCTGTATAAACTTGGAAATATCTACACCGCTATCTGTAGAAACATGGAAATATCTATGCCGCTTTCTGTATAAACAAGGAAATATCTACACTGCTACCTGTATAAACATGGAAATATCAGCACCGCTATCTGTATGAACAAGTAAATAGCTACACAGCCATCTGGATGAACATGGAAATATCTACACCTCTATCTGTATGAACATGGAAATATCTACACCGCTATCTGTATGAACATGGAAATATCTACACCGCTATCTGTATGAACATGGAAATATCTTCACAGCCATCTGGATGAACATGGATATATCTACACAGCCATCTGTATGAACATGGAAATATCTACACCGCTATCTGTATGAACATGGAAATAGCTACACTGCTATCTGCATATACATGGAAATATCTACACCGCTATCTGTATAAACATGGAAATATCTACACCGCTATCTGTATGAACATGGAAATATCTTCACCGCCATCTGTATGAACATGGAAATAACTACACATCCATCTGGATGAACATGAAAATATCTACACTGCTATCTGTGTAAACATGCATACATCTTCACCGCTATCTGTATAAACATGGAAATATCTACACCGCTACCTGTATAAACATGGAAATATCTACACCGCTATATCTATGAACATGGAAATATCCACACCGCTATCTGTATGAACATGGAAATAGGTAAACCGTTATCTGTATGAACATGGAAATATCTACACCACTATCTGTATGAACATGGAAATATCTACACCGCTATCTGTTTGAACAGGGAAGTATATACACCGCTATCTGCTTGAAAATGGAAATATCTACACAGCTATCTGCATATACATGGGAATATCTACACTGCCGTCCCTTTACACATGGAAATAACTACACCGCTATCTGTATGAACATGGAAATATCTACACCGCCATCTGTATGAACATGGAAATCTCTGCACCGCCATCTGTATGAACATATAAATATCTACACCGCCATCTGTATTAAGATGGAGATATCTACACCGCTATCTGTATAAACTTGGAAATATCTACACAGCAATCTGTATAAACATGGAAATATCTACACCACTATCTGTATAAACATGGAAATAACTACACCGCTACCTGTATAAACATGGAAATATCAGCACCGCTATCTGTATGAACATGGAAATATCTACACCGCTATCTCTATGAACATGGAAATATCTACACCGCTATCTGTATGAACATGGAAATATCTACACCGCTACCTGTATAAACATGGAAATATCAGCACCGCTATCTGTATGAACATGGAAATATCTACACCGCTATCTCTATGAACATGGAAATATCCACACCGCTATCTGTATGAACATGGAAATAGCTACACCGCTATCTGTATGAACATGGAAATATCTACACCGCTATCTGTATGAACATGGAAATAGCTACACCGCTATCTGTTTGAACAGGGAAATATATACACCGCTATCTGCATGAAAATGGAAATATCTACACAGCTATCTGAATATACATGGGAAGATCTACACAGCTATCTCTCTACACATGGAAATAACTACACCGCTATCTGTATGAACATGGAAATATCTACACCGCCATCTGTATGAACATGGAAATATCTGCACCGCCATCTGTATGAACATATAAATATCTACACCGCCATCTGTATTAAGAAGGAGATATCTACACCGCTATCTGTATAAACATGGAAATATCTACACTGCTATCTGTATAAACATGGAAATATCTACACCGCTATCTGTGTAAACATGGAAATATCTACACCGTTACATGTATAAACATGGAAATATCAGCACCGCTATCGGTATGAACACGGAAATATCTACGCCGCTATCTGTATGAACATGGAAATATCTACACCGCTATCTGTATGAACAAGGAAATATGTTCACTGCCTTTTGTATGAACATGGATATAACTACACAGCCATCTGGATGAACATGGAAATATCTACACACTATCCGTATGAACATGGAAATATCTACACTGCTATCCTTGTAAACATGCATACATCTTCACCGCTATATGTATAAACATGGAAATATCTACAGCGCTATCTGTATGAACATGGAAATATCTACACCGCTATCTGTTTGAAGATGGAAATATCTACACCGCTATCCGCATGAAAATGGAAATATCTACACAGCTATCTGCATACACATGGAAATATCTACAAAGCTATCTCTTTACACATGGAAATAACTACACCGCTATCTCTATAAACATGGAAATATCTACACCGCCATCTATGAACATGGAAATATCTGCACCGCCATCTGTATGAACATATAAATATCTACACCGCCATCTGTATTAAGATGGAGATATCTACACATCTATCTGTATAAACTTGGAAATATCTACACCACTATCTGTATAAACATGGAAATATCTACACCGCTACCTGTATAAACATGGAAATATCAGCACAGCTATCTGTATGAACATGGAAATATCTACACCACTATCTGTATAAACATGGAAATATCTACCCCACTATCTGTATAAACATGGAAATATCTACACCGCTACCTGTATAAACATGGAAATATCAGCACAGCTATCTGTATGAACATGGAAATATCTACACCGCTATCTCTTTGAACATGGAAATATCTACACCGCTATCTTATGAACATGGAAATATCTACACCGCTATCTGTATGAACATGGATATATCTACACAGCCATCTGTATGAACATGGAAATATCTACACCGCTATCTGTATGAACATGGAAATATCTACACTGCTATCTGTATGAACATGGATATATCTACACAGCCATCTGGATGAACATGGAAATATCTACACTGCTATCTGTGTAGACATGCATACATCTTCACAGCTATCTGTATAAACGTGGAAATATCTACACCGCTCTCTGTTTGAAAATGGAAATATCTACAACGCCATCTGTATTAACATGGGAATATCTGCACCGCCATCTGTATGAACATATAAATATCTACACCGCCATCTGTAGGGACATGGATATATCTACACAGCCATCTGTATGAACATGGAAATATCTACACCGCTATCTGTATGAACATGGAAATATCTACACCGCTCTCTGTATGAACATGGAAATATCTTCACCGCCATCTGTATGAACATGGATATGTCTACACAGCCATCTGAATGAACATTTAAATATCTACACCGCCATCTGTATTAAGATGGAGATATCTACACAACTATCTGCATAAACATGGAAATATCTACACCGCTATCTGTATAAACATGGAAATATCTACACCGCTATGTGTATAAACATGGAAATATCTACACCGCTATCTGCAAAAACATGGAAATATCTACACCGCTACCTGTATAAACATGGAAGTATCAGCACCGCTATCAGTATGAACATGGATGTTTCTACACCGCCATCTGTATGAACATGGAAATATCTTCACCGCTATATGTATGAACATGGAAATATCTACACTGCTATCTGTTTGAACATGGAAATATCTACACCGCTATCTGCATGAAAATGGAAATATCTACACAACTATCTGTATATAAATGGAAATATCTACACAGCTATCTCTTTGCACATGGAAATAACTACACCGCTATCTCTATAAACATGGAAATATCTACACCGCCATCTGTATGAACATGGAAATATCTACACCGACATCTGTATTAAGAAGGAGATATCTACACCGCTATCTGTATAAACATGGAAATATCTACACCGCTATCAGTATTAACATGGAAATATCTACACCGCTATCTGTATAAACACGGAAATATGTACACCGCTACCTGTATACACATGGAAGTATCAGCACGGCTATCGGTATGAACATGGCAATATCTACACTGCTATCTGTATGAACATGGAAATATCTACAACGCTATCTGTATGAACATGGAAATGTCTTCACCGCCATCTGTATGAACATGGATATATCTACACAGCCATCTGGATGAATATGGAAATATCTACACCGCTATCTGTATGAACATGGAAATATCTACACCGCTATCTGTATGAACATGGGAATATCTACACAGCCATCTGGATGAACATGGAAATATCTACACCGCTATCTGTATGAACATGGAAATACATACACCGCTATCTGTATGAACATGGAAATATCTACACCGCTATCTGTATGAACATGGAAATACATACACCGCTATCTGTATGAACATGGAAATATCTACACCGCTATCTGTATTAACATGGAAATAACTACACCACTATCTGTATGAACATGGAAATATCTACACCGCTATCTGTATGAACATGGAAATACATACACCGCTATCTGTATGAACATGGAAATATCTACACCGCTATCTGTATTAACATGGAAATAACTACACCACTATCTGTATGAACATGGAAATATCTACACCGCTATCTGTATGAACATGGAAATAACTTCACCGCCATCTGTATGAACATGGATATATCTACACAGCCATCTGGATGAACGTGGAAATACCTACACCGCTATCTGTGTAAACATGCATACAACTTCACCGCTATCTGTATAAACATGGAAATATCTACACCGCTATCTTTATGAACATGGAAATATCTACACCGCTAACTGTTTGAACAGGGAAATATATACACCACTATCTGCTTAAAAATGGAAATATCTACACTGCTATGTGAATGAACATGGAAATACTTACACCGCTATCTGTATGAACATGGAAATATCTACACCGCTATCTGTATGAACATGGAAATATCTACACCGCTATCTGTATGATCATGGAAATACCTTCACCGCCATCTGTATGAACATGGATATATCTACACAGCCATCTGGATGAACATTGAAATATCTGCACCGCTATCTGTATGAACATGGAAATATCTACACCGCTATCTGCATGAACATGGATATATCTACACAGCCATCTGGATGAACATGGAAATATCTACACCGCTATCTGTGTAAACATGCATACATCTTCCCCGCTATCTGTATAAACATGGAAATATCTACACCACTATCTTTATGAACATAGAAATATCTACACCGCTAACTTTTTGAACAGGGAAATATATACACCGCTATCTGCATAAAAATGGAATTGTCTGCACAGCTATCTGCATATACATGGAAATATCTACACAGCTATCTCTTTACACATGGAAATAACTACACCGCTATCTGTATGAACATGGAAATATCTACTCCGCCATCTGTATGAACATGGATATATATGCACCGTCATCTGAATGAACATATAAATATCTACACCACCATCTGTATTAAGATGGAGATATCTACACCGCTATCTGTATGAAAATGGAAATATCTACACAGCCATCAGGATGAACATGGAAATATCTACACCGCTATCTGTATGAACATGGAAATACATACACCGCTATCTGTATGAACATGGAAATATCTACACCACTATCTGTATGAACATGGAAATATCTACACCGCTATCTGTATGAACATGGAAATATCTTCACCGCCATCTGTATGAACATGGATATATCTACACAGCCATGTGGATGAACATGGAAATATCTACACCGCTATCTGTGTAAACATGCATACATCTTCACCGCTATCTGTATAAACATGGAGATATCTACACCGCTATCTTTATGTACATGGAAATATCTACACCGCTAACTGTTTGAACAGGGAAATACACACACCGCTATCTGCATGAAAACGGAAATATCCACACAGCTATCTGCTTACACACGGAAATATCTACACAGCTATCTCTTTACACATGGAAATAACTACACCGCTATCTGTATGAACATGGAAATATCTACACCGCCATCTGTATGAACATGGAAATATCTGCACAGACATCTGTATGAACATTTAAATATCTACACCGCCATCTGTATTAAGATGGAGATATCTACAACACTATCTGCATAAACATGGAAATATCTACACCGCTATCTGTATAAACATGGAAATATCTACACCGCTATGAGTATAAACATGGAAATATCTACACTGCTATCTGTATAAACATGGAAATATCTACACCGCTACCTGTTTAAACATGGAAATATCAGCACAGCTATCAGTAAGAACATGGAAGTTTCTACACCGCCATCTGTATGAACATGGAAATATCTTCACCGCCATCCGTATGAACATGGAAATATCTGCACCGACATCTGTATGAACATATAAATATCTACACCTCCATCTGTATTAAGATGGAGATATCTACACCGCTATCTGTATAAACATGGAAATATCTACACCGCTATGTGTATAAACATGGAAATATCTACTCCGCTCCCTTTATCAACATGGAAGTATCAGCACAGCTATTGGTATGAACATCGCAATATCTACACGGCTATCTGTATGAACATGGAAATATCTACACCGCTATCTGTATGAACATGGAAATGTCTTCACCGCCATCTGTATGAACATGGATATATCTACACAGCCTTCTGAATGAACATGGAAATATCTACACCGCTATCTGTATGAACATGGAAATATCTACACAGCCATCTGGATGAACAGGGAAATATCTTCACCGCTATCAGTATGAACATGGAAATACATACACCGCTATCTGTATGAACATGGAAATATCTACACCGCTATCTGTGTGAACATGGAAATATCTACACCGCTATCTGTATGAACATGGAAATATCTACACCGCTATATGTATGAACTTGGAAATATCTTCACCGCCATCTGTATGAACATGGATATATCTACACAGCCATCTGGATGAACGTGGAAATATCTACACCACTATCTGTGTAAACATGCATACAACTTCACCGCTATCTGTATAAACATGGAAATATCTACACCGCTATCTTTATGAACATGGAAATATCTACACCGCAAACTGAACAGGGAAATATATACACCGCTATCTGCATGAAAACGGAAATATCCACACAGCTATCTGCTTATACATGGAAATATCTACACAGCTATCTCTTTACACATGGAAATAACTACACCGCTATCTCTATAAACATGGAAATATCTACACCGCTACATGTATAAACATTTAAATATCAGCCCCGCTATCTGTATGAACATAGAAATAGATACACCTCTATCTGTATGAACATGGAAATATCTTCACAGCCATACGTATGAACATGGAAATATCTGCACCGCAATCTGTATGAACATATCAATATCTTCACCGCCATCTGTATTAAGATGGAGATATCTACACCGCTATCTGTATAAACATGGAAATATCTACACCGCTATCTGTATGAACATGGAAATATCTACACCGCTATCTGCATGAAAATGGAAATATCTACACAACTATCTGCATATAAATGGAAATATCTACACAGCTATCTCTTTGCTCATGGAAATAACTACACCGCTATCTCTATAAACATGGAAATATATACACCGCTATCTGTATTAAGAAGGAGATATCTACACCGCTATCTGTATAAACATGGAAATAACTTTACCGCTATCTGTATGAAGATGGAAATATCTACACCGCTATCTGTAGAAACACGGAAATATGTACACCTCTACCTGTATAAACATGGAAGAATCAGCACCGCTATCAGTATGAACATGGCAATATCTACACGGCTATCTGTATGAACATGGAAACATCTACACCGCTATCTGTATAAACATGGAAATATCTACACCGCTATCTTTATGAACATGGAAATATCTACACCGCAAACTGAACAGGGAAATATATACACCGCTATCTGCATGAAAACGGAAATATCCACACAGCTATCTGCTTATACATGGAAATATCTACACAGCTATCTCTTTACACATGGAAATAACTACACCGCTATCTGTATGAACATGGAAATAGATACACCGCCATCTGTATGAACATGGAAATATCTGCACCGCCATCTGAATCAACATATAAATATCTACACCGCCATCTGTATTAAGATGGAGATATCCACACCGATATCTGTATAAACATGGAAATATGTACACAGCCATCAGGATGAACATGGAAATATCTACACCGCTATCTGTATGAACATGGAAATACATACACCGCTATCTGTATGAACATGGAAATAACTACACCGCTATCTGTACGAAGATGGAAATATCTACACCGCTATATGTATGAACATGGAAATATCTTCACCGAAATCTGTATGAACATGGATATATCTACACAGCGATGTAGATGAACATGGAAGTATCTACACCGCTATCTGTGTAAACATGCATAGATCTTCACCGCTATCTGTATAAACATGGAAATATCTACACCGCTATCTTTATGAACATGGAAATATCTACACCGCTAACTGTTTGAACAGGGAAATATATACACCGCTATCTGCATGAAAATGGAAATATCTACACCACTATCTGAATGAACATGGAAATACATACACCACTATCTGTATGAACTTGGAAATATCTACACCGCTATCTGTATGAACATGGAAATATCTGCACCGCTATCTGTATGAACATGGAAATATCTACACCACTATCTGTATGAACATGGATATATCTACACTGCTATCTGTATGAACAGGGAAGTATATACACCGCTATCTGCTTGAAAATGGAAATATCTACACAGCTATCTGCATATACATGGGAATATCCACACAGCTATCTCTTTACACATGGAAATAACTACAACGCTATCTGTATGAACATGGAAATATCTACACCGCCATCTGTATGAACATGGAAATATCTGCACCGCCATCTGAATGAACATATAAATATCTACACCGCCATCTGTAGTAAGATGGAGATATCTACACCGCTATCTGTATAAACACGGAAATATCTACACCGCTATGTGTATAAACATGGTAATATCTACACCAATATCTGTATGAACATGGAAATACATACACCACTATCTGTATGAACATGGAAATATCTACACCGCTATCTGCATGAACATGGAAATATCTGCACCGCTATCTGTATGAACATGGAAATATCTACACCACTATCTGTATGAACATGGATATATCTACACCGCTATCTGTATGAATATGGAAATATCTTCACCGCCATCTGTATGAACATGGATATATCTACACAGCCATCTGGATGAACATGGAAATATCTACACCGCTACCTGTAGGAACATGGAAATAGCTACACCGCTATCTGTATAAACATGGAAATATCTACACCGCTATCTGTATGAACATGGAAATATCTTCACCGCCATCTGTATGAACATGGATATATCTACACAGCCATCTGGATGAACATGGAAATATCTACGCCGCTATCTGTATGAACATGGAAATATCTACACAGCCATCTGGATGAACATGAAAATATCTACACCGCTTTCTGTGTAAACATGCATACACCTTCACCGCTATCTGTATAAACATGGAAATATCTACACTGCTACCTGTATAAACATGGAAATATCTACACCGCAATCTCTATGAACATGGAAATATCCACACCGCTATCTGTATGAACATGGAAATAGCTACACCGCTATCTGTATGAACATGGCAATATATACACGGCTATCTGTATGAACATGGAAATAACTACAACGCCATCTGTATGAACATGGAAATATCTTCACCGCCATCTGTATGAACATGGATATATGTAAACAGCCATCTGGATGAACATGGAAATATCTACACCGCTATCTGTATGAACATGGAAATATCTACACCGCTATCTGCATGAACATGGAAATATGTACACAGCCAAGAGGATGAACATGGAAATATCTACACCGCTATCTGTATGAACATGGAAATACATACACCGCTATCTGTATGAACATGGAAATAACTACACCGCTATCTGTACGAACATGGAAATATCTACACCGCTATATGTATGAACATGGAAATATCTTCACCGAAATCTGTATGAACATGGATATATCTACACAGCCATGTGGATGAACATGGAAATATCTACACCGCTATCTGTGTAAACATGCATACATCTTTACCGCTATCTGTATAAACATGGAAATATCTACTCCGCTATCTTTAAGAACATGGAAATATCTACACCGCTAACTGTTTGAACAGGGAAATATATACACCGCTATCTGCATGAAAATGGAAATATCTACACCACTATCTGTATGAACTTGGAAATACATACACCACTATCTGTATGAACATGGAAATATCTACACCGCTATCTGTATGAACATGGAAATATCTGCACCGCTATCTGTATGAACATGGAAATATCTACACCACTATCTGTATGAACATGGATATATCTACACCGCTATCTGTATGAACAGGGAAGTATATACACCGCTATCTGCTTGAAAATGGAAATATCTACACATCTATCTGCATATACATGGGAATATCTACACAGCTATCTCTTTACACATGGAAATAACTACACCGCTATCTCTATAAACATGGAAATATCTACACCGCTACCTGTATAAACATGGAAATATCAGCATCGCTATCTGAATGAACATGGAAATAACTACACCGCTATCTGTATGAACGTGGAAATATCTACTCCACTAACTGTATGAACATGGAAATATCTTCACCGCCATCTGTATGAACATGGATATATCTACACAGCCATCTGGATGAACATGGAAATATCTACACCGCTATCTGTATGAACATGGAAATAGCTACACCGCTATCTGTATGAACATGGAAATAGCTACACCGCTATCTGTATGAACATGGAAATATCTACACCGCTATCTGTATGAACATGGAAATATCTACACCGCTATCTGTATGAACATGGATATATCTACACAGCCATCTGGATGAACATGGAAATATCAACACCGCTATCTGTATGAACATGGAAATATCTACACCGCTATCTGTTTTAACATGCATACGTCTTCACCGCTATCGTATAAACATGGAAATATCTACACCGCTATCTGTATGAACATGGAAATATCTACACAGCTATCTGTTTGAACATGGAAATATCTACACCGCTATCTGCATTAAAATGGAAATATCTACACAGCTATCTGCATATACATGGAAATATCTACAAAGCTATTTCTCTACACATGGAAATATCTACACCGCAATCTATATAAACATGGAAATATCTACACCGCCATCTGTATGAACATGGAAATATCTGCACCGCCATCTGTATGAACATATAAATATCTAGACCGCCATCTGTATTAAGATGGAGATATCTACACCGCTATCTGTATAAAGATGGAAATATCTACACCGCTATCTGTATAAACATGGAAATATCTACACCGCTACCTGTATAAACATGGAAATATCAGCACCTCTATCTGTATGAACATGGAAATATCTACACCGCTATCTGTATGAACATGGAAATATCTTCAGCGTCATCTGTATGAACATGGATATATCTACACAGCCATCTGGACGAACATGGAAATATCAGCACCGCTGTCTGAATGAACATGGAAATATCTACACCGCTATCTGTATGAACATGGAAATATCTACACCGCTATCTGTATGAACATGGAAATAACTTCACCGACATCTGTATGAACATGGATATATCTACACAGCCATCTGGATGAACATGGAAATATCTACACCGCTATCTGTATGAACATGGAAATATCTACACCGCTATCTGTTTAAACAGGCATACATCTTCACCGCTGTCTGTATAAACATGGATATATCTACACCGCTATCTGTATAAACATGGAAATATCTACACCGCTACCTGTATAAACATGGAAATATCAGCACCGTTATCTGTATGAACATGGAAATATCTACACAGCCATCTGGATGAAAATGGAAATAGTTACACCGCTATCTGTATGAACATGGAAATAGCTACTCCGCTATCTGTATGAACATGGAAATATCTACACCGCTATATGTAAGAACATGGAAATATCTACACCGCTATCTGTATGAACATGGAAATATCTTCACCGCCATCTGTATAAACATGAATATATCTACACAGCCATCTAGATGAACATGGAAATATCTACACCGCTATATGTATGAACATGGAATTAGCTACACCGCTATGTGTATGAACATGGAAATATCTACACCGCTATCTGTATGAACATGGAAATATCTACAACGCTATCTGTATGAACATGGAAATATCTTCACCGCCATCTGTATGAACATGGATATATCTACACAGCCATCTGGATGAACATGGAAATATCTACACCGCTATCTGTATGAACATGGAAATACCTACAACACTATCAGTGTAAACATGCATACATCTTCACCGCTATCTGTATAAACATGGAAATATCTACACCGCTATGTGTATGACCATGAAAATATCTACACCGCTATCTGTTTGAACACGGAAATATCTACTCCGCTATCTGCATGAAAATGGAAATATCTTCACCGCCACCTGTATGAACATGGATATATCTACACAGCAATCTGGATGAACATGGAAATATCTACACCGCTATCTGTATGAACATGGAAAGATCTACACCGCTATCTGTATGAACATGGAAATATCTACACCGCTATCTGTATGAACATGGAAAGATCTACACCGCTATCTGTATGAACATGGAAATAGCTACACCTCTACCTGTATGAACATGGAAATATCTACACCGCTATCTGTATGAACATGGAAAGATCTACACCGCTATCTGTATGAACATGGAAATATCTTCACCTCCATCTGTATGAACATGGATATATCTACACAGCCATCTGGATGAACATGGATATATATCCACCGCTAACTGCATGAACATAGAAATATCTACACCGCTATCTGTGTAAACATGCATACATCTTCTCCGCTATCTGAATAAACATGGAAATATCTACATCGCTATCTGTATGAACATGGAAATATCTACACCGCTATCTGTTTGAACATGGAAATATCTACACCGCTATCTGTGTAAACATGCATACATCTTCACCGCTATCTGTATAAACATGGAAATGTCTACACCGCTATGTGTATGAACATGTAAATATCTACACCGCTATCTGTTTGAACATGGAAATATCTACACCGCTATCTGCATGAAAATGTAAATATCTACACAGCAATCTGCATATACATGGAAATATCTACAAAGCTATTTCTTTACACATGGAAATATCTACACCGCTATCTCTATAAACATGGAAATATCTACACCGCCATCTGTATGAACATGGAAATATCTGCACCGCCATCAGTATGAACATATAAATATCTACACCGCCATCTGTATTAAGATGGAGATATCTACACCGTTATCTGTATAAACATGGAAATATCTACACCGCTATCTCTATAAACATGGAAATATCTACACCGCTATCTGTATAAACATGGAAATATCTACACCGCTACCTGTATAAACATGGAAATATCACCACCGCTATCTGTATGAACATGGAAATATCTACACAGCCATCTGAATGAAAATGGAAATATCTACAACGCTATCTGTATTAACATGGAAATAGCTACACCGCTATCTGTATGAACATGGAAATATCTACGCCACTATCTGTATGAACATGGAAATATCTACACCGCTATCTGTATGAACATGGAAATATCTTCACCGCCATCTGTATGAACATGGATATATCTACACAGCCATCTGGATGAACATGGAAATATCTACAACGCTATCTGTATGAACATGGAAATAGCTACACCGCTATCTCTGTGAACATGGAAATATCTACACCGCTATCTGTATGAACATGGAAATATCTACACCGCAATCTGCATGAACATGGAAATATCTACACCGCTATCTGCATGAACATGGAAATATCTTCACCGCCATCTGTAAGAACATGGATATATCTACACAGCCATCTGGATGAACATGAATATATCTCCACCGCTATCTGCATGAACATGGAAATATCTACACTGCTATCTGTGTAAACATGCATACATCTTCACCGCTATCTGTATAAACATGGAAATATCTACACCGCTATCTGTATAAACACGGAAATATCTACACCGCTATGTGTATAAACATGGTAATATCTACACCAATATCTGTATGAACATGGAAATACATACACCACTATCTGTATGAACATGGAAATATCTACACCGCTATCTGCATGAACATGGAAATATCTGCACCGCTATCTGTATGAACATGGAAATATCTACACCACTATCTGTATGAACATGGATATATCTACACCGCTATCTGTATGAATATGGAAATATCTTCACCGCCATCTGTATGAACATGGATATATCTACACAGCCATCTGGATGAACATGGAAATATCTACACCGCTACCTGTAGGAACATGGAAATAGCTACACCGCTATCTGTATAAACATGGAAATATCTACACCGCTATCTGTATGAACATGGAAATATCTTCACCGCCATCTGTATGAACATGGATATATCTACACAGCCATCTGGATGAACATGGAAATATCTACGCCGCTATCTGTATGAACATGGAAATATCTACACAGCCATCTGGATGAACATGAAAATATCTACACCGCTTTCTGTGTAAACATGCATACACCTTCACCGCTATCTGTATAAACATGGAAATATCTACACTGCTACCTGTATAAACATGGAAATATCTACACCGCTATCTCTATGAACATGGAAATATCCACACCGCTATCTGTATGAACATGGAAATAGCTACACCGCTATCTGTATGAACATGGCAATATATACACGGCTATCTGTATGAACATGGAAATAACTACAACGCCATCTGTATGAACATGGAAATATCTTCACCGCCATCTGTATGAACATGGATATATGTAAACAGCCATCTGGATGAACATGGAAATATCTACACCGCTATCTGTATGAACATGGAAATATCTACACCGCTATCTGCATGAACATGGAAATATGTACACAGCCAAGAGGATGAACATGGAAATATCTACACCGCTATCTGTATGAACATGGAAATACATACACCGCTATCTGTATGAACATGGAAATAACTACACCGCTATCTGTACGAACATGGAAATATCTACACCGCTATATGTATGAACATGGAAATATCTTCACCGAAATCTGTATGAACATGGATATATCTACACAGCCATGTGGATGAACATGGAAATATCTACACCGCTATCTGTGTAAACATGCATACATCTTTACCGCTATCTGTATAAACATGGAAATATCTACTCCGCTATCTTTAAGAACATGGAAATATCTACACCGCTAACTGTTTGAACAGGGAAATATATACACCGCTATCTGCATGAAAATGGAAATATCTACACCACTATCTGTATGAACTTGGAAATACATACACCACTATCTGTATGAACATGGAAATATCTACACCGCTATCTGTATGAACATGGAAATATCTGCACCGCTATCTGTATGAACATGGAAATATCTACACCACTATCTGTATGAACATGGATATATCTACACCGCTATCTGTATGAACAGGGAAGTATATACACCGCTATCTGCTTGAAAATGGAAATATCTACACATCTATCTGCATATACATGGGAATATCTACACAGCTATCTCTTTACACATGGAAATAACTACACCGCTATCTCTATAAACATGGAAATATCTACACCGCTACCTGTATAAACATGGAAATATCAGCATCGCTATCTGAATGAACATGGAAATAACTACACCGCTATCTGTATGAACGTGGAAATATCTACTCCACTAACTGTATGAACATGGAAATATCTTCACCGCCATCTGTATGAACATGGATATATCTACACAGCCATCTGGATGAACATGGAAATATCTACACCGCTATCTGTATGAACATGGAAATAGCTACACCGCTATCTGTATGAACATGGAAATAGCTACACCGCTATCTGTATGAACATGGAAATATCTACACCGCTATCTGTATGAACATGGAAATATCTTCACCGCTATCTGTATGAACATGGATATATCTACACAGCCATCTGGATGAACATGGAAATATCAACACCGCTATCTGTATGAACATGGAAATATCTACACCGCTATCTGTTTTAACATGCATACGTCTTCACCGCTATCGTATAAACATGGAAATATCTACACCGCTATCTGTATGAACATGGAAATATCTACACAGCTATCTGTTTGAACATGGAAATATCTACACCGCTATCTGCATTAAAATGGAAATATCTACACAGCTATCTGCATATACATGGAAATATCTACAAAGCTATTTCTCTACACATGGAAATATCTACACCGCAATCTATATAAACATGGAAATATCTACACCGCCATCTGTATGAACATGGAAATATCTGCACCGCCATCTGTATGAACATATAAATATCTAGACCGCCATCTGTATTAAGATGGAGATATCTACACCGCTATCTGTATAAAGATGGAAATATCTACACCGCTATCTGTATAAACATGGAAATATCTACACCGCTACCTGTATAAACATGGAAATATCAGCACCTCTATCTGTATGAACATGGAAATATCTACACCGCTATCTGTATGAACATGGAAATATCTTCAGCGTCATCTGTATGAACATGGATATATCTACACAGCCATCTGGACGAACATGGAAATATCAGCACCGCTGTCTGAATGAACATGGAAATATCTACACCGCTATCTGTATGAACATGGAAATATCTACACCGCTATCTGTATGAACATGGAAATAACTTCACCGACATCTGTATGAACATGGATATATCTACACAGCCATCTGGATGAACATGGAAATATCTACACCGCTATCTGTATGAACATGGAAATATCTACACCGCTATCTGTTTAAACAGGCATACATCTTCACCGCTGTCTGTATAAACATGGATATATCTACACCGCTATCTGTATAAACATGGAAATATCTACACCGCTACCTGTATAAACATGGAAATATCAGCACCGTTATCTGTATGAACATGGAAATATCTACACAGCCATCTGGATGAAAATGGAAATAGTTACACCGCTATCTGTATGAACATGGAAATAGCTACTCCGCTATCTGTATGAACATGGAAATATCTACACCGCTATATGTAAGAACATGGAAATATCTACACCGCTATCTGTATGAACATGGAAATATCTTCACCGCCATCTGTATAAACATGAATATATCTACACAGCCATCTAGATGAACATGGAAATATCTACACCGCTATATGTATGAACATGGAATTAGCTACACCGCTATGTGTATGAACATGGAAATATCTACACCGCTATCTGTATGAACATGGAAATATCTACAACGCTATCTGTATGAACATGGAAATATCTTCACCGCCATCTGTATGAACATGGATATATCTACACAGCCATCTGGATGAACATGGAAATATCTACACCGCTATCTGTATGAACATGGAAATACCTACAACACTATCAGTGTAAACATGCATACATCTTCACCGCTATCTGTATAAACATGGAAATATCTATACCGCTATGTGTATGACCATGAAAATATCTACACCGCTATCTGTTTGAACACGGAAATATCTACTCCGCTATCTGCATGAAAATGGAAATATCTTCACCGCCACCTGTATGAACATGGATATATCTACACAGCAATCTGGATGAACATGGAAATATCTACACCGCTATCTGTATGAACATGGAAAGATCTACACCGCTATCTGTATGAACATGGAAATATCTACACCGCTATCTGTATGAACATGGAAAGATCTACACCGCTATCTGTATGAACATGGAAATAGCTACACCTCTACCTGTATGAACATGGAAATATCTACACCGCTATCTGTATGAACATGGAAAGATCTACACCGCTATCTGTATGAACATGGAAATATCTTCACCGCCATCTGTATGAACATGGATATATCTACACAGCCATCTGGATGAACATGGATATATATCCACCGCTAACTGCATGAACATAGAAATATCTACACCGCTATCTGTGTAAACATGCATACATCTTCTCCGCTATCTGAATAAACATGGAAATATCTACATCGCTATCTGTATGAACATGGAAATATCTACACCGCTATCTGTTTGAACATGGAAATATCTACACCGCTATCTGTGTAAACATGCATACATCTTCACCGCTATCTGTATAAACATGGAAATGTCTACACCGCTATGTGTATGAACATGGAAATATCTACACCGCTATCTGTTTGAACATGGAAATATCTACACCGCTATCTGCATGAAAATGTAAATATCTACACAGCAATCTGCATATACATGGAAATATCTACAAAGCTATTTCTTTACACATGGAAATATCTACACCGCTATCTCTATAAACATGGAAATATCTACACCGCCATCTGTATGAACATGGAAATATCTGCACCGCCATCAGTATGAACATATAAATATCTACACCGCCATCTGTATTAAGATGGAGATATCTACACCGTTATCTGTATAAACATGGAAATATCTACACCGCTATCTCTATAAACATGGAAATATCTACACCGCTATCTGTATAAACATGGAAATATCTACACCGCTACCTGTATAAACATGGAAATATCACCACCGCTATCTGTATGAACATGGAAATATCTACACAGCCATCTGAATGAACATGGAAATATCTACAACGCTATCTGTATTAACATGGAAATAGCTACACCGCTATCTGTATGAACATGGAAATATCTACGCCACTATCTGTATGAACATGGAAATATCTACACCGCTATCTGTATGAACATGGAAATATCTTCACCGCCATCTGTATGAACATGGATATATCTACACAGCCATCTGGATGAACATGGAAATATCTACAACGCTATCTGTATGAACATGGAAATAGCTACACCGCTATCTCTGTGAACATGGAAATATCTACACCGCTATCTGTATGAACATGGAAATATCTACACCGCAATCTGCATGAACATGGAAATATCTACACCGCTATCTGCATGAACATGGAAATATCTTCACCGCCATCTGTAAGAACATGGATATATCTACACAGCCATCTGGATGAACATGAATATATCTCCACCGCTATCTGCATGAACATGGAAATATCTACACTGCTATCTGTGTAAACATGCATACATCTTCACCGCTATCTGTATAAACATGGAAATATCTACACCGCTATCTGTATAAACACGGAAATATCTACACCGCTACCTGTATAAACATGGAAATATCAGCACCGCTTTCTGTATGAACATGGAAATATCTACACCGCTATCTCTATGAACATGGAAATATCTACACCGATATCTGTATGAACATGGAAATATCTTCACCGCCATCGGTATCAACATGGATATATCTACACAGCCATCTGGATGAACATGGAAATATCAGCACCGCTGTCTGTATGAACATGGAAATATCTACACCGCTATCTGTAGGAACATGGAAATATCTACACCGCTATCTGTGTGAACATGGAAATATCTTCACCGCTATCAGTATGAACATGGAAATACATACACCGCTATCTGTATGAACATGGAAATATCTACACCGCTATCTGTATGAACATGGAAATATCAACACCGCTATCTGTATGAACATGGAAATATCTACACCTCTATATGTATGAACTTGGAAATATCTTCACCGCCATCTGTATGAACATGGATATATCTACACAGCCATCTGGATGAACGTGGAAATATCTACACCGCTATCTGTGTAAACATGCATACAACTTCACCGCTATCTGTATAAACATGCAAATATCTACACCGCTATC
This sequence comes from Gorilla gorilla gorilla, assembly GCF_029281585.2. NCBI lineage: Eukaryota > Metazoa > Chordata > Mammalia > Primates > Hominidae > Gorilla > Gorilla gorilla. The sequence goes on from NC_073247.2 coordinate 3,844,054, forward strand.
TTTATGAACATGGAAATATCTACACCGCTAACTGTTTGAGCAGGGAAATATATACACAGCTATCTGCATGAAAATGGAAATATCTACACCGCTATCTGTATGAAAATGGAAATACATACACAGCTATCTGTATGAACATGGAAATATCTACACCGCTATGTGTATAAACATGGAAATATCTACACCGCTATCTGTATAAACATGGAAATATCTACACCGCTACATGTATAAACATTTAAATATCAGCTCCGCTATCTGTATGAACATGGAAATAGATACACCGCTATCTGTATGAACATGGAAATATCTTCACAGCCATACGTATGAACATGGAAATATCTGCACCGCAATCTGTATGAACATATCAATATCTTCACCGCCATCTGTATTAAGATGGAGATATCTACACCGCTATCTGTATAAACATGGAAATATCTACACCGCTATCTGTATGAACATGGAAATATCTACACCGCTATCTGCATGAAAATGGAAATATCTACACAACTATCTGCATATAAATGGAAATATCTACACAGCTATCTATTTGCACATGGAAATAATTACACCGCTATCTCTATAAACATGGAAATATCTACACCGCTATCTGTATTAAGAAGGAGATATCTACACCGCTATCTGTATAAACATGGAAATAACTTCACCGCTATCTGTATGAAGATGGAAATATCTACACCGCTATCTGTAGAAACACGGAAATATGTACACCTCTACCTGTATAAACATGGAAGAATCAGCACCGCTATCAGTATGAACATGGCAATATCTACACGGCTATCTGTATGAACATGGAAACATGTACACCGCTATCTGTATAAACATGGAAATATCTACACCGCTATCTTTATGAACATGGAAATATCTACACCGCTAACTGAACAGGGAAATATATACACCGCTATCTGCATGAAAACGGAAATATCCACACAGCTATCTGCTTATACATGGAAATATCTACACAGCTATCTCTTTACACATGGAAATAACTACACCGCTATCTGTATGAACATGGAAATAGATACACCGCCATCTGTATGAACATGGAAATATCTGCACCGCCATCTGAATCAACATATAAATATCTACACCGCCATCTGTATTAAGATGGAGATATCTACACCGATATCTGTATAAATATGGAAATATGTACATAGCCATCAGGATGAACATGGAAATATCTACACCGCTATCTGTATGAACATGGAAATACATACACCGCTATCTGTATGAACATGGAAATAACTACACCGCTATCTGTACGAACATGGAAATATCTACACCGCTATATGTATGAACATGGAAATATCTTCACCGAAATCTGTATGAACATGGATATATCTACACAGCCATGTAGATGAACATGGAAGTATCTACAACGCTATCTGTGTAAACATGCATAGATCTTCACCGCTATCTGTATAAACATGGAAATATCTACACCGCTATCTTTATGAACATGGAAATATCTACACCGCTAACTGTTTGAACAGGGAAATATATACACCGCTATCTGCATGAAAATGGAAATATCTACACCACTATCTGTATGAACATGGAAATACATACACCACTATCTGTATGAACTTGGAAATATCTACACCGCTATCTGTATGAACATGGAAATATCTGCACCGCTATCTGTATGAACATGGAAATATCTACACCATTATCTGTATGAACATGGATATATCTACACCGCTATCTGTATGAACAGGGAAGTATATACACCGCTATCTGCTTGAAAATGGAAATAACTACACAGCTATCTGCATATACATGGGAATATCCACACAGCTATCTCTTTACACATGGAAATAACTACACCGCTATCTGTATGAACATGGAAATATCTACACCGCCATCTGTATGAACATGGAAATATCTGCACCGCCATCTGAATGAACATATAAATATCTACACCGCCATCTGTATTAAGATGGAGATATCTACACCGCTATCTGTATAAACACGGAAATATCTACACCGCTATGTGTATAAACATGGTAATATCTACACCACTATCTGTATGAACATGGAAATACATACACCACTATCTGTATGAACATGGAAATATCTACACCGCTATCTGCATGAACATGGAAATATCTGCACCGCTATCTGTATGAACATGGAATTATCTACAACAATATCTGTATGAACATGGATATATCTACACCGCTATCTGTATGAATATGGAAATGTCTTCACCGCCATCTGTATGAACATGGATATATCTACACAGCCATCTGGATGAACATGGAAATATCTACACCGCTATTTGTAGGAACATGGAAATAGCTACACCGCTATCTGTATAAACATGGAAATATCTACACCGCTATCTGTATGAACATGGAAATATCTTCACCGCCATCTGTATGAACATGGATATATCTACACAGCCATCTGGATGAACATGGAAATATCTACGCCGCTATCTGTATGAACATGGAAATATCTACACAGCCATCTGGATGAACATGAAAATATCTACACCGCTATCTGTGTAAACATGCATACACCTTCACCGCTATCTGTATAAACATGGAAATATCTACACTGCTACCTGTATAAACATGGAAATATCTACACCGCTATCTCTATGAACATGGAAATATCCACACCGCTATCTGTATGAACATGGAAATAGCTACACCGCTATCTGTATGAACATGGAAATATCTACACCACAATCTGTATGAACATGGAAATATCTACACCGCTATCTGTTTGAACAGGGAAGTATATACAACGCTATCTGCAAGAAAATGGAAATATCTACACAGCTATCTGCATATACATGGAAATATCTACACAGCTATCTCTTTGCACATGGAAATAACTACACCGCTATCTCTATAAACATGGAAATATCTACACCACCATCTGTATGAACATGGAAATTTCTTCACCGCCATCTGTATGAACATATAAATATCTACACCGCCGTCTGTATTAAGAAGGAGATATCTACACCGCTATCTGTATAAACATGGAAATATCTACACCACTATCTGTATAAACATGGAAATGTCTACACCGCCACATGTATAAACATGGAAATATCAGCACCGCTATCAGTATGAACATGTAAATATCTTCACTGCTATCTCTATGAACATGGAATTATCTACACCGATATCTGTATGAACATGGAAATATCTACACCGCTATCTGTATAAACATGGAAATATGTACACCGCTACCTGTATAAACATGGAAGTATCAGCACCGCTATCGGTATAAACATGGCAATATCTACACGGCTATCTGTATGAACATGGAAATATCTGCACCGCTATCTGTATGAACATGGAAATATCTTCACCGCCATCTCTATGAACATGGATATATCTACACAGCCATCTGGATGAACATGAAAGTATCTACACCGCTATCTGTATGAACATGGAAATATCTACTCAGCTATCTGTATGAACATGGAAATATCTACACCGCTATTTGTATGAACATGGAAATATCTACACCGCTATCTGTGTAAACATGTATACATCTTCACCGCTAACTGCATGAAAATGGAAATATCTACACAGCTATCCGCATATACATGGAAATATCTACAAAGCTATCTCTTTACACATGGAAATAACTACACTGCTATCTCTATAAACATGGAAATATCTACACCGCCATCTGTATGAACATGGAAATATCTGCACCGACATCTGTATGAACATATAAATATCTACACCGCCATCTGTATTAAGATGGAGATATCTACACCGCTATCTGTATAAACTTGGAAATATCTACACCGCTATCTGTATAAACATGGAAATATCTATGCCGCTTTCTGTATAAACAAGGAAATATCTACACTGCTACCTGTATAAACATGGAAATATCAGCACCGCTATCTGTATGAACATGTAAATAGCTACACAGCCATCTGGATGAACATGGAAATATCTACACCGCTATCTGTATGAACATGGAAATATCTACACCGCTATCTGTATGAACATGGAAATATCTTCACCGCCATCTGTATGAACATGGATATATCTACACAGCCATCTGGATGAACATGGAAATATCTACACCGCTATCTGTATGAACATTGAAATAGCTACACTGCTATCTGCATATACATGGAAATATCTACTCCGCTATCTGTATAAACATGGAAATATCTACACCGCTATCTGTATGAACATGGAAATATCTTCACCGCCATCTGTATGAACATGGAAATAACTACACAGCCATCTGGATGAACATGAAAATATCTACACTGCTATCTGTGTAAACATGCATACATCTTCACCGCTATCTGTATAAACATGGAAATATCTACACCGCTACCTGTATAAACATGGAAATATCTACACCGCTATCTCTATGAACATGGAAATATCCACACCGCTATCTGTATGAACATGGAAATAGGTACACCGCTATCTGTATGAACATGGAAATATCTACACCACTATCTGTATGAACATGGAAATATCTACACCGCTATCTGTTTGAACAGGGAAGTATATACACAGCTATCTGCTTGAAAATGGAAATATCTACACAGCTATCTGCATATACATGGGAATATCTACACAGCCGTCTCTTTACACATGGAAATAACTACACCGCTATCTGTATGAACATGGAAATATCTACACCGCCATCTGTATGAACATGGAAATCTCTGCACCGCCATCTGTATGAACATATAAATATCTACACCGCCATCTGTATTAAGATGGAGATATCTACACCGCTATCTGTATAAACTTGGAAATATCTACACAGCAATCTGTATAAACATGGAAATATCTACACCACTATCTGTATGAACATGGAAATAACTACACCGCTACCTGTATAAACATGGAAATATCAGCACCGCTATCTGTATGAACATGGAAATATCTACACCGCTATCTCTATGAACATGGAAATATCTACACCGCTATCTGTATGAACATGGAAAAAGCTACACCGCTATCTGTATGAACATGGAAATATCTACACCACTATCTGTTTGAACATGGAAATATCTACACCGCTATCTGTATGAACATGGATATATCTACACAGCCATCTGGATGAACATGGAAATACCTTCACCGCTATCTGTGTGAACATGGAAATATCTACACCACTATCTGTATGAACATGGAAATATCTACACCGCTATGTGTTTAAACAGGGAAATATATACACCGCTATCTGCATGAAAATGGAAATATCTACACAGCTATCTGCATATACATGGAAATATCTATACAGCTATCTCTTTACACATGGAAATAACTACACCGCTATCTGTATGAACATGGAAATATCTACACCACCATCTGTATGAACATGGAAATATCTACGCCGCTATCTGTATAAACATGGAAATATCTACACCGCTACCTGTATAAACATGGAAATATCAGCACCGCTATCGGTATGAACACGGAAATATCTACACCGCTATCTGTATGAACATGGAAATATCTACACCGCTATCTGTATGAACATGGAAATATCTTCACTGCCATCTGTATGAACATGGATATATCTACACAGCCACCTGGATGAACATGGAAATATCTACACCGCTATCTGTATGAACATGGAAATATCTACACAGCCATCTGGATGAACATGAAAATATCTACACCGCTATATGTGTAAACATGCATACATCTTCACCGCTATCTGTATAAACATGGAAATTTCTACACCGCTACCTGTATAAACATGGAAATATCTGCACCGCTATCTGTATGAACATGGAAATATCTGCACCGCTATCTCTATGAACATGGAAATATCCACACCGCTATCTGTATGAACATGGAAATAGCAACACCGCTATCTGTATGAACATGGAAATATCTACACAACTATCTGTATGAACATGGAAATATCTACACCGCTATCTGTTTGAACAAGGAAATATATACACCGCTATCTGCAAGAAAATGGAAATATCTACACAGCTATCTGAATATACATGGGAATATCTACACAGCTATCTCTTTACACATGGAAATAACTACACTGCTATCTGTATGAACATGGAAATATCTACACCGCCATCTGTATGAACATGGAAATATCTGCACCGCCATCTGTATGAACATATAAATATCTACACCGCCATCTGCATTAAGAAGGAGATATCTACACCGATATCTGTATAAACATGGAAATATCTACACTGCTATCTGTATAAACATGGAAATATCTACACCGCTATCTGTACAAACATGGAAATATCTACATCGCTACCTGTATAAACATGGAAATATCAGCACCGCTATCGGTATGAACACGGAAATATCTCCACCGCTATCTGTATGAACATGGAAATATCTACATCGCTATCTGTATGAACATGGAAATATCTTCACTGCCATCTGTATGAACATGGATATATCTACAATGCCATCTGGATGAACATGGAAATATCTAAACCGCTATCTGCATGAACATGGAAACATCTACACTGCTATCCTTGTAAACATGCATACATCTTCACCGCTATCTGTATAAACATGGAAATATCTACACCGCTATCTGTATGAACATGGAAATAGCTACACCGCTATCTGTAAGAACATGGAAATATCTACACCACTATCTGTATGAACATGGAAATATCTACACCGCTATCTGAATGAACATGGATATATCTACACAGCCATCTGGATGAACATGGAAATATCTACACCGCTATCTGTATGAACATGGAAAGATCTACACCGCTATCTGTATGAACATGGAAATATCTACACCGCTATCTGTATGAACATGGAAAGATCTACACCGCTATCTGTATGAACATGGAAATAGCTACACCTCTACCTGTATGAACATGGAAATATCTACACCGCTATCTGTATGAACATGGAAAGATCTACACCGCTATCTGTATGAACATGGAAATATCTTCACCGCCATCTGTATGAACATGGATATATCTACACAGCCATCTGGATGAACATGGATATATATCCACCGCTAACTGCATGAACATAGAAATATCTACACCGCTATCTGTGTAAACATGCATACATCTTCTCCGCTATCTGAATAAACATGGAAATATCTACATCGCTATCTGTATGAACATGGAAATATCTACACCGCTATCTGTTTGAACATGGAAATATCTACACCGCTATCTGTGTAAACATGCATACATCTTCACCGCTATCTGTATAAACATGGAAATGTCTACACCGCTATGTGTATGAACATGGAAATATCTACACCGCTATCTGTTTGAACATGGAAATATCTACACCGCTATCTGCATGAAAATGTAAATATCTACACAGCAATCTGCATATACATGGAAATATCTACAAAGCTATTTCTTTACACATGGAAATATCTACACCGCTATCTCTATAAACATGGAAATATCTACACCGCCATCTGTATGAACATGGAAATATCTGCACCGCCATCAGTATGAACATATAAATATCTACACCGCCATCTGTATTAAGATGGAGATATCTACACCGTTATCTGTATAAACATGGAAATATCTACACCGCTATCTCTATAAACATGGAAATATCTACACCGCTATCTGTATAAACATGGAAATATCTACACCGCTACCTGTATAAACATGGAAATATCACCACCGCTATCTGTATGAACATGGAAATATCTACACAGCCATCTGAATGAACATGGAAATATCTACAACGCTATCTGTATTAACATGGAAATAGCTACACCGCTATCTGTATGAACATGGAAATATCTACGCCACTATCTGTATGAACATGGAAATATCTACACCGCTATCTGTATGAACATGGAAATATCTTCACCGCCATCTGTATGAACATGGATATATCTACACAGCCATCTGGATGAACATGGAAATATCTACAACGCTATCTGTATGAACATGGAAATAGCTACACCGCTATCTCTGTGAACATGGAAATATCTACACCGCTATCTGTATGAACATGGAAATATCTACACCGCAATCTGCATGAACATGGAAATATCTCCACCGCTATCTGCATGAACATGGAAATATCTACACTGCTATCTGTGTAAACATGCATACATCTTCACCGCTATCTGTATAAACATGGAAATATCTACACCGCTATCTGTATAAACACGGAAATATCTACACCGCTACCTGTATAAACATGGAAATATCAGCACCGCTTTCTGTATGAACATGGAAATATCTACACCGCTATCTCTATGAACATGGAAATATCTACACCGATATCTGTATGAACATGGAAATATCTTCACCGCCATCGGTATCAACATGGATATATCTACACAGCCATCTGGATGAACATGGAAATATCAGCACCGCTGTCTGTATGAACATGGAAATATCTACACCGCTATCTGTAGGAACATGGAAATATCTACACCGCTATCTGTGTGAACATGGAAATATCTTCACCGCTATCAGTATGAACATGGAAATACATACACCGCTATCTGTATGAACATGGAAATATCTACACCGCTATCTGTATGAACATGGAAATATCAACACCGCTATCTGTATGAACATGGAAATATCTACACCTCTATATGTATGAACTTGGAAATATCTTCACCGCCATCTGTATGAACATGGATATATCTACACAGCCATCTGGATGAACGTGGAAATATCTACACCGCTATCTGTGTAAACATGCATACAACTTCACCGCTATCTGTATAAACATGCAAATATCTACACCGCTATCTTTATGAACATGGAAATATCTACACCGCTAACTGTTTGAGCAGGGAAATATATACACAGCTATCTGCATGAAAATGGAAATATCTACACCGCTATCTGTATGAAAATGGAAATACATACACAGCTATCTGTATGAACATGGAAATATCTACACCGCTATGTGTATAAACATGGAAATATCTACACCGCTATCTGTATAAACATGGAAATATCTACACCGCTACATGTATAAACATTTAAATATCAGCTCCGCTATCTGTATGAACATGGAAATAGATACACCGCTATCTGTATGAACATGGAAATATCTTCACAGCCATACGTATGAACATGGAAATATCTGCACCGCAATCTGTATGAACATATCAATATCTTCACCGCCATCTGTATTAAGATGGAGATATCTACACCGCTATCTGTATAAACATGGAAATATCTACACCGCTATCTGTATGAACATGGAAATATCTACACCGCTATCTGCATGAAAATGGAAATATCTACACAACTATCTGCATATAAATGGAAATATCTACACAGCTATCTCTTTGCACATGGAAATAATTACACCGCTATCTCTATAAACATGGAAATATCTACACCGCTATCTGTATTAAGAAGGAGATATCTACACCGCTATCTGTATAAACATGGAAATAACTTCACCGCTATCTGTATGAAGATGGAAATATCTACACCGCTATCTGTAGAAACACGGAAATATGTACACCTCTACCTGTATAAACATGGAAGAATCAGCACCGCTATCAGTATGAACATGGCAATATCTACACGGCTATCTGTATGAACATGGAAACATCTACACCGCTATCTGTATAAACATGGAAATATCTACACCGCTATCTTTATGAACATGGAAATATCTACACCGCTAACTGAACAGGGAAATATATACACTGCTATCTGCATGAAAACGGAAATATCCACACAGCTATCTGCTTATACATGGAAATATCTACACAGCTATCTCTTTACACATGGAAATAACTACACCGCTATCTGTATGAACATGGAAATAGATACACCGCCATCTGTATGAACATGGAAATATCTGCACCGCCATCTGAATCAACATATAAATATCTACACCGCCATCTGTATTAAGATGGAGATATCTACACCGATATCTGTATAAACATGGAAATATGTACACAGCCATCAGGATGAACATGGAAATATCTACACCGCTATCTGTATGAACATGGAAATACATACACCGCTATCTGTATGAACATGGAAATAACTACACCGCTATCTGTACGAACATGGAAATATCTACACCGCTATATGTATGAACATGGAAATATCTTCACCGAAATCTGTATGAACATGGATATATCTACACAGCCATGTAGATGAACATGGAAGTATCTACAACGCTATCTGTGTAAACATGCATAGATCTTCACCGCTATCTGTATAAACATGGAAATATCTACACCGCTATCTTTATGAACATGGAAATATCTACACCGCTAACTGTTTGAACAGGGAAATATATACACCGCTATCTGCATGAAAATGGAAATATCTACACCACTATCTGTATGAACATGGAAATACATACACCACTATCTGTATGAACTTGGAAATATCTACACCGCTATCTGTATGAACATGGAAATATCTGCACCGCTATCTGTATGAACATGGAAATATCTACACCATTATCTGTATGAACATGGATATATCTACACCGCTATCTGTATGAACAGGGAAGTATATACACCGCTATCTGCTTGAAAATGGAAATAACTACACAGCTATCTGCATATACATGGGAATATCCACACAGCTATCTCTTTACACATGGAAATAACTACACCGCTATCTGTATGAACATGGAAATATCTACACCGCCATCTGTATGAACATGGAAATATCTGCACCGCCATCTGAATGAACATATAAATATCTACACCGCCATCTGTATTAAGATGGAGATATCTACACCGCTATCTGTATAAACACGGAAATATCTACACCGCTATGTGTATAAACATGGTAATATCTACACCACTATCTGTATGAACATGGAAATACATACACCACTATCTGTATGAACATGGAAATATCTACACCGCTATCTGCATGAACATGGAAATATCTGCACCGCTATCTGTATGAACATGGAATTATCTACAACACTATCTGTATGAACATGGATATATCTACACCGCTATCTGTATGAATATGGAAATGTCTTCACCGCCATCTGTATGAACATGGATATATCTACACAGCCATCTGGATGAACATGGAAATATCTACACCGCTATTTGTAGGAACATGGAAATAGCTACACCGCTATCTGTATAAACATGGAAATATCTACACCGCTATCTGTATGAACATGGAAATATCTTCACCGCCATCTGTATGAACATGGATATATCTACACAGCCATCTGGATGAACATGGAAATATCTACGCCGCTATCTGTATGAACATGGAAATATCTACACAGCCATCTGGATGAACATGAAAATATCTACACCGCTATCTGTGTAAACATGCATACACCTTCACCGCTATCTGTATAAACATGGAAATATCTACACTGCTACCTGTATAAACATGGAAATATCTACACCGCTATCTCTATGAACATGGAAATATCCACACCGCTATCTGTATGAACATGGAAATAGCTACACCGCTATCTGTATGAACATGGAAATATCTACACCACAATCTGTATGAACATGGAAATATCTACACCGCTATCTGTTTGAACAGGGAAGTATATACAACGCTATCTGCAAGAAAATGGAAATATCTACACAGCTATCTGCATATACATGGAAATATCTACACAGCTATCTCTTTGCACATGGAAATAACTACACCGCTATCTCTATAAACATGGAAATATCTACACCACCATCTGTATGAACATGGAAATTTCTTCACCGCCATCTGTATGAACATATAAATATCTACACCGCCGTCTGTATTAAGAAGGAGATATCTACACCGCTATCTGTATAAACATGGAAATATCTACACCACTATCTGTATAAACATGGAAATGTCTACACCGCCACATGTATAAACATGGAAATATCAGCACCGCTATCAGTATGAACATGTAAATATCTTCACTGCTATCTCTATGAACATGGAATTATCTACACCGATATCTGTATGAACATGGAAATATCTACACCGCTATCTGTATAAACATGGAAATATGTACACCGCTACCTGTATAAACATGGAAGTATCAGCACCGCTATCGGTATAAACATGGCAATATCTACACGGCTATCTGTATGAACATGGAAATATCTGCACCGCTATCTGTATGAACATGGAAATATCTTCACCGCCATCTCTATGAACATGGATATATCTACACAGCCATCTGGATGAACATGAAAGTATCTACACCGCTATCTGTATGAACATGGAAATATCTACTCAGCTATCTGTATGAACATGGAAATATCTACACCGCTATTTGTATGAACATGGAAATATCTACACCGCTATCTGTGTAAACATGTATACATCTTCACCGCTAACTGCATGAAAATGGAAATATCTACACAGCTATCCGCATATACATGGAAATATCTACAAAGCTATCTCTTTACACATGGAAATAACTACACTGCTATCTCTATAAACATGGAAATATCTACACCGCCATCTGTATGAACATGGAAATATCTGCACCGACATCTGTATGAACATATAAATATCTACACCGCCATCTGTATTAAGATGGAGATATCTACACCGCTATCTGTATAAACTTGGAAATATCTACACCGCTATCTGTATAAACATGGAAATATCTATGCCGCTTTCTGTATAAACAAGGAAATATCTACACTGCTACCTGTATAAACATGGAAATATCAGCACCGCTATCTGTATGAACATGTAAATAGCTACACAGCCATCTGGATGAACATGGAAATATCTACACCGCTATCTGTATGAACATGGAAATATCTACACCGCTATCTGTATGAACATGGAAATATCTTCACCGCCATCTGTATGAACATGGATATATCTACACAGCCATCTGGATGAACATGGAAATATCTACACCGCTATCTGTATGAACATTGAAATAGCTACACTGCTATCTGCATATACATGGAAATATCTACTCCGCTATCTGTATAAAGATGGAAATATCTACACCGCTATCTGTATGAACATGGAAATATCTTCACCGCCATCTGTATGAACATGGAAATAACTACACAGCCATCTGGATGAACATGAAAATATCTACACTGCTATCTGTGTAAACATGCATACATCTTCACCGCTATCTGTATAAACATGGAAATATCTACACCGCTACCTGTATAAACATGGAAATATCTACACCGCTATCTCTATGAACATGGAAATATCCACACCGCTATCTGTATGAACATGGAAATAGGTACACCGCTATCTGTATGAACATGGAAATATCTACACCACTATCTGTATGAACATGGAAATATCTACACCGCTATCTGTTTGAACAGGGAAGTATATACACAGCTATCTGCTTGAAAATGGAAATATCTACACAGCTATCTGCATATACATGGGAATATCTACACAGCCGTCTCTTTACACATGGAAATAACTACACCGCTATCTGTATGAACATGGAAATATCTACACCGCCATCTGTATGAACATGGAAATCTCTGCACCGCCATCTGTATGAACATATAAATATCTACACCGCCATCTGTATTAAGATGGAGATATCTACACCGCTATCTGTATAAACTTGGAAATATCTACACAGCAATCTGTATAAACATGGAAATATCTACACCACTATCTGTATGAACATGGAAATAACTACACCGCTACCTGTATAAACATGGAAATATCAGCACCGCTATCTGTATGAACATGGAAATATCTACACCGCTATCTCTATGAACATGGAAATATCTACACCGCTATCTGTATGAACATGGAAAAAGCTACACCGCTATCTGTATGAACATGGAAATATCTACACCACTATCTGTTTGAACATGGAAATATCTACACCGCTATCTGTATGAACATGGATATATCTACACAGCCATCTGGATGAACATGGAAATACCTTCACCGCTATCTGTGTGAACATGGAAATATCTACACCACTATCTGTATGAACATGGAAATATCTACACCGCTATGTGTTTGAACAGGGAAATATATACACCGCTATCTGCATGAAAATGGAAATATCTACACAGCTATCTGCATATACATGGAAATATCTATACAGCTATCTCTTTACACATGGAAATAACTACACCGCTATCTGTATGAACATGGAAATATCTACACCACCATCTGTATGAACATGGAAATATCTACGCCGCTATCTGTATAAACATGGAAATATCTACACCGCTACCTGTATAAACATGGAAATATCAGCACCGCTATCGGTATGAACACGGAAATATCTACACCGCTATCTGTATGAACATGGAAATATCTACACCGCTATCTGTATGAACATGGAAATATCTTCACTGCCATCTGTATGAACATGGATATATCTACACAGCCACCTGGATGAACATGGAAATATCTACACCGCTATCTGTATGAACAGGGAAATATATACACAGCCATCTGGATGAACATGAAAATATCTACACCGCTATATGTGTAAACATGCATACATCTTCACCGCTATCTGTATAAACATGGAAATTTCTACACCGCTACCTGTATAAACATGGAAATATCTGCACCGCTATCTGTATGAACATGGAAATATCTGCACCGCTATCTCTATGAACATGGAAATATCCACACCGCTATCTGTATGAACATGGAAATAGCAACACCGCTATCTGTATGAACATGGAAATATCTACACCACTATCTGTATGAACATGGAAATATCTACACCGCTATCTGTTTGAACAGGGAAATATATACACCGCTATCTGCAAGAAAATGGAAATATCTACACAGCTATCTGAATATACATGGGAATATCTACACAGCTATCTCTTTACACATGGAAATAACTACACTGCTATCTGTATGAACATGGAAATATCTACACCGCCATCTGTATGAACATGGAAATATCTGCACCGCCATCTGTATGAACATATAAATATCTACACCGCCATCTGCATTAAGAAGGAGATATCTACACCGATATCTGTATAAACATGGAAATATCTACACTGCTATCTGTATAAACATGGAAATATCTACACCGCTATCTGTACAAACATGGAAATATCTACATCGCTACCTGTATAAACATGGAAATATCAGCACCGCTATCGGTATGAACACGGAAATATCTCCACCGCTATCTGTATGAACATGGAAATATCTACATCGCTATCTGTATGAACATGGAAATATCTTCACTGCCATCTGTATGAACATGGATATATCTACAATGCCATCTGGATGAACATGGAAATATCTAAACCGCTATCTGCATGAACATGGAAACATCTACACTGCTATCCTTGTAAACATGCATACATCTTCACCGCTATCTGTATAAACATGGAAATATCTACACCGCTATCTGTATGAACATGGAAATAGCTACACCGCTATCTGTAAGAACATGGAAATATCTACACCACTATCTGTATGAACATGGAAATATCTACACCGCTATCTGAATGAACATGGATATATCTACACAGCCATCTGGATGAACATGGAAATATCTACACCGCGATCTGTATGAACATGGAAATATCTACACCGCTATCCGTATGAACACGGAAATATCTACTCCGCTATCTGTATGAACATGGAAATATCTACACCGCTATTTGTATGAACATGGAAATATCTACACCGCTATCTGTGTAAACATGTATACATCTTCACCGCTAACTGCATGAAAATGGAAATATCTACACAGCTATCCGCATATACATGGAAATATCTACAAAGCTATCTCTTTACACATGGAAATAACTACACTGCTATCTCTATAAACATGGAAATATCTACACCGCCATCTGTATGAACATGGAAATACTGCACCGACATCTGTATGAACATATAAATATCTACACCGCCATCTGTATTAAGATGGAGATATCTACACCGCTATCTGTATAAACTTGGAAATATCTACACCGCTATCTGTAGAAACATGGAAATATCTATGCCGCTTTCTGTATAAACAAGGAAATATCTACACTGCTACCTGTATAAACATGGAAATATCAGCACCGCTATCTGTATGAACAAGTAAATAGCTACACAGCCATCTGGGTGAACATGGAAATATCTACACCGCTATCTGTATGAACATGGAAATATCTACACCGCTATCTGTATGAACATGGAAATATCTACACCGCTATCTGTATGAACATGGAAATATCTTCACAGCCATCTGGATGAACATGGATATATCTACACAGCCATCTGGATGAACATGGAAATATCTACACCGCTATCTGTATGAACATGGAAATAGCTACACTGCTATCTGCATATACATGGAAATACCTACACCGCTATCTGTATAAACATGGAAATATCTACACCGCTATCTGTATGAACATGGAAATATCTTCACCGCCATCTGTATGAACATGGAAATAACTACACAGCCATCTGGATGAACATGAAAATATCTACACTGCTATCTGTGTAAACATGCATACATCTTCACCGCTATCTGTATAAACATGGAAATATCTACACCGCTACCTGTATAAACATGGAAATATCTACACCGCTATATCTATGAACATGGAAATATCCACAACGCTATCTGTATGAACATGGAATTAGGTACACCGTTATCTGTATGAACATGGAAATATCTACACCACTATCTGTATGAACATGGAAATATCTACACCGCTATCTGTTTGAACAGGGAAGTATATACACCGCTATCTGCTTGAAAATGGAAATATCTACACAGCTATCTGCATATACATGGGAATATCTACACTGCCGTCCCTTTACACATGGAAATAACTACACCGCTATCTGTATGAACATGGAAATATCTACACCGCCATCTGTATGAACATGGAAATCTCTGCACCGCCATCTGTATGAACATATAAATATCTACACCGCCATCTGTATTAAGATGGAGATATCTACACCGCTATCTGTATAAACTTGGAAATATCTACACAGCAATCTGTATAAACATGGAAATATCTACACCACTATCTGTATAAACATGGAAATAACTACACCGCTACCTGTATAAACATGGAAATATCAGCACTGCTATCTGTATGAACATGGAAATATCTACACCGCTATCTCTATGAACATGGAAATATCTACACCGCTATCTGTATGAACATGGAAATAGCTACACCGCTATCTGTATGAACATGGAAATATCTACACCACTATCTGTATGAACATGGAATTATCTACACCGCTATCTGTATGAACATGGATATATCTACACAGCCATCTGGATGAACATGGAAATATCTTCACCGCTATCTGTATGAACATGGAAATATCTACACCACTATCTGTATGAACATGGAAATATCTACACCGCTATGTGTTTGAACAGGGAAATATATACACCGCTATCTGCATGAAAATGGAAATATCTACACAGCTGTCTGCATATACATGGAAATATCTATACAGCTATCTCTTTACACATGGAAATAACTACACCGCTATCTGTATGAACATGGAAATATCTACACCGCCATCTGTATGAACATGGAAATATCTACACCGCTATCTGTATAAACATGGAAATATCTACACCGCTACCTGTATAAACATGGAAATATCAGCACCGCTATCGGTATGAACACGGAAATAT
Organism: Gorilla gorilla gorilla; assembly: GCF_029281585.2. NCBI lineage: Eukaryota > Metazoa > Chordata > Mammalia > Primates > Hominidae > Gorilla > Gorilla gorilla. Next base: position 3,861,600 of record NC_073247.2, read on the forward strand.
CTACACCGCTATCTGTATGAACATGGAAATATCTACACCGCTATCTGTATAAACATGGAAATATCTTCACTGCCATCTGTATGAACATGGATATATCTACACAGCCATCTGGATGAACATGGAAATGTCTACACAGCTATCTGTATGAACATGGAAATATCTACACCGCTATCTATATGAACATGGAAATATCTTCACTGCCATGTGTATGAACATGGATATATCTACACAGACATCTGGATGAACATGGAAATATCTATACCGCTATTGGTATGAACATGGAAATATCAACACAGCCATCTGGATGAACATGAAAATATGAACACCGCTATATGTGTAAACATGCATAGATCTTCACCGCTATCTGTATAAACATGGAAATATCTACACCGCTACCTGTATAAACATGAAAATATCAGCACCGCTATCTGTATGAACATGGAAATATCTACACCGCTATCTCTATGAACATGGAAATATCCACACCGCTATCTGTATGAACATGGAAATAGCTACACCGCTATCTGTATGAACATGGAAATATCTACACCGCTATCTGTATGAACATGGAAATAGCTACACCGCTATCTGTTTGAACAGGGAAATATATACACCGCTATCTGCATGAAAATGGAAATATCTACACAGCTATCTGAATATACATGGGAAGATCTACACAGCTATCTCTCTACACATGGAAATAACTACACCGCTATCTGTATGAACATGGAAATATCTACACCGCCATCTGTATGAACATGGAAATATCTGCACCGCCATCTGTATGAACATATAAATATCTACACCGCCATCTGTATTAAGAAGGAGATATCTACACCGCTATCTGTATAAACATGGAAATATCTACACTGCTATCTGTATAAACATGGAAATATCTACACCGCTATCTGTGTAAACATGGAAATATCTACACCGTTACATGTATAAACATGGAAATATCAGCACCGCTATCGGTATGAACACGGAAATATCTACGCCGCTATCTGTATGAACATGGAAATATCTACACCGCTATCTGTATGAACAAGGAAATATGTTCACTGCCTTTTGTATGAACATGGATATATCTACACAGCCATCTGGATGAACATGGAAATATCTACACCGCTATCCGTATGAACATGGAAATAACTACACTGCTATCCTTGTAAACATGCATACATCTTCACCGCTATCTGTATAAACATAGAAATATCTACAGCGCTATCTGTATGAACATGGAAATATCTACACCGCTATCTGTTTGAAGATGGAAATATCTACACCGCTATCCGCATGAAAATGGAAATATCTACACAGCTATCTGCATACACATGGAAATATCTACAAAGCTATCTCTTTACACATGGAAATAACTACACCGCTATCTCTATAAACATGGAAATATCTACACCGCCATCTATGAACATGGAAATATCTGCACCGCCATCTGTATGAACATATAAATACCTACACCGCCATCTGTATTAAGATGGAGATATCTACACATCTATCTGTATAAACTTGGAAATATCTACACCACTATCTGTATAAACATGGAAATATCTACACCGCTACCTGTATAAACATGGAAATATCAGCACAGCTATCTGTATGAACATGGAAATATCTACACCACTATCTGTATAAACATGGAAATATCTACCCCACTATCTGTATAAACATGGAAATATCTACACCGCTACCTGTATAAACATGGAAATATCAGCACAGCTATCTGTATGAAAATGGAAATATCTACACCGCTATCTCTTTGAACATGGAAATATCTACACCGCTATCTTATGAACATGGAAATATCTACACCGCTATCTGTATGAACATGGATATATCTACACAGCCATCTGTATGAACATGGAAATATCTACACCGCTATCTGTATGAACATGGAAATATCTACACTGCTATCTGTATGAACATGGATATATCTACACAGCCATCTGGATGAACATGGAAATATCTACACTGCTATCTGTGTAGACATGCATACATCTTCACAGCTATCTGTATAAACGTGGAAATATCTACACCGCTATCTGTTTGAAAATGGAAATATCTACAACGCCATCTGTATTAACATGGGAATATCTGCACCGCCATCTGTATGAACATATAAATATCTACACCGCCATCTGTAGGGACATGGATATATCTACACAGCCATCTGTATGAACATGGAAATATCTACACCGCTATCTGTATGAACATGGAAATATCTACACCGCTCTCTGTATGAACATGGAAATATCTTCACCGCCATCTGTATGAACATGGATATGTCTACACAGCCATCTGAATGAACATTTAAATATCTACACCGCCATCTGTATTAAGATGGAGATATCTACACAACTATCTGCATAAACATGGAAATATCTACACCGCTATCTGTATAAACATGGAAATATCTACACCGCTATGTGTATAAACATGGAAATATCTACACCGCTATCTGCATAAACATGGAAATATCTACACCGCTACCTGTATAAACATGGAAGTATCAGCACCGCTATCAGTATGAACATGGATGTTTCTACACCGCCATCTGTATGAACATGGAAATATCTTCACCGCTATATGTATGAACATGGAAATATCTACACTGCTATCTGTGTAAACATGCATACATCTTCACCGCTATCTGTATAAACATGGAAATATCTACACCGCTATCTGTATGAACATGGAAATATCTACACCGCTATCTGTTTGAACATGGAAATATCTACACCGCTATCTGCATGAAAATGGAAATATCTACACAACTATCTGTATATAAATGGAAATATCTACACAGCTATCTCTTTGCACATGGAAATAACTACACCGCTATCTCTATAAACATGGAAATATCTACACCGCCATCTGTATGAACATGGAAATATCTACACCGCCATCTGTATTAAGAAGGAGATATCTACACCGCTATCTGTATAAACATGGAAATATCTACACCGCTATCAGTATTAACATGGAAATATCTACACCGCTCTCTGTATAAACACGGAAATATGTACACCGCTACCTGTATAAACATGGAAGTATCAGCACGGCTATCGGTATGAACATGGCAATATCTACACTGCTATCTGTATGAACATGGAAATATCTACAACGCTATCTGCATGAACATGGAAATGTCTTCACCGCCATCTGTATGAACATGGATATATCTACACAGCCATCTGGATGAATATGGAAATATCTACACCGCTATCTGTATGAACATGAAAATATCTACACCGCTATCTGTATGAACATGGGAATATCTACACAGCCATCTGGATGAACATGGAAATATCTACACCGCTATCTGTATGAACATGGAAATACATACACCGCTATCTGTATGAACATGGAAATATCTACACCGCTATCTGTATGAACATGGAAATACATACACCGCTATCTGTATGAACATGGAAATATCTACACCACTATCTGTATTAACATGGAAATAACTACACCACTATCTGTATGAACATGGAAATATCTACACCGCTATCTGTATGAACATGGAAATAACTTCACCGCCATCTGTATGAACATGGATATATCTACACAGCCATCTGGATGAACGTGGAAATACCTACACCGCTATCTGTGTAAACATGCATACAACTTCACCGCTATCTGTATAAACATGGAAATATCTACACCGCTATCTTTATGAACATGGAAATATCTACACCGCTAACTGTTTGAACAGGGAAATATATACACCACTATCTGCTTAAAAATGGAAATATCTACACTGCTATGTGTATGAACATGGAAATACTTACACCGCTATCTGTATGAACATGGAAATATCTACACCGCTATCTGTATGAACATGGAAATATCTACACCGCTATCTGTATGAACATGGAAATACCTTCACCGCCATCTGTATGAACATGGATATATCTACACAGCCATCTGGATGAACATTGAAATATCTGCACCGCTATCTGTATGAACATGGAAATATCTACACCGCTATCTGCATGAACATGGATATATCTACACAGCCATATGGATGAACATGGAAATATCTACACCGCTATCTGTGTAAACATGCATACATCTTCACCGCTATCTGTATAAACATGGAAATATCTACACCGCTATCTTTATGAACATAGAAATATCTACACCGCTAACTGTTTGAACAGGGAAATATATACACCGCTATCTGCATGAAAATGGAAATATCTACACAGCTATCTGCATATACATGGAAATATCTACACAGCTATCTCTTTACACATGGAAAAAAATACACCGCTATCTGTATGAACATGGAAATATCTACACCGCCATCTGTATGAACATGGAAATATCTGCACCGCCATCTGTATGAACATATAAATATCTACACCGCCATCTGTATTAAGATGGAGATATCTACACCGCTATCTGTATAAACTTGGAAATATCTACACAGCAATCTGTATAAACATGGAAATATCTACACCACTATCTGTATAAACATGGAAATATCTACACCGCTACCTGTATAAACATGGAAATATCAGCACCGCTATCTGTATGAACATGTAAATATCTACACCGCTATCTCCATGAACATGGAAATATCTACACCGCTATCTGTATGAACATGGAAATAGCTACACCGCTATCTGTATGAACATGGAAATATCTACACCACTATCTATATGAACATGGAAATAGCTACACCGCTATCTGTATGAACATGGAAATATCTACACCACTATCTATATGAACATGGAAATATCTACACCGCTATCTGTATGAACATGGATATATCTACACAGCCATCTGGATGAACATGGAAATATCTACACCGCTATCTGTATGAACATGGAAATATCTACACCACTATCTGTTTGAACATGGAAATATCTACACCGCTATCTGTTTGAATAGGGAAATATATACACCGCTATCTGCTTGAAAATGGAAATATCTACACAGCTATCTGCATATACTTGGAAATATCTATACAGCTATCTCTTTACACATGGAAATAACTACACCGCTATCTGTATGAACATGGAAATATCTACACCGCCATCTGTATGAACATGGAAATATCTGCACCGCCATCTCTATGAACATATAAATATCTACACTGCCATCTGTATTAAGAAGGAGATATCTACACTGCTATCTGTATAAACATGGAAATACCTACACTGCTATCTGTATAAACATGGAAATATCTACACCGCTATCTGTATAAACATGGAAATATCTACACCGCTACCTGTATAAACATGGAAATATCAGCACCGCTATCGGTATGAATACGGAAATATCTACACCGCTATCTGTATGAACATGGAAATATCTACACCGCTATCTGTATGAACATGGGAATATCTTCACCGCCATCTGTATGAACATGGATATATCTACACAGCCATCTGGATGAACATGGAAATATCTACACCGCTATCTGTATGAACATGGAAATACCTACACAGCCATCTGGATGAACATGGATATATCTACACAGCCATCTGGATGAACATGGAAATATCTACACCGCTATCTGTATGAACATGGAAATACCTACACAGCCATCTGGATGAACATGAAAATATCTACACCGCTATATGTGTAAACATGCATACATCTTCACCGCTATCTGTATAAACATGGAAATATCTACACCGCTACCTGTATAAACAAGGAAATATCAGCACCGCTATCTGTATGAACATGGAAATATCTACACCGCTATCTCTATGAACATGGAAATATCCACACCGCTATCTGTATGAACATGGAAATAGCTACACCGCTATCGGTATGAACACGGAAATATCTCCACCGCTATCTGTATGAACATGGAAATATCTACACCGCTACCTGTATGAACATGGAAATATCAGCACCGCTATCTGTATAAACATGGGAATATCTACACCGCTATCTGTATAAACATGGAAATATCTACACCGCTATCTGTATAAACATGGAAATATCTACACTGCTACCTGTATAAACATGGAAGTATCAGCCCCGCTATCTGTATGAACATGGAAATATCTACACCGCCATCTGCATGAACATGGAAAAATCTTCACCGCCATCTGTATGAACATGGATATATCTACACAGCCATCTGTATGAACATGGAAATATCTTCACCGCCATCTGTATGAACATGGATATGTCTACACAGCCGTCTGGATGAACATGGAAATATCTACACCGCTATCTGTTTGAACATGGAAATATCTACACCGCTATCTGCATGAAAATGGAAATATCTACAAAGCTGTCTGCATATACATGGAAATATTTACACAGCTATCTCTTTGCACATGGAAATAACTACACCGCTATCTCTATAAACATGGAAATATCTACACCACCATCTGTATGAACATGGAAATATCGCCACTGCCATCTGTATGAACATATAAATATCTACACCGCCATCTGTATTAAGAAGGAGATATCTACACCGCTATCTGTATAAACATGGAAATATCTACACCGCTATCTGTATGAACATGGAAATATCTACACCGCTACCTGTATAAACACGGAAATATGTACAGCGCTACCTGTATAAACATGGAAGTATCAGCAGCGCTATCTGTATGAACATGGAAATAGCTACACAGCCATCTGGATGAACATGGAAATATCTACACCGCTATCTGTATGAACATGGATATATCTACACAGCCATCTGGATGAACATGGAAATATCTACACCGCTATCTGTATGAACATGGAAATACATACTCCGCTATCTGTATGAACATGGAAACATCTACACTGCTATCCTTGTAAACATGCATACATCTTCACCGCTATCTGTATAAACATGGAAATATCTACACCGCTCTCTGTATGAACATGGAAATAGCTACACCGCTATCTGTATGAACATGGAAATATCTACACCACTATCTGTATGAACATGGAAATATCTACACCGCTATCTGAAAGAACATGGATATATCTACACAGCCATCTGGATGAACATGGAAATATCTACACCGCTATCTGTATGAACATGGAAATATCTACACCACTATCTGTATGAACATGGAAATATCTACACCGCTATCTGTTTGAACAGGGAAATATATACACCGCTATCTGCAAGAAAATGGAAATATCTACACAGCTATCTGCATATACATGGAAATATCTATACAGCTATCTCTTTACACATGGAAATAACTACACCGCTATCTGTATGAACATGGAAATATCTACACCGCCATCTGTATGAACATGGAAATATCTACACCGCTATCTGTATAAACATGGAAATATCTACACTGCTATCTGTATAAACATGGAAATATCTACACCGCTATCTGTATAAACATGGAAATATCTACACGGCTACCTGTATAAACATGGAAATATCAGCACCGCTATCGCTATGAACATGGAAATATCTACACTGCTATCTGTATAAACATGGAAATATCTACACCGCTATCTGTATGAACATGGAAATATCTTCACTGCCATCTGTATGAACATGGATATATCTACACAGCCATCTGGATGAACATGGAAATATCTACACCGCTATCTGTATGAACATGGAAATATCTACACTGCTATCCTTGTAAACATGCATACATCTTCACCGCTATCTGTATAAACATGGAAATATCTACACCGCTCTCTGTATGAACATGGAAATATCTAACCCGCTATCTGTATGAACATGGAAATATCTACACCGCTATCTGTATGAACATGGAAATATCTTCAACGCCATCTGTATGAAAATGGATATGTCTACACAGCCATCTGGATGAACATGGAAATATCCACACCGCTATCTGTATGAACATGGAAATATCTACACCGCTATCTGTGTAAACATGCATACATCATCACCGCTATCTGTATAAACATGGAAATACCTACACCGCTATCTGTATGATCATGGCAATAAGTACACTGCTATCTATTTGAACATGGAAATATCTACACCGCTATCGGCATGAAAATGGAAATATCTACACAGATATCTGCATATACATGGGAATATCTACACAGCTATCTCTTTACACATGGAAATATCTACACCGCTTTCTCTATAAACATGGAAATACCTACACCACTATCTGTATAAACATGGAAATAGCTACACAGCCATCTGTATGAACATGGAAATATCTTCACCGCCATCTGTATGAACATGGATATGTCTACACAGCCGTCTGGATGAACATGGAAATATCTACACCGCTATCTGTATGAACATGAAAATATCTACACCGCTATCTGTGTAAACATGCATTCATCTTCCCCGCTATCTGTAAAAACATGGAAATATCCACACCGCTATCTGTATGAACATGGAAATATCTACACCGCTATGTTTGAAAATGGAAATATCTACACCGCTATCTGCATGAAAATGGAAATATCTACAAAGCTATCTGCATATACATGCAAATATTTACACAGCTATCTCTTTGCACATGGAAATAACTACACCGCTATCTCTATAAACATGGAAATATCTACACCACCATCTGTATGAACATGGACATATCTGCACTGCCATCTGTATGAACATATAAATATCTACACTGCCATCTGTATTAAGAAGTAGATATCTACACCGCTATCTGTATAAACATGGAAATATCTACACTGCTATCTGTATGAACAAGGAAATATCTACACCGCTACCTGTATGAACACGGAAATATGTACACCGCTACCTGCATAAACGTGGAAGTATCAGCAGCGCTATCGGTATGAACATGGAAATATCTACACGGCTATCTGTATGAACATGGAAATATCTACACCGCTATCTGTATGAACATGGAAATATCTACACCACTATCTGTATGAACATGGAAATAGCTACACAGCCATCTGGAGGAACATGGAAATATCTACACCGCTATCTGTATGAACATGTAAATACATACACCGCTATCTGTATGAACATGGAAATATCTACACCGCTATCTGTATGAACATGGAAATATCTACACCGCTATCTGTATGAACATGGAAATATCTTCACCGCCGTCTGTATGAACATGGATATATCTACACAGCCATCTGGATGAACATGGAAATATCTGCACCGCTATCTGTATGAACATGGAAATATCTACACCGCTATCTGTATGAACATGGATATATCTACACAGCCATCTGGATGAACATGGAAATATCTACACCGCTATCTGTGTAAACATGCATACATGTTCACCGCTATCTGTATAAACATGGAAATATCTACACTGCTATCTTTATGAACATGGAAATATCTACTCCACTAACTGTTTGAACAGGGAAATATATACACCGCTATCTGCATGAAAATGGAATTGTCTGCACAGCTATCTGCATATACATGGAAATATCTACACAGCTATCTCTTTACACATGGAAATAACTACACCGCTATCTGTATGAACATGGAAATATCTACTCCGCCATCTGTATGAACGTGGATATATATGCACCGTCATCTGAATGAACATATAAATATCTACACCGCCATCTGTATTAAGATGGAGATATCTACACTGCTATCTGTATGAACATGGAAATATCTACACAGCCATCAGGATGAACATGGAAATATCTACACCGCTATCTGTATGAACATGGAAATACATACACCGCTATCTGTATGAACATGGAAATATCTACACCACTATCTGTATGAACATGGAAATATCTACACCGCTATCTGTATGAACATGGAAATATCTTCACCGCCATCTGTATGAACATGGATATATCTACACAGCCATGTGGATGAACATGGAAATATCTACACCGCTATCTGTGTAAACATGCATACATCTTCACCGCTATCTGTATAAACATGGAAATATCTACACCGCTATCTTTATGTACATGGAAATATCTACACCGCTAACTGTTTGAACAGGGAAATACACACACCGCTATCTGCATGAAAACGGAAATATCCACACAGCTATCTGCTTACACACGGAAATATCTACACAGCTATCTCTTTACACATGGAAATAACTACACCGCTATCTGTATGAACATGGAAATATCTACACCGCCATCTGTATGAACATGGAAATATCTGCACAGACATCTGTATGAACATTTAAATATCTACACCGCCATCTGTATTAAGATGGAGATATCTACAACACTATCTGCATAAACATGGAAATATCTACACCGCTATCTGTATAAACATGGAAATATCTACACCGCTATGAGTATAAACATGGAAATATCTACACTGCTATCTGTATAAACATGGAAATATCTACACCGCTACCTGTTTAAACATGGAAATATCAGCACAGCTATCAGTAAGAACATGGAAGTTTCTACACCGCCATCTGTATGAACATGGAAATATCTTCACCGCCATCCGTATGAACATGGAAATATCTGCACCGCCATCTGTATGAACATATAAATATCTACACCTCCATCTGTATTAAGATGGAGATATCTACACCGCTATCTGTATAAACATGGAAATATCTACACCGCTATGTGTATAAACATGGAAATATCTACACCGCTCCCTTTATCAACATGGAAGTATCAGCACAGCTATTGGTATGAACATCGCAATATCTACACGGCTATCTGTATGAACATGGAAATATCTACACCGCTATCTGTATGAACATGGAAATGTCTTCACCGCCATCTGTATGAACATGGATATATCTACACAGCCTTCTGAATGAACATGGAAATATCTACACCGCTATCTGTATGAACATGGAAATATCTACACAGCCATCTGGATGAACATGGAAATATCTTCACCGCTATCAGTATGAACTTGGAAATACATACACCGCTATCTGTATGAACATGGAAATATCTACTCCGCTATCTGTGTGAACATGGAAATATCTACACCGCTATCTGTATGAACATGGAAATATCTACACCGCTATATGTATGAACTTGGAAATATCTTCACCGCCATCTGTATGAACATGGATATATCTACACAGCCATCTGGATGAACGTGGAAATATCTACACCGCTATCTGTGTAAACATGCATACAACTTCACCGCTATCTGTATAAACATGGAAATATCTACACCGCTATCTTTATGAACATGGAAATATCTACACCGCAAACTGAACAGGGAAATATATACACCGCTATCTGCATGAAAACGGAAATATCCACACAGCTATCTGCTTATACATGGAAATATCTACACAGCTATCTCTTTACACATGGAAATAACTACACCGCTATCTCTATAAACATGGAAATATCTACACCGCTACCTGTATAAACATTTAAATATCAGCCCCGCTATCTGTATGAACATGGAAATAGATACACCGCTATCTGTATGAACATGGAAATATCTTCACAGCCATACGTATGAACATGGAAATATCTGCACCGCAATCTGTATGAACATATCAATATCTTCACCGCCATCTGTATTAAGATGGAGATATCTACACCGCTATCTGTATAAACATGGAAATATCTACACCGCTATCTGTATGAACATGGAAATATCTACACCGCTATCTGCATGAAAATGGAAATATCTACACAACTATCTGCATATAAATGGAAATATCTACACAGCTATCTCTTTGCTCATGGAAACAACTACACCGCTATCTCTATAAACATGGAAATATCTACACCGCTATCTGTATTAAGAAGGAGATATCTACACCGCTATCTGTATAAACATGGAAATAACTTCACCGCTATCTGTATGAAGATGGAAATATCTACACCGCTATCTGTAGAAACACGGAAATATGTACACCTCTACCTGTATAAACATGGAAGAATCAGCACCGCTATCAGTATGAACATGGCAATATCTACACGGCTATCTGTATGAACATGGAAACATCTACACCGCTATCTGTATAAACATGGAAATATCTACACCGCTATCTTTATGAACATGGAAATATCTACACCGCAAACTGAACAGGGAAATATATACACCGCTATCTGCATGAAAACGGAAATATCCACACAGCTATCTGCTTATACATGGAAATATCTACACAGCTATCTCTTTACACATGGAAATAACTACACCGCTATCTGTATGAACATGGAAATAGATACACCGCCATCTGTATGAACATGGAAATATCTGCACCGCCATCTGAATCAACATATAAATATCTACACCGCCATCTGTATTAAGATGGAGATATCTACACCGATATCTGTATAAACATGGAAATATGTACACAGCCATCAGGATGAACATGGAAATATCTACACCGCTATCTGTATGAACATGGAAATACATACACCGCTATCTGTATGAACATGGAAATAACTACACCGCTATCTGTACGAACATGGAAATATCTACACTGCTATATGTATGAACATGGAAATATCTTCACCGAAATCTGTATGAACATGGATATATCTACACAGCCATGTAGATGAACATGGAAGTATCTAAACCGCTATCTGTGTAAACATGCATAGATCTTCACCGCTATCTGTATAAACATGGAAATATCTACACCGCTATCTTTATGAACATGGAAATATCTACACCGCTAACTGTTTGAACAGGGAAATATATACACCGCTATCTGCATGAAAATGGAAATATCTACACCACTATCTGTATGAACATGGAAATACATACACCACTATCTGTATGAACTTGGAAATATCTACACCGCTATCTGTATGAACATGGAAATATCTGCACCGCTATCTGTATGAACATGGAAATATCTACACCACTATCTGTATGAACATGGATATATCTACACTGCTATCTGTATGAACAGGGAAGTATATACACCGCTACCTGCTTGAAAATGGAAATATCTACACAGCTATCTGCATATATATGGGAATATCCACACAGCTATCTCTTTACACATGGAAATAACTACACCGCTATCTGTATGAACATGGAAAAATCTACACCGCCATCTGTATGAACATGGAAATATCTGCACCGCCATCTGAATGAACATATAAATATCTACACCGCCATCTGTATTAAGATGGAGATATCTACACCGCTATCTGTATAAACACGGAAATATCTACACCGCTATGTGTATAAACATGGTAATATCTACACCACTATCTGTATGAACATGGAAATACATACACCACTATCTGTATGAACATGGAAATATCTACACCGCTATCTGCATGAACATGGAAATATCTGCACCGCTATCTGTATGAACATGGAAATATCTACACCACTATCTGTATGAACATGGATATATCTACACCGCTATCTGTATGAATATGGAAATATCTTCACCGCCATCTGTATGAACATGGATATATCTACACAGCCATCTGGATGAACATGGAAATATCTACACCGCTATCTGTAGGAACATGGAAATAGCTACACCGCTATCTGTATAAACATGGAAATATCTACACCGCTATCTGTATGAACATGGAAATATCTTCACTGCCATCTGTATGAACATGGATATATCTACACAGCCATCTGGATGAACATGGAAATATCTACACCGCTATTTGTATGAACATGGAAATATCTACACTGCTATCCTTGTAAACATGCATACATCTTCACCGCTATCTGTATAAACATGGAAATATCTACACCGCTCTCTGTATGAACATGGAAATATCTAACCCGCTATCTGTATGAACATGGAAATATCTACACCGCTATCTGTATGAACATGGAAATATCTTCAACGCCATCTGTATGAAAATGGATATGTCTACACAGCCATCTGGATGAACACGGAAATATCTACACCGCTATCTGTGTAAACATGCATACATCTTCACCGCTATCTGTATAAACATGGAAATATCTACACCGCTATCTGTATGAACATGGAAATATCTACACCGCTATCTGTATGATCATGGCAATAAGTACACTGCTATCTATTTGAACATGGAAATATCTACACCGCTATCGGCATGAAAATGGAAATATCTACACAGATATCTGCATATACATGGAAATATCTACACAGCTATCTCTTTACACATGGAAATATCTACACCGCTTTCTCTATAAACATGGAAATACCTACACCACTATCTGTATAAACATGGAAATAGCTACACAGCCATCTGTATGAACATGGAAATATCTTCACCGCCATCTGTATGAACATGGATATGTCTACACAGCCGTCTGGATGAACATGGAAATATCTACACCGCTATCTGTATGAACATGAAAATATCTACACCGCTATCTGTGTAAACATGCATTCATCTTCCCCGCTATCTGTAAAAACATGGAAATATCCACACCGCTATCTGTATGAACATGGAAATATCTACACCGCTATGTTTGAAAATGGAAATATCTACACCGCTATCTGCATGAAAATGGAAATATCTACAAAGCTATCTGCATATACATGCAAATATTTACACAGCTATCTCTTTGCACATGGAAATAACTACACCGCTATCTCTATAAACATGGAAATATCTACACCACCATCTGTATGAACATGGACATATCTGCATTGCTATCTGTATGAACATATAAATACCTACACTGCCATCTGTATTAAGAAGTAGATATCTACACCGCTATCTGTATAAACATGGAAATATCTACACTGCCATCTGTATGAACAAGGAACTATCTACACCGCTACCTGTATGAACACGGAAATATGTACACCGCTACCTGCATAAACGTGGAAGTATCAGCAGCGCTATCGGTATGAACATGGAAATATCTACACGGCTATCTGTATGAACATGGAAATATCTACACCGCTATCTGTATGAACATGGAAATATCTACACCACTATCTGTATGAACATGGAAATAGCTACACAGCCATCTGGAGGAACATGGAAATATCTACACCGCTATCTGTATGAACGTGGAAATACATACACCGCTATCTGTATGAACATGGAAATATCTACACCGCTATCTGTATGAACATGTAAATATCTACACCGCTATCTGTATGAACATGGAAATATCTTCACCGCCGTCTGTATGAACATGGATATATCTACACAGCCATCTGGATGAACATGGAAATATCTGCACCGCTATCTGTATGAACATGGAAATATCTACACCGCTATCTGTATGAACATGGATATATCTACACAGCCATCTGGATGAACATGGAAATATCTACACCGCTGTCTGTGTAAACATGCATACATCTTCACCGCTATCTGTATAAACATGGAAATATCTACACTGCTATCTTTATGAACATGGAAATATCTACTCCACTAACTGTTTGAACAGGGAAATATATACACCGCTATCTGCATGAAAATGGAATTGTCTGCACAGCTATCTGCATATACATGGAAATATCTACACAGCTATCTCTTTACACATGGAAATAACTACACCGCTATCTGTATGAACATGGAAATATCTACTCCGCCATCTGTATGAACATGGATATATATGCACCGTCATCTGAATGAACATATAAATATCTACACCGCCATCTGTATTAAGATGGAGATATCTACACCGCTATCTGTATGAACATGGAAATATCTACACAGCCATCAGGATGAACATGGAAATATCTACACCGCTATCTGTATGAACATGGAAATACATACACCGCTATCTGTATGAACATGGAAATATCTACACCACTATCTGTATGAACATGGAAATATCTACACCGCTATCTGTATGAACATGGAAATATCTTCACCGCCATCTGTATGAACATGGATATATCTACACAGCCATGTGGATGAACATGGAAATATCTACACCGCTATCTGTGTAAACATGCATACATCTTCACCGCTATCTGTATAAACATGGAAATATCTACACCGCTATCTTTATGTACATGGAAATATCTACACCGCTAACTGTTTGAACAGGGAAATACACACACCGCTATCTGCATGAAAACGGAAATATCCACACAGCTATCTGCTTACACACGGAAATATCTACACAGCTATCTCTTTACACATGGAAATAACTACACCGCTATCTGTATGAACATGGAAATATCTACACCGCCATCTGTATGAACATGGAAATATCTGCACAGACATCTGTATGAACATTTAAATATCTACACCGCCATCTGTATTAAGATGGAGATATCTACAACACTATCTGCATAAACATGGAAATATCTACACCGCTATCTGTATAAACATGGAAATATCTACACCGCTATTAGTATAAACATGGAAATATCTACACTGCTATCTGTATAAACATGGAAATATCTACACCGCTACCTGTTTAAACATGGAAATATCAGCACAGCTATCAGTAAGAACATGGAAGTTTCTACACCGCCATCTGTATGAACATGGAAATATCTTCACCGCCATCCGTATGAACATGGAAATATCTGCACCGCCATCTGTATGAACATATAAATATCTACACCTCCATCTGTATTAAGATGGAGATATCTACACCGCTATCTGTATAAACATGGAAATATCTACACCGCTATGTGTATAAACATGGAAATATCTACACCACTCCCTTTATCAACATGGAAGTATCAGCACAGCTATTGGTATGAACATCGCAATATCTACACGGCTATCTGTATGAACATGGAAATATCTACACCGCTATCTGTATGAACATGGAAATGTCTTCACCGCCATCTGTATGAACATGGATATATCTACACAGCCTTCTGAATGAACATGGAAATATCTACACCGCTATCTGTATGAACATGGAAATATCTACACAGCCATCTGGATGAACAGGGAAATATCTTCACCGCTATCAGTATGAACATGGAAATACATACACCGCTATCTGTATGAACATGGAAATATCTACACCGCTATCTGTGTGAACATGGAAATATCTACACCGCTATCTGTATGAACATGGAAATATCTACACCGCTATATGTATGAACTTGGAAATATCTTCACCGCCATCTGTATGAACATGGATATATCTACACAGCCATCTGGATGAACGTGGAAATATCTACACCACTATCTGTGTAAACATGCATACAACTTCACCGCTATCTGTATAAACATGGAAATATCTACACCGCTATCTTTATGAACATGGAAATATCTACACCGCAAACTGAACAGGGAAATATATACACCGCTATCTGCATGAAAACGGAAATATCCACACAGCTATCTGCTTATACATGGAAATATCTACACAGCTATCTCTTTACACATGGAAATAACTACACCGCTATCTCTATAAACATGGAAATATCTACACCGCTACCTGTATAAACATTTAAATATCAGCCCCGCTATCTGTATGAACATGGAAATAGATACACCTCTATCTGTATGAACATGGAAATATCTTCACAGCCATACGTATGAACATGGAAATATCTGCACCGCAATCTGTATGAACATATCAATATCTTCACCGCCATCTGTATTAAGATGGAGATATCTACACCGCTATCTGTATAAACATGGAAATATCTACACCGCTATCTGTATGAACATGGAAATATCTACACCGCTATCTGCATGAAAATGGAAATATCTACACAACTATCTGCATATAAATGGAAATATCTACACAGCTATCTCTTTGCTCATGGAAATAACTACACCGCTATCTCTATAAACATGGAAATAAATACACCGCTATCTGTATTAAGAAGGAGATATCTACACCGCTATCTGTATAAACATGGAAATAACTTCACCGCTATCTGTATGAAGATGGAAATATCTACACCGCTATCTGTAGAAACACGGAAATATGTACACCTCTACCTGTATAAACATGGAAGAATCAGCACCGCTATCAGTATGAACATGGCAATATCTACACGGCTATCTGTATGAACATGGAAACATCTACACCGCTATCTGTATAAACATGGAAATATCTACACCGCTATCTTTATGAACATGGAAATATCTACACCGCAAACTGAACAGGGAAATATATACACCGCTATCTGCATGAAAACGGAAATATCCACACAGCTATCTGCTTATACATGGAAATATCTACACAGCTATCTCTTTACACATGGAAATAACTACACCGCTATCTGTATGAACATGGAAATAGATACACCGCCATCTGTATGAACATGGAAATATCTGCACCGCCATCTGAATCAACATATAAATATCTACACCGCCATCTGTATTAAGATGGAGATATCTACACCGATATCTGTATAAACATGGAAATATGTACACAGCCATCAGGATGAACATGGAAATATCTACACCGCTATCTGTATGAACATGGAAATACATACACCGCTATCTGTATGAACATGCAAATAACTACACCGCTATCTGTACGAAGATGGAAATATCTACACCGCTATATGTATGAACATGGAAATATCTTCACCGAAATCTGTATGAACATGGATATATCTACACAGCCATGTAGATGAACATGGAAGTATCTACACCGCTATCTGTGTAAACATGCATAGATCTTCACCGCTATCTGTATAAACATGGAAATATCTACACCGCTATCTTTATGAACATGGAAATATCTACACCGCTAACTGTTTGAACAGGGAAATATATACACCGCTATCTGCATGAAAATGGAAATATCTACACCACTATCTGTATGAACATGGAAATACATACACCACTATCTGTATGAACTTGGAAATATCTACACCGCTATCTGTATGAACATGGAAATATCTGCACCGCTATCTGTATGAACATGGAAATATCTACACCACTATCTGTATGAACATGGATATATCTACACTGCTATCTGTATGAACAGGGAAGTATATACACCGCTATCTGCTTGAAAATGGAAATATCTACACAGCTATCTGCATATACATGGGAATATCCACACAGCTATCTCTTTACACATGGAAATAACTACACCGCTATCTGTATAAACATGGAAATATCTACACCGCCATCTGTATGAACATGGAAATATCTGCACCGCCATCTGAATGAACATATAAATATCTACACCGCCATCTGTATTAAGATGGAGATATCTACACCGCTATCTGTATAAACACGGAAATATCTACACCGCTATGTGTATAAACATGGTAATATCTACACCACTATCTGTATGAACATGGAAATACATACACCACTATCTGTAAGAACATGGAAATATCTACACCGCTATCTGCATGAACATGGAAATATCTGCACCGCTATCTGTATGAACATGGAAATATCTACACCGCTATCTGTATGAACATGGATATATCTACACCGCTATCTGTATGAATATGGAAATATCTTCACCGCCATCTGTATGAACATGGATATATCTACACAGCCATCTGGATGAACATGGAAATATCTACACCGCTATCTGTAGGAACATGGAAATAGCTACACCGCTATCTGTATAAACATGGAAATATCTACACCGCTATCTGTATGAACATGGAAATATCTTCACCGCCATCTGTATGAACATGGATATATCTACACAGCCATCTGGATGAACATGGAAATATCTACGCCGCTATCTGTATGAACATGGAAATATCTACACAGCCATCTGGATGAACATGAAAATATCTACACCGCTATCTGTGTAAACATGCATACACCTTCACCGCTATCTGTATAAACATGGAAATATCTACACTGCTACCTGTATAAACATGGAAATATCTACACCACTATCTCTATGAACATGGAAATATCCACACCGCTATCTGTATGAACATGGAAATAGCTACACCGCTATCTGTATGAACATGGAAATATCTACACCACTATCTTTATGAACATGGAAATATCTACACCGCTATCTGTTTGAACAGGGAAGTATATACAACGCAATCTGCAAGAAAATGGAAATATCTACACAGCTATCTGCATATACATGGAAATATCTACACAGCTATCTATTTGCACATGGAAATAACTACACCGCTATCTCTATAAACATGGAAATATCTACACCACCATCTGTATCAACATGGAAATATCTGCACCGCCATCTGTATGAACATATAAATATCTACACCGCCGTCTGTATTAAGAAGGAGATATCTACACCGCTATCTGTATAAACATGGAAATATCTACACCGCTATCTGTATGAACATGGAAATATCTACACCGCTACCTGTATAAACACAGAAATATGTACACCGCTACCTGTATAAACATGGAAGTATCAGCACCGCTCTCGGTATGAACATGGCAATATCTACACGGCTATCTGTATGAACATGGAAATAACTACAACGCCATCTGTATGAACATGGAAATATCTTCACCGCCATCTGTATGAACATGGATATATGTAAACAGCCATCTGGATGAACATGGAAATATCTACACCGCTATCTGTATGAACATGGAAATATCTACACCGCTATCTGCATGAACATGGAAATATGTACACAGCCAAGAGGATGAACATGGAAATATCTACACCGCTATCTGTATGAACATGGAAATATATACACCGCTATCTGTATGAACATGGAAATAACTACACCGCTATCTGTACGAACATGGAAATATCTACACCGCTATATGTATGAACATGGAAATATCTTCACCGAAATCTGTATGAACATGGATATATCTACACAGCCATGTGGATGAACATGGAAATATCTACACCGCTATCTGTGTAAACATGCATACATCTTTACCGCTATCTGTATAAACATGGAAATATCTACTCCGCTATCTTTATGAACATGGAAATATCTACACCGCTAACTGTTTGAACAGGGAAATATATACACCGCTATCTGCATGAAAATGGAAATATCTACACCACTATCTGTATGAACTTGGAAATACATACACCACTATCTGTATGAACATGGAAATATCTACACCGCTATCTGTATGAACATGGAAATATCTGCACCGCTATCTGTATGAACATGGAAATATCTACACCACTATCTGTATGAACATGGATATATCTACACCGCTATCTGTATGAACAGGGAAGTATATACACCGCTATCTGCTTGAAAATGGAAATATCTACACATCTATCTGCATATACATGGGAATATCTACACAGCTATCTCTTTACACATGGAAATAACTACACCGCTATCTCTATAAACATGGAAATATCTACACCGCTACCTGTATAAACATGGAAATATCAGCATCGCTATCTGAATGAACATGGAAATAACTACACCGCTATCTGTATGAACGTGGAAATATCTACTCCACTAACTGTATGAACATGGAAATATCTTCACCGCCATCTGTATGAACATGGATATATCTACACAGCCATCTGGATGAACATGGAAATATCTACACCGCTATCTGTATGAACATGGAAATAGCTACACCGCTATCTGTATGAACATGGAAATAGCTACACCGCTATCTGTATGAACATGGAAATATCTACACCGCTATCTGTATGAACATGGAAATATCTTCACCGCTATCTGTATGAACATGGATATATCTACACAGCCATCTGGATGAACATGGAAATATCAACACCGCTATCTGTATGAACATGGAAATATCTACACCGCTATCTGTTTTAACATGCATACATCTTCACCACTATCGTATAAACATGGAAATATCTACACCGCTATCTGTATGAACATGGAAATATCTACACAGCTATCTGTTTGAACATGGAAATATCTACACCGCTATCTGCATTAAAATGGAAATATCTACACAGCTATCTGCATATACATGGAAATATCTACAAAGCTATTTCTCTACACATGGAAATATCTACACCGCAATCTATATAAACATGGAAATATCTACACCGCCATCTGTATGAACATGGAAATATCTGCACCGCCATCTGTATGAACATATAAATATCTAGACCGCCATCTGTATTAAGATGGAGATATCTACACCGCTATCTGTATAAAGATGGAAATATCTACACCGCTATCTCTATAAACATGGAAATATCTACACCGCTACCTGTATAAACATGGAAATATCAGCACCTCTATCTGTATGAACATGGAAATATCTACACCGCTATCTGTATGAACATGGAAATATCTTCAGCGTCATCTGTATGAACATGGATATATCTACACAGCCATCTGGACGAACATGGAAATATCAGCACCGCTGTCTGAATGAACATGGAAATATCTACACCGCTATCTGTATGAACATGGAAATATCTACACCGCTATCTGTATGAACATGGAAATAACTTCACCGACATCTGTATGAACATGGATATATCTACACAGCCATCTGGATGAACATGGAAATATCTACACCGCTATCTGTATGAACATGGAAATATCTACACCGCTATCTGTTTAAACAGGCATACATCTTCACCGCTGTCTGTATAAACGTGGATATATCTACACCGCTATCTGTATAAACATGGAAATATCTACACCGCTACCTGTATAAACATGGAAATATCAGCACCGTTATCTGTATGAACATGGAAATATCTACACAGACATCTGGATGAAAATGGAAATAGTTACACCGCTATCTGTATGAACATGGAAATAGCTACTCCGCTATCTGTATGAACATGGAAATATATACACCGCTATCTGTATAAACATGGAAATATCTACACCGCTATGTGTATGACCATGAAAATATCTACACCGCTATCTGTTTGAACATGGAAATATCTACTCCGCTATCTGCATGAAAATGGAAATATCTTCACCGCCATCTGTATGAACATGGATATATCTACACAGCAATCTGGATGAACATGGAAATATCTACACCGCTATCTGTATGAACATGGAAAGATCTACACCGCTATCTGTATGAACATGGAAATATCTACACCGCTATCTGTATGAACATGGAAAGATCTACACCGCTATCTGTATGAACATGGAAATAGCTACACCTCTACCTGTATGAACATGGAAATATCTACACCGCTATCTGTATGAACATGGAAAGATCTACACCGCTATCTGTATGAACATGGAAATATCTTCACCGCCATCTGTATGAACATGGATATATCTACACAGCCATCTGGATGAACATGGATATATATCCACCGCTAACTGCATGAACATAGAAATATCTACACCGCTATCTGTGTAAACATGCATACATCTTCTCCGCTATCTGAATAAACATGGAAATATCTACATCGCTATCTGTATGAACATGGAAATATCTACACCGCTATCTGTTTGTACATGGAAATATCTACACCGCTATCTGTGTAAACATGCATACATCTTCACCGCTATCTGTATAAACATGGAAATGTCTACACCGCTATGTGTATGAACATGGAAATATCTACACCGCTATCTGTTTGAACATGGAAATATCTACACCGCTATCTGCATGAAAATGTAAATATCTACACAGCAATCTGCATATACATGGAAATATCTACAAAGCTATTTCTTTACACATGGAAATATCTACACCGCTATCTCTATAAACATGGAAATATCTTCACCGCCATCTGTATGAACATGGAAATATCTGCACCGCCATCAGTATGAACATATAAATATCTACACCGCCATCTGTATTAAGATGGAGATATCTACACCGTTATCTGTATAAACATGGAAATATGTACACCGCTATCTCTATAAACATGGAAATATCTACACCGCTATCTGTATAAACATGGAAATATCTACACCGCTACCTGTATAAACATGGAAATATCACCACCGCTATCTGTATGAACATGGAAATATCTACACAGCCATCTGAATGAACATGGAAATATCTACAACGCTATCTGTATTAACATGGAAATAGCTACACCGCTATCTGTATGAACATGGAAATATCTACGCCACTATCTGTATGAACATGGAAATATCTACACCGCTATCTGTATGAACATGGAAATATCTTCACCGCCATCTGTATGAACATGGATATATCTACACAGCCATCTGGATGAACATGGAAATATCTACAACGCTATCTGTATGAACATGGAAATAGCTACACCGCTATCTGTGTGAACATGGAAATATCTACACCGCTATCTGTATGAACATGGAAATATCTACACCGCAATCTGCATGAACATGGAAATATCTACACCGCTATCTGCATGAACATGGAAATATCTTCAAAGCCATCTGTAAGAACATGGATATATCTACACAGCCATCTGGATGAACATGAATATATCTCCACCGCTATCTGCATGAACATGGAAATATCTACACCGCTATCTGTGTAAACATGCATACATCTTCACCGCTATCTGTATAAACACGGAAATATCTACACCGCTACCTGTATAAACATGGAAATATCAGCACCGCTTTCTGTATGAACATGGAAATATCTACACCGCTATCTCTATGAACATGGAAATATCTACACCGATATCTGTATGAACATGGAAATATCTTCACCGCCATCGGTATCAACATGGATATATCTACACAGCCATCTGGATGAACATGGAAATATCAGCACCGCTGTCTGTATGAACATGGAAATATCTACACCGCTATCTGTATGAACATGGAAATATCTACACCGCTATCTGTGTGAACATGGAAATATCTTCACCGCTATCAGTATGAACATGGAAATACATACACCGCTATCTGTATGAACATGGAAATATCTACACCGCTATCTGTATGAACATGGAAATATCTACACCGCTATCTGTATGAACATGGAAATATCTACACCTCTATATGTATGAACTTGGAAATATCTTCACCGCCATCTGTATGAACATGGATATATCTACACAGCCATCTGGATGAACGTGGAAATATCTACACCGCTATCTGTGTAAACATGCATACAACTTCACCGCTATCTGTATAAACATGCAAATATCTACACCGCTATCTTTATGAACATGGAAATATCTACACCGCTAACTGTTTGAGCAGGGAAATATATACACAGCTATCTGCATGAAAATGGAAATATCTACACCGCTATCTGTATGAAAATGGAAATACATACACAGCTATCTGTATGAACATGGAAATATCTACACCGCTATGTGTATAAACATGGAAATATCTACACCGCTATCTGTATAAACATGGAAATATCTACACCGCTACATGTATAAACATTTAAATATCAGCCCCGCTATCTGTATGAACATGGAAATAGATACACCGCTATCTGTATGAACATGGAAATATCTTCACAGCCATACGTATGAACATGGAAATATCTGCACCGCAATCTGTATGAACATATCAATATCTTCACCGCCATCTGTATTAAGATGGAGATATCTACACCGCTATGTGTATAAACATGGAAATATCTACACCGCTATCTGTATGAACATGGAAATATCTACACCGCTATCTGCATGAAAATGGAAATATCTACACAACTATCTGCATATAAATGGAAATATCTACACAGCTATCTCTTTGCACATGGAAATAATTACACCGCTATCTCTATAAACATGGAAATATCTACACCGCTATCTGTATAAACATGGAAATATGTACACCGCTACCTGTATAAACATGGAAGTATCAGCACCGCTATCAGTATAAACATGGCAATATCTACACGGCTATCTGTATGAACATGGAAATATCTGCACCGCTATCTGTATGAACATGGAAATATCTTCACCGCCATCTCTATGAACATGGATATATCTACACAGCCATCTGGATGAACATGAAAATATCTACACCGCTATCTGTATGAACATGGAAATATCTACTCAGCTATCTGTATGAACATGGAAATATCTACACCGCTATTTGTATGAACATGGAAATATCTACACCGCTATCTGTGTAAACATGTATACATCTTCACCGCTAACTGCATGAAAATGGAAATATCTACACAGCTATCCGCATATACATGGAAATATCTACAAAGCTATCTCTTTACACATGGAAATAACTACACTGCTATCTCTATAAACATGGAAATATCTACACCGCCATCTGTATGAACATGGAAATATCTGCACCGACATCTGTATGAACATATAAATATCTACACCGCCATCTGTATTAAGATGGAGATATCTACACCGCTATCTGTATAAACTTGGAAATATCTACACCGCTATCTGTATAAACATGGAAATATCTATGCCGCTTTCTGTATAAACAAGGAAATATCTACACTCCTACCTGTATAAACATGGAAATATCAGCACCGCTATCTGTATGAACATGTAAATATCTACACCGCTATCTGTTGGAACAGGGAAGTATATACACCGCTATCTGCTTGAAAATGGAAATATCTACACAGCTATCTGCATATACATGGGAATATCTACACAGCCGTCTCTTTACACATCGAAATAACTACACCGCTATCTGTATGAACATGGAAATATCTACACCGCCATCTGTATGAACATGGAAATATCTGCACCGCCATCTGTATGAACATATAAATATCTACACCGCCATCTGTATTAAGATGGAGATATCTACACCGCTATCTGTATAAACTTGGAAATATCTACACAGCAATCTGTATAAACATGGAAATATCTACACCACTATCTGTATGAACATGGAAATAACTACACCGCTACCTGTATAAACATGGAAATATCAGCACCGCTATCTGTATGAACATGGAAATATCTACACCGCTATCTCTATGAACATGGAAATATCTACACCGCTATCTGTATGAACATGGAAATAGCTACACCGCGATCTCTATGAACATGGAAATATCTTCACTGCCATCTGTATGAACATGGATATATCTACAATGCCATCTGGATGAACATGGAAATATCGACACCGCTATCTGCATGAACATGGAAACATCTACACTGCTATCCTTGTAAACATGCATACATCTTCACCGCTATCTGTATAAACATGGAAATATCTACACCGCTATCTGTATGAACATGGAAATAGCTACACCGCTATCTGTAAGAACATGGAAATATCTACACCACTATCTGTATGAACATGGAAATATCTACACCGCTATCTGAATGAACATGGATATATCTACACAGCCATCTGGATGAACATGGAAATATCTACACCGCGATCTGTATGAACATGGAAATATCTACACCGCTATCCGTATGAACACGGAAATATCTACTCCGCTATCTGTATGAACATGGAAATATCTACACCGCTATTTGTATGAACATGGAAATATCTACACCGCTATCTGTGTAAACATGTATACATCTTCACCGCTAACTGTATGAAAATGGAAATATCTACACAGCTATCCGCATATACATGGAAATATCTACAAAGCTATCTCTTTACACATGGAAATAACTACACTGCTATCTCTATAAACATGGAAATATCTACACCGCCATCTGTATGAACATGGAAATATCTGCACCGACATCTGTATGAACATATAAATATCTACACCGCCATCTGTATTAAGATGGAGATATCTACACCGCTATCTGTATAAACTTGGAAATATCTACACCGCTATCTGTAGAAACATGGAAATATCTATGCCGCTTTCTGTATAAACAAGGAAATATCTACACTGCTACCTGTATAAACATGGAAATATCAGCACCGCTATCTGTATGAACAAGTAAATAGCTACACAGCCATCTGTATGAACATGGAAATATCTACACCTCTATCTGTATGAACATGGAAATATCTACACCGCTATCTGTATGAACATGGAAATATCTACACCGCTATCTGTATGAACATGGAAATATCTTCACAGCCATCTGGATGAACATGGATATATCTACACAGCCATCTGTATGAACATGGAAATATCTACACCGCTATCTGTATGAACATGGAAATAGCTACACTGCTCTCTGCATATACATGGAAATATCTACACCGCTATCTGTATAAACATGGAAATATCTACACCGCTATCTGTATAAACATGGAAATATCTATGCCGCTTTCTGTATAAACAAGGAAATATCTACACTGCTACCTGTATAAACATGGAAATATCAGCACCGCTATCTGTATGAACATGTAAATATCTACACCGCTATCTGTTGGAACAGGGAAGTATATACACCGCTATCTGCTTGAAAATGGAAATATCTACACAGCTATCTGCATATACATGGGAATATCTACACAGCCGTCTCTTTACACATGGAAATAACTACACCGCTATCTGTATGAACATGGAAATATCTACACCGCCATCTGTATGAACATGGAGATATCTGCACCGCCATCTGTATGAACATATAAATATCTACACCGCCATCTGTATTAAGATGGAGATATCTACACCGCTATCTGTATAAACTTGGAAATATCTACACAGCAATCTGTATAAACATGGAAATATCTACACCACTATCTGTATGAACATGGAAATAACTACACCGCTACCTGTATAAACATGGAAATATCAGCACCGCTATCTGTATGAACATGGAAATATCTACACCGCTATCTCTATGAACATGGAAATATCTACACCGCTATCTGTATGAACATGGAAATAGCTACACCGCTATCTGTATGAACATGGAAATATCTACACCACTATCTGTTTGAACATGGAAATATCTACACCGCTATCTGTATGAACATGGATATATCTACACAGCCATCTGGATGAACATGGAAATACCTTCACCGCTATCTGTGTGAACATGGAAATATCTACACCACTATCTGTATGAACATGGAAATATCTACACCGCTATGTGTTTGAACAGGGAAATATATACACCGCTATCTGCATGAAAATGGAAATATCTACACAGCTATCTGCATATACATGGAAATATCTATACAGCTATCTCTTTACACATGGAAATAACTACACCGCTATCTGTATGAACATGGAAATATCTACACCGCCATCTGTATGAACATGGAAATATCTACGCCGCTATCTGTATAAACATGGAAATATCTACACCGCTACCTGTATAAACATGGAAATATCAGCACCGCTATCGGTATGAACACGGAAATATCTACACCGCTATCTGTATGAACATGGAAATATCTACACCGCTATCTGTATGAACATGGAAATATCTTCACTGCCATCTGTATGAACATGGATATATCTACACAGCCATCTGGATGAACATGGAAATATCTACACCGCTATCTGTATGAACATGGAAATATCTACACAGCCATCTGGATGAACATGAAAATATCTACACCGCTATATGTGTAAACATGCATACTTCTTCACCGCTATCTGTATAAACATGGAAATTTCTACACCGCTACCTGTATAAACATGGAAATATCTGCACCGCTATCTGTATGAACATGGAAATATCTGCACCACTATCTCTATGAACATGGAAATATCCACACCGCTATCTGTATGAACATGGAAATAGCTACACCGCTATCTGTATGAACATGGAAATATCTACACCACTATCTGTATGAACATGGAAATATCTACACCGCTATCTGTTTGAACAGGGAAATATATACACCGCTATCTGCAAGAAAATGGAAATATCTACACAGCTATCTGAATATACATGGGAATATCTACACAGCTATCTCTTTACACATGGAAATAACTACACTGCTATCTGTATGAACATGGAAATATCTACACCGCCATCTGTATGAACATGGAAATATCTGCACCGCCATCTGTATGAACATATAAATATCTACACCGCCATCTGTATTAAGATGGAGATATCTACACCGCTATCTGTATAAACATGGAAATATCTACACCGCTATCTGTATAAACAAGTAAATAGCTACACAGCCATCTGGATGAACATGGAAATATCTACACCTCTATCTGTATGAACATGGAAATATCTACACCGCTATCTGTATGAACATGGAAATATCTACACCGCTATCTGTATGAACATGGAAATATCTTCACAGCCATCTGGATGAACATGGATATATCTACACAGCCATCTGTATGAACATGGAAATATCTACACCGCTATCTGTATGAACATGGAAATAGCTACACTGCTATCTGCATATACATGGAAATATCTACACCGCTATCTGTATAAACATGGAAATATCTACACCGCTATCTGTATGAACATGGAAATATCTTCACCGCCATCTGTATGAACATGGAAATAACTACACATCCATCTGGATGAACATGAAAATATCTACACTGCTATCTGTGTAAACATGCATACATCTTCACCGCTATCTGTATAAACATGGAAATATCTACACCGCTACCTGTATAAACATGGAAATATCTACACCGCTATATCTATGAACATGGAAATATCCACACCGCTATCTGTATGAACATGGAAATAGGTAAACCGTTATCTGTATGAACATGGAAATATCTACACCACTATCTGTATGAACATGGAAATATCTACACCGCTATCTGTTTGAACAGGGAAGTATATACACCGCTATCTGCTTGAAAATGGAAATATCTACACAGCTATCTGCATATACATGGGAATATCTACACTGCCGTCCCTTTACACATGGAAATAACTACACCGCTATCTGTATGAACATGGAAATATCTACACCGCCATCTGTATGAACATGGAAATCTCTGCACCGCCATCTGTATGAACATATAAATATCTACACCGCCATCTGTATTAAGATGGAGATATCTACACCGCTATCTGTATAAACTTGGAAATATCTACACAGCAATCTGTATAAACATGGAAATATCTACACCACTATCTGTATAAACATGGAAATAACTACACCGCTACCTGTATAAACATGGAAATATCAGCACCGCTATCTGTATGAACATGGAAATATCTACACCGCTATCTCTATGAACATGGAAATATCTACACCGCTATCTGTATGAACATGGAAATAGCTACACCGCTATCTGTATGAACATGGAAATATCTACACCACTATCTGTATGAACATGGAATTATCTACACCGCTATCTGTATGAACATGGATATATCTACACAGCCATCTGGATGAACATGGAAATATCTTCACCGCTATCTGTATGAACATGGAAATACCTACACCACTATCTGTATGAACATGGAAATATCTACACCGCTATGTGTTTGAACAGGGAAATATATACACCGCTATCTGCATGAAAATGGAAATATCTACACAGCTATCTGCATATACATGGAAATATCTATACAGCTATCTCTTTACACATGGAAATAACTACACCGCTATCTGTATGAACATGGAAATATCTACACCGCCATCTGTATGAACATGGAAATATCTACACCGCTATCTGTATAAACATGGAAATATCTACACCGCTACCTGTATAAACATGGAAATATCAGCACCGCTATCGGTATGAACACGGAAATATCTACACCGCTATCTGTATGAACATGGAAATATCTACACCGCTATCTGTATAAACATGGAAATATCTTCACTGCCATCTGTATGAACATGGATATATCTACACAGCCATCTGGATGAACATGGAAATGTCTACACAGCTATCTGTATGAACATGGAAATATCTACACCGCTATCTGTATGAACATGGAAATATCTTCACTGCCATGTGTATGAACATGGATATATCTACACAGACATCTGGATGAACATGGAAATATCTATACCGCTATTGGTATGAACATGGAAATATCAACACAGCCATCTGGATGAACATGAAAATATGAACACCGCTATATGTGTAAACATGCATACATCTTCACCGCTATCTGTATAAACATGGAAATATCTACACCGCTACCTGTATAAACATGAAAATATCAGCACCGCTATCTGTATGAACATGGAAATATCTACACCGCTATCTCTATGAACATGGAAATATCCACACCGCTATCTGTATGAACATGGAAATAGCTACACCGCTATCTGTATGAACATGGAAATATCTACACCGCTATCTGTATGAACATGGAAATAGCTACACCGCTATCTGTTTGAACAGGGAAATATATACACCGCTATCTGCATGAAAATGGAAATATCTACACAGCTATCTGAATATACATGGGAAGATCTACACAGCTATCTCTCTACACATGGAAATAACTACACCGCTATCTGTATGAACATGGAAATATCTACACCGCCATCTGTATGAACATGGAAATATCTGCACCGCCATCTGTATGAACATATAAATATCTACACCGCCATCTGTATTAAGAAGGAGATATCTACACCGCTATCTGTATAAACATGGAAATATCTACACTGCTATCTGTATAAACATGGAAATATCTACACCGCTATCTGTGTAAACATGGAAATATCTACACCGTTACATGTATAAACATGGAAATATCAGCACCGCTATCGGTATGAACACGGAAATATCTACGCCGCTATCTGTATGAACATGGAAATATCTACACCGCTATCTGTATGAACAAGGAAATATGTTCACTGCCTTTTGTATGAACATGGATATAACTACACAGCCATCTGGATGAACATGGAAATATCTACACACTATCCGTATGAACATGGAAATATCTACACTGCTATCCTTGTAAACATGCATACATCTTCACCGCTATCTGTATAAACATGGAAATATCTACAGCGCTATCTGTATGAACATGGAAATATCTACACCGCTATCTGTTTGAAGATGGAAATATCTACACCGCTATCCGCATGAAAATGGAAATATCTACACAGCTATCTGCATACACATGGAAATATCTACAAAGCTATCTCTTTATACATGGAAATAACTACACCGCTATCTCTATAAACATGGAAATATCTACACCGCCATCTATGAACATGGAAATATCTGCACCGCCATCTGTATGAACATATAAATATCTACACCGCCATCTGTATTAAGATGGAGATATCTACACAACTATCTGTATAAACTTGGAAATATCTACACCACTATCTGTATAAACATGGAAATATCTACACCGCTACCTGTATAAACATGGAAATATCAGCACAGCTATCTGTATGAACATGGAAATATCTACACCACTATCTGTATAAACATGGAAATATCTACCCCACTATCTGTATAAACATGGAAATATCTACACCGCTACCTGTATAAACATGGAAATATCAGCACAGCTATCTGTATGAACATGGAAATATCTACACCGCTATCTCTTTGAACATGGAAATATCTACACCGCTATCTTATGAACATGGAAATATCTACACCGCTATCTGTATGAACATGGATATATCTACACAGCCATCTGTATGAACATGGAAATATCTACACCGCTATCTGTATGAACATGGAAATATCTACACTGCTATCTGTATGAACATGGATATATCTACACAGCCATCTGGATGAACATGGAAATATCTACACTGCTATCTGTGTAGACATGCATACATCTTCACAGCTATCTGTATAAACGTGGAAATATCTACACCGCTCTCTGTTTGAAAATGGAAATATCTACAACGCCATCTGTATTAACATGGGAATATCTGCACCGCCATCTGTATGAACATATAAATATCTACACCGCCATCTGTAGGGACATGGATATATCTACACAGCCATCTGTATGAACATGGAAATATCTACACCGCAATCTGTATGAACATGGAAATATCTACACCGCTCTCTGTATGAACATGGAAATATCTTCACCGCCATCTGTATGAACATGGATATGTCTACACAGCCATCTGAATGAACATTTAAATATCTACACCGCCATCTGTATTAAGATGGAGATATCTACACAACTATCTGCATAAACATGGAAATATCTACACCGCTATCTGTATAAACATGGAAATATCTACACCGCTATGTGTATAAACATGGAAATATCTACACCGCTATCTGCATAAACATGGAAATATCTACACCGCTACCTGTATAAACATGGAAGTATCAGCACCGCTATCAGTATGAACATGGATGTTTCTACACCGCCATCTGTATGAACATGGAAATATCTTCACCGCTATATGTATGAACATGGAAATATCTACACTGCTATCTGTGTAAACATGCATACATCTTCACCGCTATCTGTATAAACATGGAAATATCTACACCGCTATCTGTATGAACATGGAAATATCTACACCGCTATCTGTTTGAACATGGAAATATCTACACCGCTATCTGCATGAAAATGGAAATATCTACACAACTATCTGTATATAAATGGAAATATCTACACAGCTATCTCTTTGCACATGGAAATAACTACACCGCTATCTCTATAAACATGGAAATATCTACACCGCCATCTGTATGAACATGGAAATATCTACACCGACATCTGTATTAAGAAGGAGATATCTACACCGCTATCTGTATAAACATGGAAATATCTACACCGCTATCAGTATTAACATGGAAATATCTACACCGCTATCTGTATAAACACGGAAATATGTACACCGCTACCTGTATAAACATGGAAGTATCAGCACGGCTATCGGTATGAACATGGCAATATCTACACTGCTATCTGTATGAACATGGAAATATCTACAACGCTATCTGTATGAACATGGAAATGTCTTCACCGCCATCTGTATGAACATGGATATATCTACACAGCCATCTGGATGAATATGGAAATATCTACACCGCTATCTGTATGAACATGGAAATATCTACACCGCTATCTGTATGAACATGGGAATATCTACACAGCCATCTGGATGAACATGGAAATATCTACACCGCTATCTGTATGAACATGGAAATACATACACCGCTATCTGTATGAACATGGAAATATCTACACCGCTATCTGTATGAACATGGAAATACATACACCGCTATCTGTATGAACATGGAAATATCTACACCGCTATCTGTATTAACATGGAAATAACTACACCACTATCTGTATGAACATGGAAATATCTACACCGCTATCTGTATGAACATGGAAATACATACACCGCTATCTGTATGAACATGGAAATATCTACAACGCTATCTGTATTAACATGGAAATAACTACACCACTATCTGTATGAACATGGAAATATCTACACCGCTATCTGTATGAACATGGAAATAACTTCACCGCCATCTGTATGAACATGGATATATCTACACAGCCATCTGGATGAACGTGGAAATACCTACACCGCTATCTGTGTAAACATGCATACAACTTCACCGCTATCTGTATAAACATGGAAATATCTACACCGCTATCTTTATGAACATGGAAATATCTACACCGCTAACTGTTTGAACAGGGAAATATATACACCACTATCTGCTTAAAAATGGAAATATCTACACTGCTATGTGAATGAACATGGAAATACTTACACCGCTATCTGTATGAACATGGAAATATCTACACCGCTATCTGTATGAACATGGAAATATCTACACCGCTATCTGTATGAACATGGAAATACCTTCACCGCCATCTGTATGAACATGGATATATCTACACAGCCATCTGGATGAACATTGAAATATCTGCACCGCTATCTGTATGAACATGGAAATATCTACACCGCTATCTGCATGAACATGGATATATCTACACAGCCATCTGGATGAACATGGAAATATCTACACCGCTATCTGTGTAAACATGCATACATCTTCCCAGCTATCTGTATAAACATGGAAATATCTACACCTCTATCTTTATGAACATAGAAATATCTACACCGCTAACTTTTTGAACAGGGAAATATATACACCGCTATCTGCATAAAAATGGAATTGTCTGCACAGCTATCTGCATATACATGGAAATATCTACACAGCTATCTCTTTACACATGGAAATAACTACACCGCTATCTGTATGAACATGGAAATATCTACTCCGCCATCTGTATGAACATGGATATATATGCACCGTCATCTGAATGAACATATAAATATCTACACCACCATCTGTATTAAGATGGAGATATCTACACCGCTATCTGTATGAAAATGGAAATATCTACACAGCCATCAGGATGAACATGGAAATATCTACACCGCTATCTGTATGAACATGGAAATACATACACCGCTATCTGTATGAACATGGAAATATCTACACCACTATCTGTATGAACATGGAAATATCTACACCGCTATCTGTATGAACATGGAAATATCTTCACCGCCATCTGTATGAACATGGATATATCTACACAGCCATGTGGATGAACATGGAAATATCTACACCGCTATCTGTGTAAACATGCATACATCTTCACCGCTATCTGTATAAACATGGAGATATCTACACCGCTATCTTTATGTACATGGAAATATCTACACCGCTAACTGTTTGAACAGGGAAATACACACACCGCTATCTGCATGAAAACGGAAATATCCACACAGCTATCTGCTTACACACGGAAATATCTACACAGCTATCTCTTTACACATGGAAATAACTACACCGCTATCTGTATGAACATGGAAATATCTACACCGCCATCTGTATGAACATGGAAATATCTGCACAGACATCTGTATGAACATTTAAATATCTACACCGCCATCTGTATTAAGATGGAGATATCTACAACACTATCTGCATAAACATGGAAATATCTACACCGCTATCTGTATAAACATGGAAATATCTACACCGCTATGAGTATAAACATGGAAATATCTACACTGCTATCTGTATAAACATGGAAATATCTACACCGCTACCTGTTTAAACATGGAAATATCAGCACAGCTATCAGTAAGAACATGGAAGTTTCTACACCGCCATCTGTATGAACATGGAAATATCTTCACCGCCATCCGTATGAACATGGAAATATCTGCACCGCCATCTGTATGAACATATAAATATCTACACCTCCATCTGTATTAAGATGGAGATATCTACACCGCTATCTGTATAAACATGGAAATATCTACACCGCTATGTGTATAAACATGGAAATATCTACTCCGCTCCCTTTATCAACATGGAAGTATCAGCACAGCTATTGGTATGAACATCGCAATATCTACACGGCTATCTGTATGAACATGGAAATATCTACACCGCTATCTGTATGAACATGGAAATGTCTTCACCGCCATCTGTATGAACATGGATATATCTACACAGCCTTCTGAATGAACATGGAAATATCTACACCGCTATCTGTATGAACATGGAAATATCTACACAGCCATCTGGATGAACAGGGAAATATCTTCACCGCTATCAGTATGAACATGGAAATACATACACCGCTATCTGTATGAACATGGAAATATCTACACCGCTATCTGTGTGAACATGGAAATATCTACACCGCTATCTGTATGAACATGGAAATATCTACACCGCTATATGTATGAACTTGGAAATATCTTCACCGCCATCTGTATGAACATGGATATATCTACACAGCCATCTGGATGAACGTGGAAATATCTACACCACTATCTGTGTAAACATGCATACAACTTCACCGCTATCTGAATAAACATGGAAATATCTACACCGCTATCTTTATGAACATGGAAATATCTACACCGCAAACTGAACAGGGAAATATATACACCGCTATCTGCATGAAAACGGAAATATCCACACAGCTATCTGCTTATACATGGAAATATCTACACAGCTATCTCTTTACACATGGAAATAACTACACCGCTATCTCTATAAACATGGAAATATCTACACCGCTACCTGTATAAACATTTAAATATCAGCCCCGCTATCTGTATGAACATAGAAATAGATACACCTCTATCTGTATGAACATGGAAATATCTTCACAGCCATACGTATGAACATGGAAATATCTGCACCGCAATCTGTATGAACATATCAATATCTTCACCGCCATCTGTATTAAGATGGAGATATCTACACCGCTATCTGTATAAACATGGAAATATCTACACCGCTATCTGTATGAACATGGAAATATCTACACCGCTATCTGCATGAAAATGGAAATATCTACACAACTATCTGCATATAAATGGAAATATCTACACAGCTATCTCTTTGCTCATGGAAATAACTACACCGCTATCTCTATAAACATGGAAATATATACACCGCTATCTGTATTAAGAAGGAGATATCTACACCGCTATCTGTATAAACATGGAAATAACTTTACCGCTATCTGTATGAAGATGGAAATATCTACACCGCTATCTGTAGAAACACGGAAATATGTACACCTCTACCTGTATAAACATGGAAGAATCAGCACCGCTATCAGTATGAACATGGCAATATCTACACGGCTATCTGTATGAACATGGAAACATCTACACCGCTATCTGTATAAACATGGAAATATCTACACCGCTATCTTTATGAACATGGAAATATCTACACCGCAAACTGAACAGGGAAATATATACACCGCTATCTGCATGAAAACGGAAATATCCACACAGCTATCTGCTTATACATGGAAATATCTACACAGCTATCTCTTTACACATGGAAATAACTACACCGCTATCTGTATGAACATGGAAATAGATACACCGCCATCTGTATGAACATGGAAATATCTGCACCGCCATCTGAATCAACATATAAATATCTACACCGCCATCTGTATTAAGATGGAGATATCTACACCGATATCTGTATAAACATGGAAATATGTACACAGCCATCAGGATGAACATGGAAATATCTACACCGCTATCTGTATGAACATGGAAATACATACACCGCTATCTGTATGAACATGGAAATAACTACACCGCTATCTGTACGAAGATGGAAATATCTACACCGCTATATGTATGAACATGGAAATATCTTCACCGAAATCTGTATGAACATGGATATATCTACACAGCCATGTAGATGAACATGGAAGTATCTACACCGCTATCTGTGTAAACATGCATAGATCTTCACCGCTATCTGTATAAACATGGAAATATCTACACCGCTATCTTTATGAACATGGAAATATCTACACCGCTAACTGTTTGAACAGGGAAATATATACACCGCTATCTGCATGAAAATGGAAATATCTACACCACTATCTGAATGAACATGGAAATACATACACCACTATCTGTATGAACTTGGAAATATCTACACCGCTATCTGTATGAACATGGAAATATCTGCACCGCTATCTGTATGAACATGGAAATATCTACACCACTATCTGTATGAACATGGATATATCTACACTGCTATCTGTATGAACAGGGAAGTATATACACCGCTATCTGCTTGAAAATGGAAATATCTACACAGCTATCTGCATATACATGGGAATATCCACACAGCTATCTCTTTACACATGGAAATAACTACAACGCTATCTGTATGAACATGGAAATATCTACACCGCCATCTGTATGAACATGGAAATATCTGCACCGCCATCTGAATGAACATATAAATATCTACACCGCCATCTGTAGTAAGATGGAGATATCTACACCGCTATCTGTATAAACACGGAAATATCTACACCGCTATGTGTATAAACATGGTAATATCTACACCAATATCTGTATGAACATGGAAATACATACACCACTATCTGTATGAACATGGAAATATCTACACCGCTATCTGCATGAACATGGAAATATCTGCACCGCTATCTGTATGAACATGGAAATATCTACACCACTATCTGTATGAACATGGATATATCTACACCGCTATCTGTATGAATATGGAAATATCTTCACCGCCATCTGTATGAACATGGATATATCTACACAGCCATCTGGATGAACATGGAAATATCTACACCGCTACCTGTAGGAACATGGAAATAGCTACACCGCTATCTGTATAAACATGGAAATATCTACACCGCTATCTGTATGAACATGGAAATATCTTCACCGCCATCTGTATGAACATGGATATATCTACACAGCCATCTGGATGAACATGGAAATATCTACGCCGCTATCTGTATGAACATGGAAATATCTACACAGCCATCTGGATGAACATGAAAATATCTACACCGCTTTCTGTGTAAACATGCATACACCTTCACCGCTATCTGTATAAACATGGAAATATCTACACTGCTACCTGTATAAACATGGAAATATCTACACCGCTATCTCTATGAACATGGAAATATCCACACCGCTATCTGTATGAACATGGAAATAGCTACACCGCTATCTGTATGAACATGGCAATATATACACGGCTATCTGTATGAACATGGAAATAACTACAACGCCATCTGTATGAACATGGAAATATCTTCACCGCCATCTGTATGAACATGGATATATGTAAACAGCCATCTGGATGAACATGGAAATATCTACACCGCTATCTGTATGAACATGGAAATATCTACACCGCTATCTGCATGAACATGGAAATATGTACACAGCCAAGAGGATGAACATGGAAATATCTACACCGCTATCTGTATGAACATGGAAATACATACACCGCTATCTGTATGAACATGGAAATAACTACACCGCTATCTGTACGAACATGGAAATATCTACACCGCTATATGTATGAACATGGAAATATCTTCACCGAAATCTGTATGAACATGGATATATCTACACAGCCATGTGGATGAACATGGAAATATCTACACCGCTATCTGTGTAAACATGCATACATCTTTACCGCTATCTGTATAAACATGGAAATATCTACTCCGCTATCTTTAAGAACATGGAAATATCTACACCGCTAACTGTTTGAACAGGGAAATATATACACCGCTATCTGCATGAAA
Organism: Gorilla gorilla gorilla; assembly: GCF_029281585.2. Taxonomy (NCBI): domain Eukaryota; kingdom Metazoa; phylum Chordata; class Mammalia; order Primates; family Hominidae; genus Gorilla; species Gorilla gorilla. The sequence continues at coordinate 3,902,098 of NC_073247.2, forward strand.
ATGGAAATATCTACACCACTATCTGTATGAACTTGGAAATACATACACCACTATCTGTATGAACATGGAAATATCTACACCGCTATCTGTATGAACATGGAAATATCTGCACCGCTATCTGTATGAACATGGAAATATCTACACCACTATCTGTATGAACATGGATATATCTACACGGCTATCTGTATGAACAGGGAAGTATATACACCGCTATCTGCTTGAAAATGGAAATATCTACACATCTATCTGCATATACATGGGAATATCTACACAGCTATCTCTTTACACATGGAAATAACTACACCGCTATCTCTATAAACATGGAAATATCTACACCGCTACCTGTATAAACATGGAAATATCAGCATCGCTATCTGAATGAACATGGAAATAACTACACCGCTATCTGTATGAACGTGGAAATATCTACTCCACTAACTGTATGAACATGGAAATATCTTCACCGCCATCTGTATGAACATGGATATATCTACACAGCCATCTGGATGAACATGGAAATATCTACACCGCTATCTGTATGAACATGGAAATAGCTACACCGCTATCTGTATGAACATGGAAATAGCTACACCGCTATCTGTATGAACATGGAAATATCTACACCGCTATCTGTATGAACATGGAAATATCTTCACCGCTATCTGTATGAACATGGATATATCTACACAGCCATCTGGATGAACATGGAAATATCAACACCGCTATCTGTATGAACATGGAAATATCTACACCGCTATCTGTTTTAACATGCATACGTCTTCACCGCTATCGTATAAACATGGAAATATCTACACCGCTATCTGTATGAACATGGAAATATCTACACAGCTATCTGTTTGAACATGGAAATATCTACACCGCTATCTGCATTAAAATGGAAATATCTACACAGCTATCTGCATATACATGGAAATATCTACAAAGCTATTTCTCTACACATGGAAATATCTACACCGCAATCTATATAAACATGGAAATATCTACACCGCCATCTGTATGAACATGGAAATATCTGCACCGCCATCTGTATGAACATATAAATATCTAGACCGCCATCTGTATTAAGATGGAGATATCTACACCGCTATCTGTATAAAGATGGAAATATCTACACCGCTATCTGTATAAACATGGAAATATCTACACCGCTACCTGTATAAACATGGAAATATCAGCACCTCTATCTGTATGAACATGGAAATATCTACACCGCTATCTGTATGAACATGGAAATATCTTCAGCGTCATCTGTATGAACATGGATATATCTACACAGCCATCTGGACGAACATGGAAATATCAGCACCGCTGTCTGAATGAACATGGAAATATCTACACCGCTATCTGTATGAACATGGAAATATCTACACCGCTATCTGTATGAACATGGAAATAACTTCACCGACATCTGTATGAACATGGATATATCTACACAGCCATCTGGATGAACATGGAAATATCTACACCGCTATCTGTATGAACATGGAAATATCTACACCGCTATCTGTTTAAACAGGCATACATCTTCACCGCTGTCTGTATAAACATGGATATATCTACACCGCTATCTGTATAAACATGGAAATATCTACACCGCTACCTGTATAAACATGGAAATATCAGCACCGTTATCTGTATGAACATGGAAATATCTACACAGCCATCTGGATGAAAATGGAAATAGTTACACCGCTATCTGTATGAACATGGAAATAGCTACTCCGCTATCTGTATGAACATGGAAATATCTACACCGCTATATGTAAGAACATGGAAATATCTACACCGCTATCTGTATGAACATGGAAATATCTTCACCGCCATCTGTATAAACATGAATATATCTACACAGCCATCTAGATGAACATGGAAATATCTACACCGCTATATGTATGAACATGGAATTAGCTACACCGCTATGTGTATGAACATGGAAATATCTACACCGCTATCTGTATGAACATGGAAATATCTACAACGCTATCTGTATGAACATGGAAATATCTTCACCGCCATCTGTATGAACATGGATATATCTACACAGCCATCTGGATGAACATGGAAATATCTACACCGCTATCTGTATGAACATGGAAATACCTACAACACTATCAGTGTAAACATGCATACATCTTCACCGCTATCTGTATAAACATGGAAATATCTACACCGCTATGTGTATGACCATGAAAATATCTACACCGCTATCTGTTTGAACACGGAAATATCTACTCCGCTATCTGCATGAAAATGGAAATATCTTCACCGCCACCTGTATGAACATGGATATATCTACACAGCAATCTGGATGAACATGGAAATATCTACACCGCTATCTGTATGAACATGGAAAGATCTACACCGCTATCTGTATGAACATGGAAATATCTACACCGCTATCTGTATGAACATGGAAAGATCTACACCGCTATCTGTATGAACATGGAAATAGCTACACCTCTACCTGTATGAACATGGAAATATCTACACCGCTATCTGTATGAACATGGAAAGATCTACACCGCTATCTGTATGAACATGGAAATATCTTCACCGCCATCTGTATGAACATGGATATATCTACACAGCCATCTGGATGAACATGGATATATATCCACCGCTAACTGCATGAACATAGAAATATCTACACCGCTATCTGTGTAAACATGCATACATCTTCTCCGCTATCTGAATAAACATGGAAATATCTACATCGCTATCTGTATGAACATGGAAATATCTACACCGCTATCTGTTTGAACATGGAAATATCTACACCGCTATCTGTGTAAACATGCATACATCTTCACCGCTATCTGTATAAACATGGAAATGTCTACACCGCTATGTGTATGAACATGGAAATATCTACACCGCTATCTGTTTGAACATGGAAATATCTACACCGCTATCTGCATGAAAATGTAAATATCTACACAGCAATCTGCATATACATGGAAATATCTACAAAGCTATTTCTTTACACATGGAAATATCTACACCGCTATCTCTATAAACATGGAAATATCTACACCGCCATCTGTATGAACATGGAAATATCTGCACCGCCATCAGTATGAACATATAAATATCTACACCGCCATCTGTATTAAGATGGAGATATCTACACCGTTATCTGTATAAACATGGAAATATCTACACCGCTATCTCTATAAACATGGAAATATCTACACCGCTATCTGTATAAACATGGAAATATCTACACCGCTACCTGTATAAACATGGAAATATCACCACCGCTATCTGTATGAACATGGAAATATCTACACAGCCATCTGAATGAACATGGAAATATCTACAACGCTATCTGTATTAACATGGAAATAGCTACACCGCTATCTGTATGAACATGGAAATATCTACGCCACTATCTGTATGAACATGGAAATATCTACACCGCTATCTGTATGAACATGGAAATATCTTCACCGCCATCTGTATGAACATGGATATATCTACACAGCCATCTGGATGAACATGGAAATATCTACAACGCTATCTGTATGAACATGGAAATAGCTACACCGCTATCTCTGTGAACATGGAAATATCTACACCGCTATCTGTATGAACATGGAAATATCTACACCGCAATCTGCATGAACATGGAAATATCTACACCGCTATCTGCATGAACATGGAAATATCTTCACCGCCATCTGTAAGAACATGGATATATCTACACAGCCATCTGGATGAACATGAATATATCTCCACCGCTATCTGCATGAACATGGAAATATCTACACTGCTATCTGTGTAAACATGCATACATCTTCACCGCTATCTGTATAAACATGGAAATATCTACACCGCTATCTGTATAAACACGGAAATATCTACACCGCTACCTGTATAAACATGGAAATATCAGCACCGCTTTCTGTATGAACATGGAAATATCTACACCGCTATCTCTATGAACATGGAAATATCTACACCGATATCTGTATGAACATGGAAATATCTTCACCGCCATCGGTATCAACATGGATATATCTACACAGCCATCTGGATGAACATGGAAATATCAGCACCGCTGTCTGTATGAACATGGAAATATCTACACCGCTATCTGTAGGAACATGGAAATATCTACACCGCTATCTGTGTGAACATGGAAATATCTTCACCGCTATCAGTATGAACATGGAAATACATACACCGCTATCTGTATGAACATGGAAATATCTACACCGCTATCTGTATGAACATGGAAATATCAACACCGCTATCTGTATGAACATGGAAATATCTACACCTCTATATGTATGAACTTGGAAATATCTTCACCGCCATCTGTATGAACATGGATATATCTACACAGCCATCTGGATGAACGTGGAAATATCTACACCGCTATCTGTGTAAACATGCATACAATTTCACCGCTATCTGTATAAACATGCAAATATCTACACCGCTATCTTTATGAACATGGAAATATCTACACCGCTAACTGTTTGAGCAGGGAAATATATACACAGCTATCTGCATGAAAATGGAAATATCTACACCGCTATCTGTATGAAAATGGAAATACATACACAGCTATCTGTATGAACATGGAAATATCTACACCGCTATGTGTATAAACATGGAAATATCTACACCGCTATCTGTATAAACATGGAAATATCTACACCGCTACATGTATAAACATTTAAATATCAGCTCCGCTATCTGTATGAACATGGAAATAGATACACCGCTATCTGTATGAACATGGAAATATCTTCACAGCCATACGTATGAACATGGAAATATCTGCACCGCAATCTGTATGAACATATCAATATCTTCACCGCCATCTGTATTAAGATGGAGATATCTACACCGCTATCTGTATAAACATGGAAATATCTACACCGCTATCTGTATGAACATGGAAATATCTACACCGCTATCTGCATGAAAATGGAAATATCTACACAACTATCTGCATATAAATGGAAATATCTACACAGCTATCTCTTTGCACATGGAAATAATTACACCGCTATCTCTATAAACATGGAAATATATACACCGCTATCTGTATTAAGAAGGAGATATCTACACCGCTATCTGTATAAACATGGAAATAACTTCACCGCTATCTGTATGAAGATGGAAATATCTACACCGCTATCTGTAGAAACACGGAAATATGTACACCTCTACCTGTATAAACATGGAAGAATCAGCACCGCTATCAGTATGAACATGGCAATATCTACACGGCTATCTGTATGAACATGGAAACATCTACACCGCTATCTGTATAAACATGGAAATATCTACACCGCTATCTTTATGAACATGGAAATATCTACACCGCTAACTGAACAGGGAAATATATACACCGCTATCTGCATGAAAACGGAAATATCCACACAGCTATCTGCTTATACATGGAAATATCCACACAGCTATCTCTTTACACATGGAAATAACTACACCGCTATCTGTATGAACATGGAAATAGATACACCGCCATCTGTATGAACATGGAAATATCTGCACCGCCATCTGAATCAACATATAAATATCTACACCGCCATCTGTATTAAGATGGAGATATCTACACCGATATCTGTATAAACATGGAAATATGTACACAGCCATCAGGATGAACATGGAAATATCTACACCGCTATCTGTATGAACATGGAAATACATACACCGCTATCTGTATGAACATGGAAATAACTACACCGCTATCTGTACGAACATGGAAATATCTACACCGCTATATGTATGAACATGGAAATATCTTCACCGAAATCTGTATGAACATGGATATATCTACACAGCCATGTAGATGAACATGGAAGTATCTACAACGCTATCTGTGTAAACATGCATAGATCTTCACCGCTATCTGTATAAACATGGAAATATCTACACCGCTATCTTTATGAACATGGAAATATCTACACCGCTAACTGTTTGAACAGGGAAATATATACACCGCTATCTGCATGAAAATGGAAATATCTACACCACTATCTGTATGAACATGGAAATACATACACCACTATCTGTATGAACTTGGAAATATCTACACCGCTATCTGTATGAACATGGAAATATCTGCACCGCTATCTGTATGAACATGGAAATATCTACACCATTATCTGTATGAACATGGATATATCTACACCGCTATCTGTATGAACAGGGAAGTATATACACCGCTATCTGCTTGAAAATGGAAATAACTACACAGCTATCTGCATATACATGGGAATATCCACACAGCTATCTCTTTACACATGGAAATAACTACACCGCTATCTGTATGAACATGGAAATATCTACACCGCCATCTGTATGAACATGGAAATATCTGCACCGCCATCTGAATGAACATATAAATATCTACACCGCCATCTGTATTAAGATGGAGATATCTACACCGCTATCTGTATAAACACGGAAATATCTACACCGCTATGTGTATAAACATGGTAATATCTACACCACTATCTGTATGAACATGGAAATACATACACCACTATCTGTATGAACATGGAAATATCTACACCGCTATCTGCATGAACATGGAAATATCTGCACCGCTATCTGTATGAACATGGAATTATCTACACCACTATCTGTATGAACATGGATATATCTACACCGCTATCTGTATGAATATGGAAATGTCTTCACCGCCATCTGTATGAACATGGATATATCTACACAGCCATCTGGATGAACATGGAAATATCTACACCGCTATCTGTAGGAACATGGAAATAGCTACACCGCTATCTGTATAAACATGGAAATATCTACACCGCTATCTGTATGAACATGGAAATATCTTCACCGCCATCTGTATGAACATGGATATATCTACACAGCCATCTGGATGAACATGGAAATATCTACGCCGCTATCTGTATGAACATGGAAATATCTACACAGCCATCTGGATGAACATGAAAATATCTACACCGCTATCTGTGTAAACATGCATACACCTTCACCGCTATCTGTATAAACATGGAAATATCTACACTGCTACCTGTATAAACATGGAAATATCTACACCGCTATCTCTATGAACATGGAAATATCCACACCGCTATCTGTATGAACATGGAAATAGCTACACCGCTATCTGTATGAACATGGAAATATCTACACCACTATCTGTATGAACATGGAAATATCTACACCGCTATCTGTTTGAACAGGGAAGTATATACAACGCTATCTGCAAGAAAATGGAAATATCTACACAGCTATCTGCATATACATGGAAATATCTACACAGCTATCTCTTTGCACATGGAAATAACTACACCGCTATCTCTATAAACATGGAAATATCTACACCACCATCTGTATGAACATGGAAATTTCTTCACCGCCATCTGTATGAACATATAAATATCTACACCGCCGTCTGTATTAAGAAGGAGATATCTACACCGCTATCTGTATAAACATGGAAATATCTACACCACTATCTGTATAAACATGGAAATGTCTACACCGCCACATGTATAAACATGGAAATATCAGCACCGCTATCAGTATGAACATGTAAATATCTTCACTGCTATCTCTATGAACATGGAATTATCTACACCGATATCTGTATGAACATGGAAATATCTACACCGCTATCTGTATAAACATGGAAATATGTACACCGCTACCTGTATAAACATGGAAGTATCAGCACCGCTATCGGTATAAACATGGCAATATCTACACGGCTATCTGTATGAACATGGAAATATCTGCACCGCGATCTGTATGAACATGGAAATATCTTCACCGCCATCTCTATGAACATGGATATATCTACACAGCCATCTGGATGAACATGAAAGTATCTACACCGCTATCTGTATGAACATGGAAATATCTACTCAGCTATCTGTATGAACATGGAAATATCTACACCGCTATTTGTATGAACATGGAAATATCTACACCGCTATCTGTGTAAACATGTATACATCTTCACCGCTAACTGCATGAAAATGGAAATATCTACACAGCTATCCGCATATACATGGAAATATCTACAAAGCTATCTCTTTACACATGGAAATAACTACACTGCTATCTCTATAAACATGGAAATATCTACACCGCCATCTGTATGAACATGGAAATATCTGCACCGACATCTGTATGAACATATAAATATCTACACCGCCATCTGTATTAAGATGGAGATATCTACACCGCTATCTGTATAAACTTGGAAATATCTACACCGCTATCTGTATAAACATGGAAATATCTATGCCGCTTTCTGTATAAACAAGGAAATATCTACACTGCTACCTGTATAAACATGGAAATATCAGCACCGCTATCTGTATGAACATGTAAATAGCTACACAGCCATCTGGATGAACATGGAAATATCTACACCGCTATCTGTATGAACATGGAAATATCTACACCGCTATCTGTATGAACATGGAAATATCTTCACCGCCATCTGTATGAACATGGATATATCTACACAGCCATCTGGATGAACATGGAAATATCTACACCGCTATCTGTATGAACATTGAAATAGCTACACTGCTATCTGCATATACATGGAAATATCTACTCCGCTATCTGTATAAACATGGAAATATCTACACCGCTATCTGTATGAACATGGAAATATCTTCACCGCCATCTGTATGAACATGGAAATAACTACACAGCCATCTGGATGAACATGAAAATATCTACACTGCTATCTGTGTAAACATGCATACATCTTCACCGCTATCTGTATAAACATGGAAATATCTACACCGCTACCTGTATAAACATGGAAATATCTACACCGCTATCTCTATGAACATGGAAATATCCACACCGCTATCTGTATGAACATGGAAATAGGTACACCGCTATCTGTATGAACATGGAAATATCTACACCACTATCTGTATGAACATGGAAATATCTACACCGCTATCTGTTTGAACAGGGAAGTATATACACAGCTATCTGCTTGAAAATGGAAATATCTACACAGCTATCTGCATATACATGGGAATATCTACACAGCCGTCTCTTTACACATGGAAATAACTACACCGCTATCTGTATGAACATGGAAATATCTACACCGCCATCTGTATGAACATGGAAATATCTGCACCGCCATCTGTATGAACATATAAATATCTACACCGCCATCTGTATTAAGATGGAGATATCTACACCGCTATCTGTATAAACTTGGAAATATCTACACAGCAATCTGTATAAACATGGAAATATCTACACCACTATCTGTATGAACATGGAAATAACTACACCGCTACCTGTATAAACATGGAAATATCAGCACCGCTATCTGTATGAACATGGAAATATCTACACCGCTATCTCTATGAACATGGAAATATCTACACCGCTATCTGTATGAACATGGAAAAAGCTACACCGCTATCTGTATGAACATGGAAATATCTACACCACTATCTGTTTGAACATGGAAATATCTACACCGCTATCTGTATGAACATGGATATATCTACACAGCCATCTGGATGAACATGGAAATACCTTCACCGCTATCTGTGTGAACATGGAAATATCTACACCACTATCTGTATGAACATGGAAATATCTACACCACTATGTGTTTGAACAGGGAAATATATACACCGCTATCTGCATGAAAATGGAAATATCTACACAGCTATCTGCATATACATGGAAATATCTATACAGCTATCTCTTTACACATGGAAATAACTACACCGCTATCTGTATGAACATGGAAATATCTACACCGCCATCTGTATGAACATGGAAATATCTACGCCGCTATCTGTATAAACATGGAAATATCTACACCGCTACCTGTATAAACATGGAAATATCAGCACCGCTATCGGTATGAACACGGAAATATCTACACCGCTATCTGTATGAACATGGAAATATCTACACCGCTATCTGTATGAACATGGAAATATCTTCACTGCCATCTGTATGAACATGGATATATCTACACAGCCACCTGGATGAACATGGAAATATCTACACCGCTATCTGTATGAACATGGAAATATCTACACAGCCATCTGGATGAACATGAAAATATCTACACCGCTATATGTGTAAACATGCATACATCTTCACCGCTATCTGTATAAACATGGAAATTTCTACACCGCTACCTGTATAAACATGGAAATATCTGCACCGCTATCTGTATGAACATGGAAATATCTGCACCGCTATCTCTATGAACATGGAAATATCCACACCGCTATCTGTATGAACATGGAAATAGCAACACCGCTATCTGTATGAACATGGAAATATCTACACCACTATCTGTATGAACCTGGAAATATCTACACCGCTATCTGTTTGAACAGGGAAATATATACACCGCTATCTGCAAGAAAATGGAAATATCTACACAGCTATCTGAATATACATGGGAATATCTACACAGCTATCTCTTTACACATGGAAATAACTACACTGCTATCTGTATGAACATGGAAATATCTACACCGCCATCTGTATGAACATGGAAATATCTGCACCGCCATCTGTATGAACATATAAATATCTACACCGCCATCTGCATTAAGAAGGAGATATCTACACCGATATCTGTATAAACATGGAAATATCTACACTGCTATCTGTATAAACATGGAAATATCTACACCGCTATCTGTACAAACATGGAAATATCTACATCGCTACCTGTATAAACATGGAAATATCAGCACCGCTATCGGTATGAACACGGAAATATCTCCACCGCTATCTGTATGAACATGGAAATATCTACATCGCTATCTGTATGAACATGGAAATATCTTCACTGCCATCTGTATGAACATGGATATATCTACAATGCCATCTGGATGAACATGGAAATATCTAAACCGCTATCTGCATGAACATGGAAACATCTACACTGCTATCCTTGTAAACATGCATACATCTTCACCGCTATCTGTATAAACATGGAAATATCTACACCGCTATCTGTATGAACATGGAAATAGCTACACCGCTATCTGTAAGAACATGGAAATATCTACACCACTATCTGTATGAACATGGAAATATCTACACCGCTATCTGAATGAACATGGATATATCTACACAGCCATCTGGATGAACATGGAAATATCTACACCGCGATCTGTATGAACATGGAAATATCTACACCGCTATCCGTATGAACACGGAAATATCTACTCCGCTATCTGTATGAACATGGAAATATCTACACCGCTATTTGTATGAACATGGAAATATCTACACCGCTATCTGTGTAAACATGTATACATCTTCACCGCTAACTGCATGAAAATGGAAATATCTACACAGCTATCCGCATATACATGGAAATATCTACAAAGCTATCTCTTTACACATGGAAATAACTACACTGCTATCTCTATAAACATGGAAATATCTACACCGCCATCTGTATGAACATGGAAATACTGCACCGACATCTGTATGAACATATAAATATCTACACCGCCATCTGTATTAAGATGGAGATATCTACACCGCTATCTGTATAAACTTGGAAATATCTACACCGCTATCGGTAGAAACATGGAAATATCTATGCCGCTTTCTGTATAAACAAGGAAATATCTACACTGCTACCTGTATAAACATGGAAATATCAGCACCGCTATCTGTATGAACAAGTAAATAGCTACACAGCCATCTGGGTGAACATGGAAATATCTACACCGCTATCTGTATGAACATGGAAATATCTACACCGCTATCTGTATGAACATGGAAATATCTACACCGCTATCTGTATGAACATGGAAATATCTTCACAGCCATCTGGATGAACATGGATATATCTACACAGCCATCTGGATGAACATGGAAATATCTACACCGCTATCTGTATGAACATGGAAATAGCTACACTGCTATCTGCATATACATGGAAATACCTACACCGCTATCTGTATAAACATGGAAATATCTACACCGCTATCTGTATGAACATGGAAATATCTTCACCGCCATCTGTATGAACATGGAAATAACTACACAGCCATCTGGATGAACATGAAAATATCTACACTGCTATCTGTGTAAACATGCATACATCTTCACCGCTATCTGTATAAACATGGAAATATCTACACCGCTACCTGTATAAACATGGAAATATCTACACCGCTATATATATGAACATGGAAATATCCACAACGCTATCTGTATGAACATGGAAATAGGTACACCGTTATCTGTATGAACATGGAAATATCTACACCACTATCTGTATGAACATGGAAATATCTACACCGCTATCTGTTTGAACAGGGAAGTATATACACCGCTATCTGCTTGAAAATGGAAATATCTACACAGCTATCTGCATATACATGGGAATATCTACACTGCCGTCCCTTTACACATGGAAATAACTACACCGCTATCTGTATGAACATGGAAATATCTACACCGCCATCTGTATGAACATGGAAATCTCTGCACCGCCATCTGTATGAACATATAAATATCTACACCGCCATCTGTATTAAGATGGAGATATCTACACCGCTATCTGTATAAACTTGGAAATATCTACACAGCAATCTGTATAAACATGGAAATATCTACACCACTATCTGTATAAACATGGAAATAACTACACCGCTACCTGTATAAACATGGAAATATCAGCACTGCTATCTGTATGAACATGGAAATATCTACACCGCTATCTCTATGAACATGGAAATATCTACACCGCTATCTGTATGAACATGGAAATAGCTACACCGCTATCTGTATGAACATGGAAATATCTACACCACTATCTGTATGAACATGGAATTATCTACACCGCTATCTGTATGAACATGGATATATCTACACAGCCATCTGGATGAACATGGAAATATCTTCACCGCTATCTGTATGAACATGGAAATATCTACACCACTATCTGTATGAACATGGAAATATCTACACCGCTATGTGTTTGAACAGGGAAATATATACACCGCTATCTGCATGAAAATGGAAATATCTACACAGCTATCTGCATATACATGGAAATATCTATACAGCTATCTCTTTACACATGGAAATAACTACACCGCTATCTGTATGAACATGGAAATATCTACACCGCCATCTGTATGAACATGGAAATATCTACACCGCTATCTGTATAAACATGGAAATATCTACACCGCTACCTGTATAAACATGGAAATATCAGCACCGCTATCGGTATGAACACGGAAATATCTACACCGCTATCTGTATGAACATGGAAATATCTACACCGCTATCTGTATAAACATGGAAATATCTTCACTGCCATCTGTATGAACATGGATATATCTACACAGCCATCTGGATGAACATGGAAATGTCTACACAGCTATCTGTATGAACATGGAAATATCTACACCGCTATCTGTATGAACATGGAAATATCTTCACTGCCATGTGTATGAACATGGATATATCTACACAGACATCTGGATGAACATGGAAATATCTATACCGCTATTGGTATGAACATGGAAATATCAACACAGCCATCTGGATGAACATGAAAATATGAACACCGCTATATGTGTAAACATGCATACATCTTCACCGCTATCTGTATAAACATGGAAATATCTACACCGCTACCTGTATAAACATGAAAATATCAGCACCGCTATCTGTATGAACATGGAAATATCTACACCGCTATCTCTATGAACATGGAAATATCCACACCGCTATCTGTATGAACATGGAAATAGCTACACCGCTATCTGTATGAACATGGAAATATCTACACCGCTATCTGTATGAACATGGAAATAGCTACACCACTATCTGTTTGAACAGGGAAATATATACACCGCTATCTGCATGAAAATGGAAATATCTACACAGCTATCTGAATATACATGGGAAGATCTACACAGCTATCTCTCTACACATGGAAATAACTACACCGCTATCTGTATGAACATGGAAATATCTACACCGCCATCTGTATGAACATGGAAATATCTGCACCGCCATCTGTATGAACATATAAATATCTACACCGCCATCTGTATTAAGAAGGAGATATCTACACCGCTATCTGTATAAACATGGAAATATCTACACTGCTGTCTGTATAAACATGGAAATATCTACACCGCTATCTGTGTAAACATCGAAATATCTACACCGTTACATGTATAAACATGGAAATATCAGCACCGCTATCGGTATGAACACGGAAATATCTACGCCGCTATCTGTATGAACATGGAAATATCTACACCGCTATCTGTATGAACAAGGAAATATGTTCACTGCCTTTTGTATGAACATGGATATATCTACACAGCCATCTGGATGAACATGGAAATATCTACACCGCTATCCGTATGAACATGGAAATATCTACACTGCTATCCTTGTAAACATGCATACATCTTCACCGCTATCTGTATAAACATAGAAATATCTACAGCGCTATCTGTATGAACATGGAAATATCTACACCGCTATCTGTTTGAAGATGGAAATATCTACACCGCTATCCGCATGAAAATGGAAATATCTACACAGCTATCTGCATACACATGGAAATATCTACAAAGCTATCTCTTTACACATGGAAATAACTACACCGCTATCTCTATAAACATGGAAATATCTACACCGCCATCTATGAACATGGAAATATCTGCACCGCCATCTGTATGAACATATAAATACCTACACCGCCATCTGTATTAAGATGGAGATATCTACACATCTATCTGTATAAACTTGGAAATATCTACACCACTATCTGTATAAACATGGAAATATCTACACCGCTACCTGTATAAACATGGAAATATCAGCACAGCTATCTGTATGAACATGGAAATATCTACACCACTATCTGTATAAACATGGAAATATCTACCCCACTATCTGTATAAACATGGAAATATCTACACCGCTACCTGTATAAACATGGAAATATCAGCACAGCTATCTGTATGAACATGGAAATATCTACACCGCTATCTCTTTGAACATGGAAATATCTACACCGCTATCTTATGAACATGGAAATATCTACACCGCTATCTGTATGAACATGGATATATCCACACAGCCATCTGTATGAACATGGAAATATCTACACCGCTATCTGTATGAACATGGAAATATCTACACTGCTATCTGTATGAACATGGATATATCTACACAGCCATCTGGATGAACATGGAAATATCTACACTGCTATCTGTGTAGACATGCATACATCTTCACAGCTATCTGTATAAACGTGGAAATATCTACACCGCTATCTGTTTGAAAATGGAAATATCTACAACGCCATCTGTATTAACATGGGAATATCTGCACCGCCATCTGTATGAACATATAAATATCTACACCGCCATCTGTAGGGACATGGATATATCTACACAGCCATCTGTATGAACATGGAAATATCTACACCGCTATCTGTAGTAACATGGAAATATCTACACCGCTCTCTGTATGAACATGGAAATATCTTCACCGCCATCTGTATGAACATGGATATGTCTACACAGCCATCTGAATGAACATTTAAATATCTACACCGCCATCTGTATTAAGATGGAGATATCTACACAACTATCTGCATAAACATGGAAATATCT
This sequence comes from Gorilla gorilla gorilla, assembly GCF_029281585.2. Lineage (NCBI taxonomy): Eukaryota > Metazoa > Chordata > Mammalia > Primates > Hominidae > Gorilla > Gorilla gorilla. The sequence goes on from NC_073247.2 coordinate 3,917,781, forward strand.
GCACCGCTATCTGTATAAACATGGAAATATCTACACCGCTATGTGTATAAACATGGAAATATCTACACCGCTATCTGCATAAACATGGAAATATCTACACCGCTACCTGTATAAACATGGAAGTATCAGCACCGCTATCAGTATGAACATGGATGTTTCTACACCGCCATCTGTATGAACATGGAAATATCTTCACCGCTATATGTATGAACATGGAAATATCTACACTGCTATCTGTGTAAACATGCATACATCTTCACCGCTATCTGTATAAACATGGAAATATCTACACCGCTATCTGTATGAACATGGAAATATCTACACCGCTATCTGTTTGAACATGGAAATATCTACACCGCTATCTGCATGAAAATGGAAATATCTACACAACTATCTGTATATAAATGGAAATATCTACACAGCTATCTCTTTGCACATGGAAATAACTACACCGCTATCTCTATAAACATGGAAATATCTACACCGCCATCTGTATGAACATGGAAATATCTACACCGCCATCTGTATTAAGAAGGAGATATCTACACCGCTATCTGTATAAACATGGAAATATTTACACCGCTATCAGTATTAACATGGAAATATCTACACCGCTCTCTGTATAAACACGGAAATATGTACACCGCTACCTGTATAAACATGGAAGTGTCAGCACGGCTATCGGTATGAACATGGCAATATCTACACTGCTATCTGTATGAACATGGAAATATCTACAACGCTATCTGCATGAACATGGAAATGTCTTCACCGCCATCTGTATGAACATGGATATATCTACACAGCCATCTGGATGAATATGGAAATATCTACACCGCTATCTGTATGAACATGAAAATATCTACACCGCTATCTGTATGAACATGGGAATATCTACACAGCCATCTGGATGAACATGGAAATATCTACACCGCTATCTGTATGAACATGGAAATACATACACCGCTATCTGTATGAACATGGAAATATCTACACCGCTATCTGTATGAACATGGAAATACATACACCGCTATCTGTATGAACATGGAAATATCTACACCACTATCTGTATTAACATGGAAATAACTACACCACTATCTGTATGAACATGGAAATATCTACACCGCTATCTGTATGAACATGGAAATAACTTCACCGCCATCTGTATGAACATGGATATATCTACACAGCCATCTGGATGAACGTGGAAATACCTACACCGCTATCTGTGTAAACATGCATACAACTTCACCGCTATCTGTATAAACATGGAAATATCTACACCGCTATCTTTATGAACATGGAAATATCTACACCGCTAACTGTTTGAACAGGGAAATATATACACCACTATCTGCTTAAAAATGGAAATATCTACACTGCTATGTGTATGAACATGGAAATACTTACACCGCTATCTGTATGAACATGGAAATATCTACACCGCTATCTGTATGAACATGGAAATATCTACACCGCTATCTGTATGAACATGGAAATACCTTCACCGCCATCTGTATGAACATGGATATATCTACACAGCCATCTGGATGAACATTGAAATATCTGCACCGCTATCTGTATGAACATGGAAATATCTACACCGCTATCTGCATGAACATGGATATATCTACACAGCCATCTGGATGAACATGGAAATATCTACACCGCTATCTGTGTAAACATGCATACATCTTCACCGCTATCTGTATAAACATGGAAATATCTACACCGCTATCTTTATGAACATAGAAATATCTACACCGCTAACTGTTTGAACAGGGAAATATATACACCGCTATCTGCATGAAAATGGAAATATCTACACAGCTATCTGCATATACATGGAAATATCTACACAGCTATCTCTTTACACATGGAAAAAAATACACCGCTATCTGTATGAACATGGAAATATCTACACCGCCATCTGTATGAACATGGAAATATCTGCACCGCCATCTGTATGAACATATAAATATCTACACCGCCATCTGTATTAAGATGGAGATATCTACACCGCTATCTGTATAAACTTGGAAATATCTACACAGCAATCTGTATAAACATGGAAATATCTACACCACTATCTGTATAAACATGGAAATATCTACACCGCTACCTGTATAAACATGGAAATATCAGCACCGCTATCTGTATGAACATGTAAATATCTACACCGCTATCTCCATGAACATGGAAATATCTACACCGCTATCTGTATGAACATGGAAATAGCTACACCGCTATCTGTATGAACATGGAAATATCTACACCACTATCTATATGAACATGGAAATATCTACACCGCTATCTGTATGAACATGGATATATCTACACAGCCATCTGGATGAACATGGAAATATCTACACCGCTATCTGTATGAACATGGAAATATCTACACCACTATCTGTTTGAACATGGAAATATCTACACCGCTATCTGTTTGAATAGGGAAATATATACACCGCTATCTGCTTGAAAATGGAAATATCTACACAGCTATCTGCATATACTTGGAAATATCTATACAGCTATCTCTTTACACATGGAAATAACTACACCGCTATCTGTATGAACATGGAAATATCTACACCGCCATCTGTATGAACATGGAAATATCTGCACCGCCATCTCTATGAACATATAAATATCTACACTGCCATCTGTATTAAGAAGGAGATATCTACACTGCTATCTGTATAAACATGGAAATACCTACACTGCTATCTGTATAAACATGGAAATATCTACACCGCTATCTGTATAAACATGGAAATATCTACACCGCTACCTGTATAAACATGGAAATATCAGCACCGCTATCGGTATGAATACGGAAATATCTACACCGCTATCTGTATGAACATGGAAATATCTACACCGCTATCTGTATGAACATGGGAATATCTTCACTGCCATCTGTATGAACATGGATATATCTACACAGCCATCTGGATGAACATGGAAATATCTACACCGCTATCTGTATTAACATGGAAATACCTACACAGCCATCTGGATGAACATGGATATATCTACACAGCCATCTGGATGAACATGGAAATATCTACACCGCTATCTGTATGAACATGGAAATACCTACACAGCCATCTGGATGAACATGAAAATATCTACACCGCTATATGTGTAAACATGCATACATCTTCACCGCTATCTGTATAAACATGGAAATATCTACACCGCTACCTGTATAAACAAGGAAATATCAGCACCGCTATCTGTATGAACATGGAAATATCTACACCGCTATCTCTATGAACATGGAAATATCCACACCGCTATCTGTATGAACATGGAAATAGCTACACCGCTATCGGTATGAACACGGAAATATCTCCACCGCTATCTGTATGAACATGGAAATATCTACACCGCTATCTGTATGAACATGGAAATATCTTCACTGCCATCTCTATGAACATGGATATATCTACAATGCCATCTGGATGAACATGGAAATATCTACACCGCTATCTGCGTGAACATGGAAACATCTACACTGCTATCCTTGTAAACATGCATACATCTTCACCGCTATCTGTATAAACATGGAAATATCTACACCGCTATCTGTATGAACATGGAAATAGCTACACCGCTATCTGTATGAACATGGAAATATCTACACCACTATCTGTATGAACATGGAATTATCTACACCGCTATCTGTATGAACATGGATATATCTACACAGCCATCTGGATGAACATGGAAATAACTACACCGCTATCTGTATGAACATGGAAATATCTACACCACTATCTGTATGAACATGGAAATATCTACACCGCTATCTGTTTGAACAGGGAAATATATACACCGCTATCTGCATGAAAATGGAAATATCTAAACAGCTATCTGCATATACATGGAAATATCTATACAGCTATCTCTTTACACATGGAAATAACTACACCGCTATCTGTATGAACATGGAAATATCTACACCGCCACCTGTATGAACCTGGAAATATCTGCACCGCCATCTCTATGAACATAGAAATATCTACACTGCCATCTGTATTAAGAAAGAGATATCTTCACTGCTACCTGTATAAACATGGAAATATCAGCATCGTTATCGGTATGAACACGGAAATATCTACACCGCTATCTGTATGAACATGGAAATATCTACACCGCTATCTGTATGAACATGGAAATATCTTCACTGCCATCTGTATGAACATGGATATATCTACACAGCCATCTGGATGAACATGGAAATATCTACACAGCTATCGGTATGAACATGGAAATATCTCCACAGCCATCTGGATGAACATGAAAATATGTACACCGCTATATGTGTAAACATGCATACATCTTCACCGCTATCTGTATAAACATGGAAATATCTACACCGCTACCTGTATAAACGTGGAAATATCAGCACCGCTATCTGTATGAACATGGAAATATCTACACCACTATCTCTATGAACATGGAAATACCCACACCGCTATCTGTATGAACATGGAAATAGCTACACTGCTATCTGTATGAACATGGAAATATCTACACCGCTATCTGTATGAACATGGAAATATCTACACCGCTATCTGTTTGAACAGGGAAATATATACACCGCTATCTGCATGAAAATGGAAATATCTACACAGCTATCTGAATATACATGGGAAGATCTACACAGCTATCTCTTTACACATGGAAATAACTACACCGCTATCTGTATGAACATGGAAATATCTACACCGCCATCTGTATGAACATGGAAATATCTGCACCGCCATCTGTATGAACATATAAATATCTACACCGCCATCTGTATTAAGAAGGAGATATCTACACCGATATCTGTATAAACATGGAAATATCTACACTGCTATCTGTATAAACATGGAAATATCTACACCGCTATCTGTACAAACATGGAAATATCTACATCGCTACCTGTATAAACATGGAAATATCAGCACCGCTATCGGTATGAACACGGAAGTATCTGCACCGCTGTCTGTATGAACATGGAAATATCTACATCGCTATCTGTATGAACATGGAAATATCTTCACTGCCATCTGTATGAACATGGATATATCTACAATGCCATCTGGATGAACATGGAAATATCTACACCGCTATCTGCATGAACATGGAAACATCTACACTGCTATCCTTGTAAACATGCATACATCTTCACCGCTATCTGTATAAACATGGAAATATCTACACCGCTATCTGTATGAACATGGAAATATCTACACCGCTATCTGCATGAAAATGGAAATATCTACACAGCTATCTGCATACACATGGAAATATCTACAAAGCTATCTCTCTACACATGGAAATAACTACACCGCTATCTCTATAAACATGGAAATATCTACACCGCCATCTATATGAACATGGAAATATCTGCAACGCCATCTGTATGAACATATAAATATCTACACCGCCATCTGTATTAAGATGGAGATATCTACACCGCTATCTGTATAAACTTGGAAATATCTACACCGCTATCTGAATAAACATGGAAATATCTACATCAGTATCTGTATAAACATGGAAATATCTACACCGCTACCTGTAAAAACATGGAAATATCAGCACCGCTATCTGTATGAACATGTAAATATCTACACCGCTATCTCTATGAACATGGAAATATCTACACCGCTATCTGTATGAACATGGAAATAGCTACACCGCTATCTGTATGAACATGGAAATATCTACAACACTATCTGTATGAACATGGAAATATCTACACCTCTATCTGTATGAACATGGAAATATCTACACCGCTATCTGTTTGAACAGGGAAATATATACACCGCTATCTGCATGAAAATGGAAATATCTACACAGCTAACTGCATATACATGGAAATATCTACACAGCTATCTCTTTACACATGGAAATAACTACACCGCTATCTGTACGAACATGGAAATATCTACACCGCCATCTGTATGAACATGGAAATATCTGCACCGCCATCTGTATGAACATATAAATATCTACACCGCCATCTGTATTAAGAAGGAGAAATCTACACCGCTCTCAGTATAAACAAGGAAATATCTACACTGCTGTCTGTATAAACATGGAAATATCTACACCGCTATCTGTATGAACATGGAAATATCTACACCGCTACCTGTATAAACATGGAAATAACAGCACCGCTATCGGTATGAACATGGAAATATCTACACCGCTATGTGTAGGAACATGGAAATATCTACACCGCCATCTGTATGAACATGGAAATATCTTCACCGCCATCTGTATGAACATGGATATATCTACACAGCCATCTGTATGAACATGGAAATATCTAACCCGCTATCTGTATGAACATGGAAATATCTACACCGCTATCTTTATGAACATGGAAATATCTTCAACGCCATCTGTATGAAAATGAATATGTCCACACAGCCATCTGGATGAACATGGAAATATCTACAACGCTATCTGTATGAACATGGAAATATCTACACCGCTATCTGTGTAAACATGCATACATCTTCACCGCTATATGTATAAACATGGAAATATCTACACCGCTATCTGTATGAACATGGAAATATCTACACTGCTATCTATTTGAACATGGAAATATCTACACCGCTATCTGCATGAAAATGGAAATATCTACAAAGATATCTGCATATACATGGAAATATCTACACAGCTATCTCTTTGCACATGGAAATATCTACACCGCTATCTCTATAAACATGGAAATATCTACACCGCCATCTGTATGAACATGGAAATATCTGCACCGCCATCTGTATGAACATATAAATATCTCCACCGCCATCTGTATAAAGAAGGGGATATCTACACCGCTATCTGTATAAACATGGAAATATCTACACCGCTATCTGTATGAACATGAAAATATCTACACCGCTATCTGAATGAACATGGAAATATCTACACCGCTATCTGTATGAACATGGAAATATCTTCACCGCCATCTGTATGAACATGGATATATCTACACAGCCATCTGGATGAACATGGAAATATCTACACCGCTATCTGTATGCACATGGAAATATCTACACCGCGATCTGTGTAAACATGCATACATCTTCACCGCTATCTGCATGAAAATGGAAATATCTACACAGCTATCTGCATATACATGGAAATATCTACAAAGCTATCTCTTTACACATGGAAATAACTACACTGCTATCTCTATAATCATGGAAATATCTACACCGCCATCTGTATGAACATGGAAATATCTGCACCGCCATCTGTATGAACATATAAATTTCTACACCGCCATCTGTATTAAGATGGAGATATCTACACCGCTATCTGTATAAACTTGGAAAAATCTACACCGCTATCTGTATAAGCATGGAAATATCTACACGGCTACCTGTATAAACATGGAAATATCAGAACCGCTCTCTGTATGCACATATAAATATCTACACCGCCATCTGTATTAAGATGGAGATATCTTCACCGCTATCTGTATAAACCTGGAAATATCTACGCCGCTATCTGTATAAACATGGACATATCTACACCGCTATCTGTATAAACATGGAAATATCTACACCGCTACCTGTATAAACATGGAAATATCAGCACCGCTATCAGTATGAACATGGAAGTATCTACACCGCCATCTGTATGAACATGGAAATATCTTCACCGCCATCTGTATGAACATGGAAATATCTGCACCGCCATCTGTATGAACATATAAATATCTACACCGCCATCTGTATTAAGATGGAGATATCTACACTGCTATCTGTATAAAAATGGAAATATCTACACCGCTATGTGTATAAACATGGAAATATCTACACCGCTATCTGTATAAACATGGAAATATCTACACTACTACCTGTATAAACATGGAAATATCAGCACCGCTATCGGTATGAACATGGAAATATCTACACCGCTATCTGTATGAACATGGAAATATCTTCAACGCCATCTGTATGAAAATGGATATGTCTACACAGCCATCTGGATGAACATGGAAATATCTAAACCGCTATCTGTATGAACATGGAAATATCTACACCGCTATCTGTGTAAACATGCATACATCTTCACCGCTATCTGTATAAACATGGAAATATCTACACCGCAATCTGTATGAACATGGAAATATCTACACTGCTATCTATTTGAACATGGAAATATCTACACCGCTATCTGCATGAAAATGGAAATACCTACACAGATATCTGCATATACATGGAAATATCTACACAGCTATCTCTTTGCACATGGAAATATCTACACCGCTATCTCTATAAACATGGAAATATCTACACCGCCATCTGTATGAACATGGAAATATCTGCACCGCCATCTGTATGAACATATAAATATCTCCACCGCCATCTGTATAAAGAAGGGGATATCTACACCGCTATCTGTATAAACATGGAAATATCTACACCGCTATCTGTATGAACATGAAAATATCTACACCGCTATCTGTATGAACATGGAAATATCTACACCGCTATCTGTATGAACATGGAAATATCTTCACCGCCATCTGTATGAACATAGATATATCTAAACAGCCATCTGGATGAACATGGAAATATCTACACCGCTATCTGTATGCACATGGAAATATCTACACCGCTATCTGTGTAAACATGCATACATCTTCACCGCTATCTGCATGAAAATGGAAATATCTACACAGCTATCTGCATATACATGGAAATATCTACAAAGCTATCTCTTTACACATGGAAATAACTACACCGATATCTCTATAAACATGGAAATATTTACACCGCCATCTGTATGAACATGGAAATATCTGCACCGCCATCTGTATGAACATATAAATTTCTACACCGCCATCTGTATAAAGATGGAGATATCTACACCGCTATCTGTATAAACTTGGAAAAATCTACACCGCTATCTGTATAAGCATGGAAATATCTACACGGCTACCTGTATAAACATGGAAATATCAGAACCGCTATCTGTATGCACATATAAATATCTACACCGCCATCTGTATTAAGATGGAGATATCTTCACCGCTATCTGTATAAACCTGGAAATATCTACGCCGCTATCTGTATAAACATGGACATATCTACACCGCTATCTGTATAAACATGGAAATATCTACACCGCTACCTGTATAAACATGGGAATATCAGCACTGCTATCAGTATGAACATGGAAGTATCTACACCGCCATCTGTATGAACATGAAAATATCTTCACCGCCATCTGTATGAACATGGAAATATCTGCACCGCCATCTGTATGAACACATAAATATCTACACCGCCATCTGTATTAAGATGGAGATATCTACACCGCTATCTGTATAAACATGGAAATATCTACACCGCTATGTGTATAAACATGGAAATATCTACACCGCTATCTGTATAAACATGGAAATATCTACACTACTACCTGTATAAACATGGAAATATCAGCACCGCTATCTGCATGAACATAGAAATATCTACACCGCCATCTGTATGAACATGGAAAAATCTTCACCGCCATCTGTATGAACATAGATATATCTACACAGCCATCTGTATGAACATGGAAATATCTTCACCGCCATCTGTATGAACATGGATATTTCTACACAGCCGTCTGGATGAACATGGAAATATCTACACCGCTATCTGTATGAACATGGTAATATCTACACCGCAATCTGTGTAAACATGCATACATCTTCACCGCTATCTGTATAAACATGGAAATATCCACACCGCTATCTGTATGAACATGGAAATATCTACACCGCTATCTGTTTGAACATGGAAATATCTGCACCGCTATTTGCATGAAAATGGAAATATCTACACAGCTATCTGCATTTACATGGAAATATCAACACAGCTATCTCTTTGCACATGGAAATAACTACACCGCTATCTCTATAAACATGGAAATATCTACACCACCATCTGTATGAACATGGAAATATCTGCACTGCCATCTGTATGAACATATAAATATCTACACCGCCATCTGTATTAAGAAGGAGATATCTACACCGCTATCTGTATAAACATGGAAATATCTACACCGCTATCTGTATGAACATGGAAATATCTACACCGCTACCTATATAAACACGGAAATATGTACACCGCTACCTGTATAAACATGGAAGTATCAGCACCGCTATCGGTATGAACATGGCAATATCTACACGGCTATCAGAATGAACATGGAAATATCTACACCGCTATCTGTATGAACATGGAAATATCTACACCACTATCTGTATAAACATGGAAATAGCTACACAGCCATCTGGATGAACATGGAAATATCTACACCGCTATCTGAATGAACATGGATATATCTACACAGCCATCTGGATGAACATGGAAATATCTACACCGCTATGTGTAGGAACATGGAAATATCTACACCGCCATCTGTATGAACATGGAAATATCTTCACCGCCATCTGTATGAACATGGATATATCTACACAGCCATCTGGAATAACATGGAAATATCTGCACCGCTATCTGTATGAACATGGAAATATCTACACCGCTATCTGTATGAACATGGATATATCTACACAGCCATCTGGATGAACATGGAAATATCTACACCGCTATCTGTGTAAACATGCATTCATCTTCACCGCTATCTGTATAAACATGGAAATATATACACTGCTATCTTTATGAACATGGAAATATCTACACCGCTAACTGTTTGAACAGGGAAATATATACACCGCTATATGCATGAAAATGGAAATGTCTACACAGCTATCTGCATATACATGGAAATATCTACACAGCTATCTCTTTACACATGGAAATAACTACACCGCTATCTGTATGAACATGGAAATATCTACACCGCCATCTGTATGAACATGGAAATATCTGAACCGCCATCTGAATGAACATATAAATATCTACACCGCCATCCGTATTAAGATGGAGATATCTACACCGCTATCTGTATAAACATGGAAATATCTACACCGCTATGTGTATAAACATGGAAATATCTACACCGCTATCTGTATAAACATGGAAATATCAGCCCCGCTATCTGTATGAACATGGAAATATCTACACCGCCATCTGCATGAACATGGAAAAATCTTCACCGCCATCTGTATGAACATGGATATATCTACACAGCCATCTGGAATAACATGGAAATATCTGCACCGCCATCTGTATGAACATATAAATTTCTACACCGCCATCTGTATTAAGATGGAGATATCTACACCGCTATCTGTATAAACATGGAAATATCTACACCGCTATGTTTATAAACATGGAAATATCTACAACGCTATCTGTATAAACATGGAAATATCTACACCGCTACCTGTATAAACATGGAAATATCAGCACCGCTATCAGTATGAACATGGAAGTATCTACACCGCCATCTGTATGAACATGGAAATATCTTCACCGCCATCTGTATGAACATGGAAATATCTGCACTGCCATCTGTATGAACATATAAATATCTACACCGCCATCTGTATTAAGATGGAGATATCTACACCGCTATCTGTATAAACTTGGAAATATCTACACCGCTATGTGTATAAACATGGAAATATCTACACCGCTATCTGTATAAACATGGAAATATCTACACTGCTACCTGTATAAACATGGAAATATCAGCCCCGCTATCTGTATGAACATGGAAATATCTACACCGCCATCTGCATGAACATGGAAAAATCTTCACCGCCATCTGTATGAACATGGATATATCTACACAGCCATCTGTATGAACATGGAAATATCTTCACCGCCATCTGTATGAACATGGATATGCCTACACAGCCGTCTGGATGAACATGGAAATATCTACACCGCTATCTGTTTGAACATGGAAATATCTACACCGCTATCTGCATGAAAATGGAAATATCTACAAAGCTATCTGCATATACATGGAAATATTTACACAGCTATCTCTTTGCACATGGAAATAACTACACCGCTATCTCTATAAACATGGAAATATCTACACCACCATCTGTATGAACATGGAAATATCTGCACTGCCATCTGTATGAACATATAAATATCTACACCGCCATCTGTATTAAGAAGGAGATATCTACACCGCTATCTGTATAAACATGGAAATATCTACACCGCTATCTGTATGAACATGGAAATATCTACACCGCTACCTGTATAAACACGGAAATATGTACAGCGCTACCTGTATAAACATGGAAGTATCAGCAGCGCTATCTGTATGAACATGGAAATAGCTACACAGCCATCTGGATGAACATGGAAATATCTACACCGCTATCTGTATGAACATGGAAATACATACTCTGCTATCTGTATGAACATGGAAATAACTACACCGCTATCTGCATGAACATGGAAACATCTACACTGCTATCCTTGTAAACATGCATACATCTTCACCGCTATCTGTATAAACATGGAAATATCTACACCGCTATCTGTATGAACATGGAAATAGCTACACCGCTATCTGTATGAACATGGAAATATCTACACCACTATCTGTATGAACATGGAAATATCTACACCGCTATCTGAATGAACATGGATATATCTACACAGCCATCTGGATGAACATGGAAATATCTACACCGCTATCTGTATGAACATGGAAATATCTACACCACTATCTGTATGAACATGGAAATATCTACACCGCAATCTGTTTGAACAGGGAAATATATACACCGCTATCTGCATGAAAATGGAAATATCTACACAGCTATCTGCATATACATGGAAATATCTATACAGCTATCTCTTTACACATGGAAATAACTACACCGCTATCTGTATGAACATGGAAATATCTACACAGCCATCTGTATGAACATGGAAATATCTACACCGCTATCTGTATAAACATGGAAATATCTACACCGCTATCTGTTTAAACATGGAAATATCTACACCGCTATCTGTATAAACATGGAAATATCTACACCGCTACCTGTATAAACATGGAAATAGCACCGCTATCGCTATGAACACGGAAATATCTACACCGCTATCTGTATGAACATGGAAATATCTACACCGCTGTCTGTATGAACATGGAAATATCTTCACTGCCATCTGTATGAACATGGATATATCTACACAGCCATCTGGATGAACATGGAAATATCTACACCGCTATCTGTATGAACATGGAAATATCTACACTGCTATCCTTGTAAACATGCATACATCTTCACCGCTATCTGTATAAACATGGAAATATCTACACCGCTATCTGTATGAACATGGAAATATCTAACCCGCTATCTGTATGAACATGGAAATATCTACACCGCTATCTGTATGAACATGGAAATATCTTCAACGCCATCTGTATGAAAATGGATATGTCTACACAGCCATCTGGATGAACATGGAAATATCCACACCGCTATCTGTATGAACATGGAAATATCTACACCGCTATCTGTGTAAACATGCATACATCTTCACCGCTATCTGTATAAACATGGAAATACCTACACCGCTATCTGTATGATCATGGCAATATGTACACTGCTATCTATTTGAACATGGAAATATCTACACCGCTATCTGCATGAAAATGGAAATATCTACACAGATATCTGCATATACATGGAAATATCTACACAGCTATCTCTTTACACATGGAAATATCTACACCGCTAAGTGTAGGAACATGGAAATATCTACACCGCCATCTCTATGAACATGGAAATATCTTCACCGCCATCTGTATGAACATGGATATATCTACACAGCCATCTGGATGAACATGGAAATATCTGCACAGCTATCTGTATGAACATGGAAATATCTACACCGCTATCTGTATGAACATGGATATATCTACACAGCCATCTGGATGAACATGGAAATATCTACACCGCTATCTGTGTAAACATGCATTCATCTTCACCGCTATCTGTATAAACATGGAAATATCTACACTGCTATCTTTATGAACATGGAAATATCTACACCGCTAACTGTTTGAACAGGGAAATATATACACCGCTATATGCATGAAAATGAAAATGTCTACACAGCTATCTGCATATACATGGAAATATCTACACAGCTATCTCTTTACACATGGAAATAACTACACCGCTATCTGTATGAACATGGAAATATCTACACCGCCATCTGTATGAACATGGAAATATCGGTACCGCCATCTGAATGAACTTATAAATATCTACACCGCCATCTGTATTAAGATGGAGATATCTACACCGCTATCTGTATAAACATGGAAATATCTACACCGCTATGTGTATAAACATGGAAATATCTACAACGCTATCTGTATAAACATGGAAATATCTACACCGCTACCTGTATAAACATGGAAATATCAGCACCGCTATCAGTATGAACATGAAAGTATCTACACCGCCATCTGTATGAACATGGAAATATCTTCACTGCCATCTGTATGAACATGGAAATATCTGCACTGCCATCTGTATGAACATATAAATATCTACACCGCCATCTGTATTAAGATGGAGATATCTACACCGCTATCTGTATAAACTTGGAAATATCTACACCGCTATGTGTATAAACATGGAAATATCTACACCGCTATCTGTATAAACATGGAAATATCTACACTGCTACCTGTATAAACATGGAAATATCAGCCCCGATATCTGTATGAACATGGAAATATCTACACCGCCATCTGCATGAACATGGAAAAATCTTCACCGCCATCTGTATGAACATGGATATATCTACACAGCCATCTGTATGAACATGGAAATATCTTCACCGCCATCTGTATGAACATGGATATGTCTACACAGCCGTCTGGATGAACATGGAAATATCTACACCGCTATCTGTTTGAACATGGAAATATCTACACCGCTATCTGCATGAAAATGGAAATATCTACAAAGCTATCTGCATATACATGGAAATATTTACACAGCTATCTCTTTGCACATGGAAATAACTACACCGCTATCTCTATAAACATGGAAATATCTACACCACCATCTGTATGAACATGGAAATATCTGCACTGCCATCTGTATGAACATATAAATATCTACACCGCCATCTGTATTAAGAAGGAGATATCTACACCGCTATCTGTATAAACATGGAAATATCTGCACCGCTATCTGTATAAAGATGGAAATATCTACACCGCTACCTGTATAAACATGGAAATATCAGCTCCGCTATCGCTATGAACACGGAAATATCTAAACCGCTATCTGTATGAACATGGAAATATCTACACCGCTACCTGTATAAACATGGAAATATCAGCACCGTTATTTGTATGAACATGGAAATATCTACACAGCCATCTGGATGAAAATGGAAATAGTTACAACGCTATCTGTACGAACAAGGAAATAGCTACACCGCTATCTGTATGAACATGGAAATATCTACACTGCTATCTGTATGAACATGGAAATATCTACACCACTATCTGTATGAACATGGAAATATCTTCACTGCCATCTGTATGAACATGAATATATCTACACAGCCATCTGGATGAACATGGAAATATCTACACCGCTATATGTATGAACATGGAATTAGCTACACTGCTATCTGTATGAACATGGAATTATCAACACCGCTATCAGTATGACCATGGAAATATCTACACCGCTATCTGTATGAACATGGAAATATCTTCACCGCCATCTGTATGAACTTGGATATATCTACACAGCCATCTGGATGAACATGGATATATCTCCACCGCTATCTGCATGGACATGGAAATATCTACACCGCTATCTGTGTAAACATGCATACATCTTCACCGCTATCTGTATAAACATGGAAATATCTACACCGCTATCTGTATAAACACGGAAATATCTACACCGCTACCTGTATAAACATGGAAATATCAGCACCGCTATCTGTATGAACATGGAAATATCTACACCGCTATCTCCATGAACATGGAAATATCTACACCGATATCTGTATGAACATGGAAATATCTTCACAGCCATCTGTATGAACATGGATATATCTACACAGCCACCTGGATGAACATGGAAATATCATCACCGCTGTCTGTATGAACATGGAAATATCTACACCGCTATCTGTGTAAACATGGAAATATCTACACCGCTATCTGTATGAACATGGAAATATCTTCACCACCATGTTTATGAACATGGATATATCTACACAGCCATCTGGATGAACATGGAAATATCTACACCGCTATCTGTAAGAACATGGAAATATCTACTCCGCTTTCTGTGTAAACATGCATACATCTTCACCGCTATCTGTATAAACATGGAAATATCTACACCGCTATCTGTATAAACATAGAAATATCTACACCGCTACATGTATAAACATGGAAATATCAGCACCGCTATCTGTATGAACATGGAAATATCTACACAGCCATCTGGATGAACATGGAAATATCTACACCGCTATCTGTATGAACATGGAAATAGCTACACCTCTATCTTTATGAACATGGAAATATCTACACCGCTATCTGTATGAACATGGAAAGATCTACACAGCTATCTGTATGAACATGGAAATACCTTCACCGCCATCTGTATGAACATGGATATATCTACACAGCCATCTGGATGAACATGGATATATCTTCACCGCTATCTGTATGAACATGGAAATATCTACACTGCTATCTGTATGAACATGGAAATATCTTCACCGCCATCTGTATGAACATGGATATATCTACACAGCCATCTGGATGAACATGGAAATATCTACACCGCTATCTGTTTGAACATGGAAATATCTACACCGCTATCTGCATGAAAATGTAAATATCTACACAGCTATCTGCATATACATGGAAATATCTACAAAGCTATTTCTTTACACATGGAAATATCTACACTGCTATCTCTATAAACATGGAAATATCTACACCGCCATCTGTATGAACATGGAAATATCTGCACCGCCATCTGTATGAACATATAAATATCTACACCGCCATCTGTATTAAGATGGAGATATCTACACCGTTATCTGTATAAACATGGAAATATCTACACCGCTATCTCTATAAACATGGAAATATCTACACCGCTATCTGTATAAACATGGAAATATCTACACCGCTACCTGTATAAACATGGAAATATCACCACCGCTATCTGTATGAACATGGAAATATCTACACAGCCATCTGAATGAACATGGAAATATCTACAACGCTATCTGTATTAACATGGAAATAGCTACACCGCTATCTGTATGAACATGGAAATATCTACACCGCTATCTGTATGAACATGGAAATAACTTCACCGTCATCTGTATGAACATGGATATATCTACACAGCCATCTGGATGAACATGGAAATATCTACACCGCAATCTGTATGAACATGGAAATATCTACACCGCTATCTTTGTAAACAGGCATACATCTTCACCGCTATCTGTATAAACATGGATATATCTACACCGCTATCTGTATAAACATGGAAATATCTACACCGCTACCTGTATAAACATGGAAATATCAGCACCGTTATTTGTATGAACATGGAAATATCTACACAGCCATCTGGATGAAAATGGAAATAGTTACAACGCTATCTGTACGAACAAGGAAATAGCTACACCGCTATCTGTATGAACATGGAAATATCTACACTGCTATCTGTATGAACATGGAAATATCTACACCACTATCTGTATGAACATGGAAATATCTACACCGCTATCTCCATGAACATGGAAATATCTACACCGATATCTCTATGAACATGGAAATATCTTCACCGCCATCTGTATGAACATGGGTATATCTACACAGCCACCTGGATGAACATGGAAATATCATCACCGCTGTCTGTATGAACATGGAAATATCTACACCGCTATCTGTGTAAACATGGAAATATCTAAACCGCTATCTGTATGAACATGGAAATATCTTCACCACCATCTGTATGAACATGGATATATCTACACAGCCATCTGGATGAACATGGAAATATCTACACCGCTATCTGTATGAACATGGAAATATCTACTCCTCTATCTGTGTAAACATGCATACATCTTCACCGCTATCTGTATAAACATGGAAATATCTACACCGTTATCTGTATAAACATAGAAATATCTACACCGCTACCTGTATAAACATGGAAATATCAGCACCGCTATCTGTATGAACATGGAAATATCTACACAGCCATCTGGATGAACATGGAAATATCTACACCGCTATCTGTATGAACATGGAAATAGCTACACCTCTATCTTTATGAACATGGAAATATCTACACCGCTATCTGTATGAACATGGAAAGATCTACACAGCTATCTGTATGAACATGGAAATATCTTCACCGCCATCTGTATGAACATGGATATATCTACACAGCCATCTGGATGAACATGGATATATCTACACCGCTATCTGTATGAACATGGAAATATCTACACCGCTCTCTGTATGAACATGGAAATATCTTCACCGCCATCTGTATGAACATGGATATATCTACACAGCCATCTGGATGAACATGAAAATATCTACACCGCTATCTGTTTGAACACGGAAATATCTATTCCGCTATCTGCATGAAAATGGAAATATCTACACAGCTATCTGCATATACATGGAAATATCTACAAAGCTATTTCTTTACACATGGAAATATCTACACTGCTATCTCTATTAACATGGAAATATCTACACCGCCATCTGTATGAACATGGAAATATCTGCACCGCCATCTGTATGAACATATAAATATCTACACTGCCAACTGTATTAAGATGGAGATATCTTCACCGCTATCTGTATAAACATGGAAATATCTACAACGCTATCTGTATAAACATGGAAATATCTACACCGCTATCTGTATAAACATGGAAATATTTACACCGCTCCCTGTATAAACATGGAAATATCAGCACCACTATCTGTATGAACATGGAAATATCTACACAGCCATCTGGATGATCATGGAAATATCTACACCGCTATCTGTATGAACATGGAAATAGCTACACCGCTATCTGTATGAACATGGAAATATCTACACCACTACCTGTATGAACATGGAAATATCTACACCGCTATCTGCATGAACATGGAAATATCTTCACCGCCATCTGTATGAACATGGATATATCTACACAGCAATCTGGATGAACATGGAAATATCTATATCGCTATCTGTATTAACATGGAAATAGCTACACCTCTACCTGTATGAACATGGAAATATCTTCACCGCTATCTGTATGAACATGGAAAGATCTACACTGCTATCTGTATGAACATGGAAATATCTTCACCGCCATCTGTATGAACATGGATATATCTACACAGCCATCTGGATGAACATGGATATATATCCACCGATAACTGCATGAACATAGAAATATCTACACCGCTATCTGTGTAAACATGCATACATCTTCACCGCTATCTGAATAAACATGGAAATATCTACATCGCTATCTGTATGAACATGGAAATATCTACACCGCTATCTGTTTGAACATGGAAATATCTACACGGCTATCTGTGTAAACATGCATACATCTTCACCGCTATCTGTATAAACATGGAAATGTCTACACCGCTATGTGTATGAACATGGAAATATCTACACCGCTATCTGTTTGAACATGGAAATATCTACACCGCTATCTCTATAAACATGGAAATATCTACACCGCTACCTGCATAAACATGGAAATATCACCACCGCTATCTGTATGAACATGGAAATATCTACACAGCCATCTGAATGAACATGGAAATATCTACAACGCTATCTGTATTAACTTGGAAATAGCTACACCGCTATCTGTATGAACATGGAAATATCTACGCCACTATCTGTATGAACATGGAAATATCTACACCGCTATCTGTATGAACATGGAAATATCTTCACCGCCCTCTGTATGAACATGGATATATCTACACAGCCATCTGGATGAACATGGAAATATCTACAACGCTATCTGCATGAACATGGAAATAGCTACACCGCTATCTGTGTGAACATGGAAATATCTACACCGCTATCTGTATGAACATGGAAATATCTACACCGCTATCTGCATGAACATGGAAATATCTTCACCGCCATCTGTATGAACATGGATATATCAACACAGCCATCTGGATGAACATGGAAATACCAACACCGCTATCTGTATTAACATGGAAATATCTACACCGCTATCTGTTTTAACATGCATACATCTTCACCGCTATCTGTTTAAACATGGAAATATCTACACCGCTATCTGTATGAACATGGAAATATCTACACATCTATCTGTTTGAACATGGAAATATCTGCACCGCTATCTGCAAGAAAATGGAAATATCTACACAGCTATCTGCATATACATGGAAATATCTACAAATCTATTTCTCTACACATGGAAATATCTACACCGCAATCTCTATAAACATGGAAATATCTTCACCGCCATCTGTATGAACATGGAAATATCTGCACCGCCATCTGTTTGAACATATAAATATCTAGACCGCCATCTGTATTAAGATGGAGATATCTACACCGCTATCTGTATAAACATGGAAATATCTACACCGCTATCTGTATAAACATGGAAATATCTACACCGCTACCTGTATAAACATGGAAATATCAGCACCGCTATCTGTATGAACATGGAAATATCTACACCGCTATCTCTATGAACATGGAAATATCTACACCGATATCTGTATGAACATGGAAATATCTTCACCGCCATCTGTATGAACATGGATATATCTACACAGCCATCTGGACGAACATGGAAATATCAGCACCGCTGTCTGTATGTACATGGAAATATCTACACCGCTATCTGTATGAACATGGAAATATCTACACCACTATCAGTGTAAACATGCATACATCTTCACCGGTATCTGTATAAACATGGAAATATCTACACCGCTATGTGTATGACCATGAAAATATCTACACAGCTATCTGTTTGAACACGGAAATATCTACTCCGCTATCTGCATGAAAATGGAAATATCTACACAGCTATCTGCATGTACATGGAAATATCTACAAAGCTATTTCTTTACACATGGAAATATCTACACCGCTATCTCTATTAACATGGAAATATCTACACCGCCATCTGTATGAACATGGAAATATCTGCACCGCCATCTGTATGAACATATAAATATCTACACTGCCAACTCTATTAAGATGGAGATATCTACACCGCTATCTGTATAAACATGGAAATATCTACAACGCTATCTGTATAAACATGGAAATATCTACACCGCTATCTGTATAAACATGGAAATATTTACACCGCTCCCTGTATAAACATGGAAATATCAGCACCACTATCTGTATGAACATGGAAATATCTACACAGCCATCTGGATGATCATGGAAATATCTACACCGCTATCTGTATGAACATGGAAATAGCTACACCGCTATCTGTATGAACATGGAAATATCTACACCACTACCTGTATGAACATGGAAATATCTACACCGCTATCTGTATGAACATGGAAATATCTTCACCGCCATCTGTATGAACATGGATATATCTACACAGCAATCTGGATGAACATGGAAATATCTATACCGCTATCTGTATGAACATGGAAATAGCTACACCTCTACCTGTATGAACGTGGAAATATCTACACCGCTATCTGTATGAACATGGAAAGATCTACACTGCTATCTGTATGAACATGGAAATATCTTCACCGCCATCTGTATGAACATGGATATATCTACACAGCCATCTGGATGAACATGGATATATATCCACCGCTAACTGCATGAACTTAGAAATATCTACACCGCTATCTGTGTAAACATGCATACATCTTCACCGCTATCTGAATAAACATGGAAATATCTACATCGCTATCTGTATGAACATGGAAATATCTACACCGCTATCTGTTTGAACATGGAAATATCTACACCGCTATCTGTTTAAACATGCATACATCTTCACCGCTATCTGTATAAACATGGAAATGTCTACACCGCTATGTGTATGAACATGGAAATATCTACACCGCTATCTGTTTGAACATGGAAATATCTACACCGCTATCTGCATGAAAATGTAAATATCTACACAGCAATCTGCATATACATGGAAATATCTACAAAGCTATTTCTTTACACATGGAAATATCTACACTGCTATCTCTATAAACATGGAAATATCTACACCGCCATCTGTATGAACATGGAAATATCTGCACCGCCATCTGTATGAACATGGAAATATCTGCACCGCCATCTGTATGAAAATATCAATATCTACACCGCCATCTGTATTAAGATGGAGATATCTTAACCGCTATGTGTATAAACTTGGAAATATCTACACCGCTATCTGTATAAACATGGAAATATCTACACCGCTATCTGTATAAACATGGAAATATCTACACCGCTGCCTGTATAAACATGGAAATATCAGCACCGCTATCTGTATGAACATGGAAATATCTACACCACTATCTCTAAGAACATGGAAATAACTACACCGCTATCTGTATGAACATGGAAATAGCTACAATGCTATCTGTATGAACATGGAAATATCTACACCACTATCTGTATGAACATGGAAATATCTAAACCGCCATCTGTATGAACATGGATATATCTACACAGCCATCTGGATGAACATGGAAATATCTACACCGCTATCTGCATGAACATGGATATATCTACACCGCTTTCTGTGTAAACATGCATACATCTTCACCGCAATCTGTATAAACATGGAAATATCTACACCGCCATCTGTATGAACATGGAAATATCTACACCGCTATCTGTTTGAACATGGAAATATCTAAACAGCTATCAGCATGAAAATGGAAATATCTACACAGTTATCTGCATATACATGGAAATATCTACACAGCTATCTCTTTACACATGGAAATAACTACACCGCTATCTGTATGAACATGGAAATATCTACACCGCCATCTGTATGAACATGGAAATATCTGCACCGCCATCTGTATGAACATATAAATATCTACACCGCCATCTGTATTAAGATGGAGATATCTACACCGCTATCTGTATAAACATGGAAATATCTACACCGCTATCTGTATAAACATGGAATTATCTACACGGCTATCTGTATAAACTTGGAAATATCTACACCGCTACATGTATAAACATGGAAATATCAGCACCGCTATCTGTATGAACATGGAATTATCAGACCCTCTATCTGTATGAACATGGAAATATCTACACCACTATCTCTATGAACATGGAAATATCTACACCGCTATCTGTTTGAACATGGAAATATCTAAACCGCTATCTGCATGAAAATGGAAATATCTGCACAGCTATCTGCATATACATGGAAATATCTACAAAACTATCTCTTTACACATGGAAATAACTACAGAGCTATCTGTATGAACATGGAAATATCTTCACCGCCATCAGTATGAACATGGATATATCTACACAGCAATCTGGATGAACATGGAAATATCTACACCGCTATCTGTATGAACATGGAAATATCTACACAGCTATCTCTTTACACATGGAAATAACTACAGCGCTATCTCTATAAACAAGGAAATATCTACACCACCATCTGTATGAACATGGAAATATCTGCACCGCCATCTGTATGAACTTATAAATATCTACACCGCCATCTCTATGAACATGGAAATATCTACACCGCTATCTGTATGAATATGGAAATAGCTACACCACTATCTGTATGAACATGGAAATATCTACAGCGCTATCTGTATGAACATGGAAATATCTTAACCGCCATCTGTATGAACATGGATATATCTACACAGCCATCTGGATGAACATGGAAATATCTACACCGCTATCTGTATGAACATGGAAATATATACAACGCTATCTGTGTAAACATGCATACATCTTCACCGCTATCTGTATAAACATGGAAATATCTACACCGCTATCTGTATGAACATGGAAATATCTAAACCGCTATCTGTTTGAACATGGAAATATCTACACCGCTATCTGCATGAAAATGGAAATATCTACACAGCTATCTGCATATACATGGAAATGTCTACAAAGCTATCTCTTTACACATGGATATAACTACACCGCTATCTCTATAAACATGGAAATATCTACACCGCCATCTGTATGAACATGGAAATATCTGCACCGCCATCTGTATGAACATATAAATATCTACACCGCCATCTATATTAAGATGGAGATATCTACACCGCTATCTGTATAAACCTGGAAATATCTACACCGCTATCTGTATAAACATGGAGATATCTACACCGCTATATGTATAAACCTGGAAATATCTACACCGCTCAATGTATAAACATGGAAATATCAGCACCGGTATCTGTATGAACATGGAAATATCTACACCGCTATCTGTATGAACATGGAAATATCTACACCGCTATCTGTATGAACATGGAAATATCTACACCGCTATCTGTATGAACATGGAAATAGCTACACCGCTATCTGTATTAACATGGAAATATCTACACCACTATCTGTATGAACATGGAAATATCTACACCGCTATCTGTATGAACATGGATATATCTACACCACCATGTGTATGAACATGGAAATATCTGCACTGCCATCTGTATGAACATATAAATATCTACACCGCCATCTATATTAAGATGGTGATATCTACACCGCTATCTGTATAAACTTGGAAATATCTACACCGCTATCTGTATAAACATGGAAATATCTACCCCGCTATCTGTTTGAACATGGAAATATCTACACCGCTAACTGCATGAAAATGGAAATATCTACACAGCTATCTGCATATACATGGAAATGTCTACAAAGCTATCTCTTTAGACATGGATATAACTACACCGCTATCTCTATAAACATGGAAATATCTACACCGCCGTCTGTATGAACATGGAAATATCTGCATCGCCATCTGTATGAACATATAAATATCTACACCGCCATCTATATTAAGATGGAGATATCTACACCGCTATCTGTATAAACATGGAAATATCTACAATGCTATCTGTATAAACATGGAAATATCTACAACGCTATCTGTATAAACATGGAAATATCTACACTGCTACCTGTATAAACATGGAAATATCAGCACCGCTATCTGTATGAACATGGAAATATCTACACCGCTATCTGTATGAACTTGGAAATATCTACACCGCTATCTGTATGAACATGGAAATAGCTACACCGCTATCTGTATGAACATGGATATATCTACACCACCATGTGTATGAACATGGAAATATCTGCACCGCCATCTGTATGAACATATAAATATCTACACCGCCATCTATATTAAGATGGTGATATCTACACAGCTATCTGTATAAACTTGGAAATATCTACACCGCTATCTGTATAAACATGGAAATATCTACACGGCTATCTGTATAAACTTGGAAATATCTACACCGCTACCTGTATAAACATTTAAATATCAGCACCGCTATCTGTATGAACATGGAAATATCTACACCGCTATCTCTATGAACATGGAAATATCTACACCGCTATCTGTATGAACATGGAAATAGCTACACCACTATCTGTATGAACATGGAAATATCTACAGCACTACCTGTATGAACATGGAAATATCTACACCTCTATCTCTATGAAGATGGATATATCTACACAGCCATCTGGATGAACATGGAAATATCTACACCGCTATCTGTATAAACATGGAAATAACTACACCGCTACCTGTATAAACATGGAAATATCTACACTGCTACCTGTATAAACATGGAAATATCAGCACCGCTCTCTGTATGAACATGGAAATATCAGCCCCTCTATCTGTATGAACATGGAAATATCTACACCGCTATCTGTATGAACATGGAAATATCTACACCGCTATCTGTATGAACATGGAAATATCTTCACCGCCATCTATACGAACATGGATATATCTACACAGCCATCTGGATGAACAAGGAAATATCTACACCACTATCTGTATGAACATGGAAA
Organism: Gorilla gorilla gorilla; assembly: GCF_029281585.2. Classification (NCBI taxonomy): domain Eukaryota; kingdom Metazoa; phylum Chordata; class Mammalia; order Primates; family Hominidae; genus Gorilla; species Gorilla gorilla. The sequence goes on from NC_073247.2 coordinate 3,943,885, forward strand.
TATCTACACCGCTATCCATATGAACATGGAAATATCTTCACCGCCATCTATATGAACATGGATAAATCTACACAGCCATCTGGATGAACATGGAAATATCTACACCGCTATCTGTATGAACATGGAAATAGCTACACCGCTATCTGTATGAACATGGAAATATCTACACCGCTATCTCTATGAACATGGAAATATCTACACCGCTATCTGTATGAACATATAAATATCTACACCGCCATCTATATTAAGATGGAGATATCTACACCGCTATCTGTATAAACCTGGAAATATCTACACCGCTATCTGTATAAACATGGAGATATCTACACCGCTATCTGTATAAACATGGAAATATCTACACCGCTACCTGTATAAAGATGGAAATATCAGCACCGCTATCTGTATGAACATGGAAATATCTACACCGCTATCTGTATGAACATGGAAATATCTACACCGCTATCTGTATGAACATGGAAATAGCTACACCGCTATCTGTATTAACATGTAAATATCTACACCACTATCTGTATGAACATGGAAATATCTACACCGCTATCTGTATGAACATGGATATATCTACACAGCCATCTGGATGAACATGGAAATATCTTCACTGCTATCTGTATGAACATGGAAATATCTACACCGCTATCTGTGTAAACAAGCATACATCTTCACCGCTATCTGTATAAACATGGAAATCTCTACACCGTTATCTGTATGAACATGGTAATAACTACACCGCTACCTGTATAAACATGGAAATATCTACACTGCTACCTGTATAAACATGGAAATATCTACACCGCTACCTGTATAAACATGGAAATATCAGCACCGCTATCTGTATGAACATGGCAATATCAGCCACTCTCTCTGTATGAACATGGAAATATATACACCGCTATCTGTATGAACATGGAAATATCTTCACCGCCATCTGTATGAACATGAATATATCTACACAGCCATCTGGATGAACATGGAAATATCTACACCGCTATCTGTATGAACATGGAAATAGCTACACCGCTATCTGTATGAATATGGAAATATCTACACCACTATCTGTATGAACATGGAAATATCTACACGGCTATCTGTATGAAGATGGAAATATCTTCACCGCCATCTGTATGAAAATGGATATATCTACACAGCCATCTGGATGAACATGGAAATATCTACACCAATATCTGTATGAACATGGAAATAGCTGCACCGCTATCTGTATGAACATGGAAATATCTTCACCGCCATCTGTATGAACTTGGATATATCTACACAGCTATCTGTATGAACATGGAAATATATACAGCGCTATCTGTGTAAATATGAATACATCTTCACTGCTATCTGTATAAACATGGAAATATCTACACCGCTATCTGTATGAACATGGAAATATCTACACCGCTATCTGTTTGAACATGGAAATATCTACACCGCTATCTGCATGAAAATGGAAATATCTACACAGCTATCTGCATATACATGGAAATGTCTACAAAGCTATCTCTTTACACATGGATATAACTACACCACTATCTCTATAAACATAGAAATATCTACACCGCCATCTGTATGAACATAGAAATATCTGCATCGCCTTCTGTATGAACATATAAATATCTACACCGCCATCTATATTAAGATGGAGATATCTACACCGCTATCTGTATGAACATGGAAATATCAGCCCCTCTATCTGTATGAACATGGATATATCTACACCGCTATCTGTATGAACATGGAAATATCTACACCGCTATCCGTATGAACATGGAAATATCTTCACTGCAATCTATATGAACATGGATATATCTACACAGCCATCTGGATGAACATGGAAATATCTACACCGCTACCTGTATGAACATGGAAATAGATACACTGCTATCTGTATGAATATGGAAATATCTACACCACTATCTGTATGAACATGGAAATAGCTACACCGCTATCTGTATGAACTTGGAAATATCTTCACCGCCATCTGTATGAACATGGATATATCTACACAGCCATCTGGATGAACATGGAAATATCTACTCAGCTATCTGTATGAACATGGAAATATGTAAACCGCTATCTGTGTAAACATGCATACATCTTCACCGCTATCTGTATAAACATGGAAATATCTACACCGCTATCTGTATGAACATGGAAATATCTAAACCGCTATCTGTTTGAACATGGAAATATCTACACCGCTATCTGCATGAAAATGGAAATATCTACACAGCTATCTGCATATACATGGAAATGTCTACAAAGCTATCTCTTTACACATGGATATAACTACACCGTTATCTCTATAAACATGGAAATATCTACACCGCCATCTGTATGAACATGGAAATATCTGCACCGCAATCTCTATGAACATATAAATATCTACACCGCCATCTATATTAAGATGGAGATATCTACACCGATATCTGTATAAACCTGGAAATATCTACACCGCTATCTGTATAAACATGGAAATATCTACACCGCTATCTGTATAAACATGGAAATATCTACACCGCTACCTGTATAAACATGGAAATATCAGCACCGCTATCTGTATGAACATGGAAATATCTACAGCGCTATCTGTATGAACATGGAAATATCTACACCGCTATCTGTATGAATATGGAAATAGCTACACCGCTATCTGTATTATCATGGAAATATCTACACCACTATCTGTATGAACATGGAAATAACTACACCGCTATCTGTATGAACATGGATATATCTACACAGCCATCTGGATGAACATGGAAATATCTACACTGCTATCTGTATGAACATGGAAATATCTACACCGCAATCTGTGTAAACAAGCATACATCTTCACCGCTATCTGTATAAACATGGAAATATCTACACCGTTATCTGTATGAACATGGTAATATCTACACCGCTACCTGTATAAACATGGAAATATCTACACCGCTACCTGTATAAACATGGAAATATCTACACCGCTACCTGTAAAAACATGGAAATATCAGCACCGCTCTCTGTATGAACATGGAAATATCTGCCCCTCTATCTGTATGAACATGGAAATATCTACACCGCTATCAGTATGAACATGGAAATATCTACACCGCTATCCGTATGAACATGGAAATATCTTCACCGCCATCTGTATGAACATGGATATATCTACACAGCCATCTGGATGAACATGGAAATATCTACACCGCTATCTGTATGAACATGGAAATAGCTACACCGCTATCTGTATGAATATGGAAATATCTACACAACTATCTGTATGAACATGGAAATATCTACACGGCTATCCGTATGAACATGGAAATATCTTCACCGCCATCTGTATGAACATGGATATATCTACACAGCCATCTGGATGAACATGGAAATATCTACACCACTATCTGTATGAACATGGAAATAGCTACACCGCTACCTGTATGAACATGGAAATATCTTCACCGACATCTGTATGAACATGGATATATCTACACAGCCATCTGGATGAACATGGAAATATCTACACAGCTCTCTGCATATACATGGAAATGTCTACAAAGCTATCTCTTTACACATGGATTTAACTACTCTGCTATCTCTATAAACATGGAAATATCTACACCGCCATCTGTTTGAACATGGAAATATCTGCACCGCCATCTGTATGAACATATAAATATCTACACCGCCATCTATATTAAGAAGGAGATATCTCCACCGCTATCTGTATAAACCTGGAAATATCTACACCGCTATCTGTATAAACATGGAAATATCTACACAGCTATCTGTATAAACATGGAAATATCTACACCGCTACCTGTATAAACATGGAAATATCAGCACTGCTATCTGTATTGACATGGAAATATCTACACCGCTATCTGTATGAACATGGAAATATCTACACCGCAATCTGTATAAACATGGAAATATCTACACCGCTATCTGTATAAACATGGAAATATCTACACAGCTACCTGTACCAACTTGGAAATATCAGCACCGCTATCTGTATGAACATGGAAATATCTACACCGCTATCTGTATGAACATGGAAATATCTACACCGCTATCTGTTTGAACATGGAAATATCTTCACCGCCATCTGTATGAACATGGATATGTCTACGCAGCCATCTAGATGAACATGGAAATATCTACACCGCGATCTGTATGAACATGGAAATATCTACACCGCTATCTGTATGAACATGGATATACCTACATAGCCCTCTGGATGAACATGGAAATATCCACACTTCTATCTGTGTAAACATGCATACATCTTCACCGCTAGCTGTATAAACATGGAAATATCTACACCGCTATCTGTATGAACACGGAAACATCTACACCGCTATCTGTTTGAAGATAGAAATATATACACTGCTATCTGCATGAAAATGGAAATATCTACACAGCTATCTGCATATACATGGAAATATCTACACAACTATCTCTTTACACATGGGAATAACTACACCGCTATCTGTATGAACATGGAAAATATCTACACTGCCATCTGTATGAACATGGAAATATCTGCACCGCCTTCTGTATGAGCATATAAATATCTACACCACCATCTGTATTAAGATGGAGATATCTACACCGCTATCTGAATAAACATGGAAATATCTACACCGCTATCTGTATAAACATGGAAATATCTACACCGCTATCTGTATAAACATGGAAATATCTACACCGCTACCTGCATAAACATGGAAATATCAGCACCGCTATCTGTATGAACATGGATATATCTACACAGCCATCTGTATCAACATGGAAATATCTACACCACTATCTGTATGAACATGGAAATATCTACACCGCTATATGTATGAACATGGAAATATCTACACCGCTCTCTGTTTGAACATGGAAATATCTACACCGTTATCTGCATGAAAATGGAAATATCTACACTGTTATCTGCATATACATTTAAATATCTTCACAGCTATCTCTTTACACATGGACATAACTACACCGCTATCTGTATGAACATAGAAATATATACACCACCATCTGTATGAACATGGAAATATCTGCACCGCCATCTGTATGAACATGGAAATATCTACACCGCAATCTGTATGAACATGGAAATATCTACACCGCTATCTGTATGAACATGGAAATATCTACACCGCTATCTGTATGAACATGGAAATATCTACACCGCTATCTGTTTGAACATGGAAATATCTACACCACTATCTGCACGCACATGGAAATATCTTCACCGCCATCTGTATGAACACGGATATGTCTACGCATCCATGTTGATGAACATGGAATTATCTACACCGCGATCTGTATGAACATGGAAATATCTACACCGCTATCTGTGTAAACATGCATACATCTTCACCGCTATCTGTATAAACATGGAAATATCTACACCGCTATCTGTATGAACATGGAAATATCTACACCTCTATCTGTATAAACATGGAAATATCTACACCACTACCTGTATAAACATGGAAATATCAGCACCGCTATCTGTATGAACTTGGAAATATCTACACCGCTATCTGTATGAACATGGAAATATCTACACCGCTATCTGTATGAACATGGAAATATCTACACCGCTATCTGTATGAACATGGAAATATCTACACCGCTATCTGTTTGAACATGGAAATATCTACACCGCTATCTGTATGAACGTGGAAATATCTTCACCGCCATCTGTATGAACATGGATATATCTACACAGCCATCTGGATGAACATGGAAATATCTACACCGCTATCTGCATGAACATGGAAATATCTACACTGCTATCTGCATATACATTTAAATATCTACACAGCTATCTCTTTACACATGGAAATAACTACACCGCTATCTTTATGAACATGGAAATATCTACACCGCCATCTGTATGAACATGGAAATATCTGCACCGCCATCTGTATGAACATATAAATATCTACACCGCCATCTGTATTAAGATGGAGATATCTACACTGCTATCTGTATAAACATGGAAATATCTACACCGCTATCTGTATAAACATAGAAATATCTACACCCCTATCTGTATAAACATGGAAATATCTACACCGCTACCTGAATAAACATGAAAATATCAGCACCGCTATCTGTTTGAACATGGAAATATCTACACCGCTATCTGCATGAAAATGGAAATATCTACACAGCTATCTGCATATACATGGAAATGTCTACAAAGCTATCTCTTTACACATGGATATAACTACACCGCTATCTCTATAAACATGGAAATATCTACACCGCCATCTGTATGAACATGGAAATATCTGCACCGCCATCTGTATGAACATATAAATATCTACACCGCCATCTATATTAAGATGGAGATATCTACACCGATATCTGTATAAACCTGGAAATATCTACACCGCTCTCTGTATAAACATGGAAATATCTACACCGCTATCTGTATAAACATGGAAATATCTACACCGCTACCTGTATAAACATGGAAATATCAGCACCGCTATCTGTATGAACATGGAAATATCTACAGCGCTATCTGTATGAACATGGAAATATCTACAATGCTATCTGTATGAACATGGAAATAGCTACACCGCTATCTGTATTAACATGGAAATATCTACACCGCTATCTGTATGAACATGGAAATAGCTACACCGCTATCTGTATTAACATGGAAATATCTACACCACTATCTGTATGAACATGGAAATATCTACACCGCTATCTGTATGAACATGGATATATCTACACAGCCATCTGGATGAACATGGAAATATCTACACTGCTATCTGTATGAACATGGAAATATCTACACCGCAATCTGTGTAAACAAGCATACATCTTCACCGCTATCTGTATAAACATGGAAATATCTACACCGTTATCTGTATGACCATGGTAATACCTACACCGCTACCTGTAAAAACATGGAAATATCTACACCGCTACCTGTATAAACATGGAAATATCAGCACCGCTCTCTGTATGAACATGGAAATATCAGCCCCTCTATCTGTATGAACATGGAAATATCTACACCGCTATCAGTATGAACATGGAAATATCTACACCGCTATCCGTATGAACATGGAAATATCTTCACCGCCATCTGTATGAACATGGATATATCTACACAGCCATCTGGATGAACATGGAAATATCTACACCGCTATCTGTATGAACATGGAAATAGCTACACCGCTATCTGTATGAATATGGAAATATCTACACCACTATCTGTATGAACATGGAAATATCTACACGGCTATCTGTATGAACATGGAAATATCTTCACCGCCATCTGTATGAACATGGATATATCTACACAGCCATCTGGATGAACATGGAAATATCAACACCACTATCTGTATGAACATGGAAATAGCTACACCCGCTACCTGTATGAACATGGAAATATCTTCACCGCCATCTGTATGAACATGGATATATCTACACAGCCATCTGGATGAACATGGAAATATCAACACCACTATCTGTATGAATATGGAAATAGATACACCCGCTACCTGTATGAACATGGAAATATCTACACCGCTAGCTGTATGAACATGGATAAATCTACATAGCCCTCTGGATGAACATGGAAATATCCACATTGCTATCTGTGTAAACATGCATACATCTTCACCGCTATCTGTATAAACATGGAAATATCTACACCGCTATCTGTATGAACATGGAAATATCTACACCGCTATCTGTTTGAACATGGAAATATCTAAACCGCTATCTGCATAAAAATAGAAATATCTACACAGCTATCTGCATATACATGGAAATATCTACAAAGCTATCTCTTTACACATGGAAATAACTACACCGCTATCTCTATAAACATGGAAATATCTACACCGCCATCTGTATGAACATGGAAATATCTGCACCGCCATCTATATGAACATATAAATATCTACACCGCCATCTGTATTAAGATGGAGATATCTTCACCGCTATGTGTATAAACTTGGAAATATCTACACCGCTATCTGTATAAACATGGAAATATCTACACCGCTATCTGTATAAACATGGAAATATCTACAACGCTACTTGTATAAACATGGAAATATCAGCACCGCTATCTGTATGAACATGGAAATATCTACACCACTATCTCTAAGAACATGGAAATATCTACACCGCTATCTGTATGAACATGGAAATAGCTACAATGCTATCTGTATGAACATGGAAATATCTACACCACTATCTGTATGAACATGGAAATATCTAAACCGCCATCTTTATGAACATGGATATATCTACACAGCCATCTGGATCAACATGGAAATATCTACACCGCTATCTGCATGAACATGGAAATACCTACACCGCTATCTGGGTAAACATGAATACATCTTCACCGCAATCTGTATAAGCATGGAAATATCTACACCGCTATCTGTATGAACATGGAAATATCTACACCGCTATCTGTTTGAACATGGAAATATCTAAACCACTATCAGCATGAAAATGGAAATATCTACACAGCTATCTGCATATACATGGAAATATCTACACAGATATCTCTTTACACATTGAAATAACTACACCGCTATCTGTATGAACATGGAAATATCTACACCGCCATCTGTATGAACATGGAAATATCTGCACGGCCATCTGTATGAACATATAAATATCTACACCGCCATCTGTATTAAGATGTAGATATCTACACCGCTATCTGAATAAACATGGAAATATCTACACCGCTATCTGTATAAACATGGAAATATCTACACCGCTATCTGTATAAACATGGAAATATCTACACCGCTACCTGCATAAACATGGAAATATCAGCACCGCTATCTGAATGAACATGGATATATCTACACAGCCATCTGTATCAACATGGAAATATCTACACAACTATCTGTATGAACATGGAAATATCTACACCGCTATCTGTATGAACATGGAAATACCTACACCGCTATCTGTTTGAACATGGAAATAACTACACCGCTATCTGCAAGAAAATGGAAATATCTACACTGCTATCTGCATATACATTTAAATATCTACACAGCTATCTCTTAACACATGGAAATAACTACACCGCTATCTGTATGAACATGGAAATATCTACACCACCATCTGTATGAACATGGAAATATCTGCACCGCCATCTGTATGAACATGGAAATATCTACACCGCAATCTGTATGAACATGGAAATATCTACACCGCTATCTGTATGAACATGGAAATATCTACACCGCTATCTGTATGAACATGGAAATAACTACACTGCTATCTGTTTGAACATGGAAATATCTACACCGCTATCTGCATGAACATGGAAATATCTTCATCGCCATCTGTATGAACATGGATATGTCTACGCAGCCATCTAGATGAACATGGAATTATCTACACCGCGATCTGTATGAACATGGAAGTATATACACCGCTATCTGTGTAAACATGCATACATCTTCACCGCTATCTGTATAAACATGGAAATATCTACACCGCTATCTGTATGAACATGGAAATATCTACACTGCTATCTGTTTGAACATGGAAATATCTAAACCGCTATCTGCATAAAAATAGAAATATCTACACAGCTATCTGCATATACATGGAAATATCTACAAAGCTATCTCTTTACACATGGAAATAACTACACCGCTATCTCTATAAACATGGAAATATCTACACCGCCATCTGTATGAACATGGAAATATCTGCACCGCCATCTGTATGAACATATAAATATCTACACCGCCATCTGTATTAAGATGGAGATATCTTCACCGCTATGTGTATAAACTTGGAAATATCTACACCGCTATCTGTATAAACATGGAAATATCTACACCGCTATCTGTATAAACATGGAAATATCTACACCGCTACCTGTATAAACATGGAAATATCAGCACCGCTATCTGTATGAACATGGAAATATCTACACCACTATCTCTAAGAACATGGAAATATCTACACCGCTATCTGTATGAACATGGAAATAGCTACAATGCTATCTGTATGAACATGGAAATATCTACACCACTATCTGTATGAACATGGAAATATCTAAACCGCCATTTTTATGAACATGGATATATCTACACAGCCATCTGGATGAACATGGAAATATGTACACCAATATCTGCATGAACATGGAAATATCTACACCGCTATCTGTGTAAACATGCATACATCTTCACCGCAATCTGTATAAGCATGGAAATATCTACACCGCTATCTGTATGAACATGGAAATATCTACACCGCTATCTGTTTGAACATGGAAATATCTAAACCGCTATCAGCATGAAAATGGAAATATCTACACAGCTATCTGCATATACATGGAAATATCTACACAGCTATCTCTTTACACATGGAAATAACTACACCGCTATCTGCATGAACATGGACATATCTTCACCGCCATCTGTATGAACATGGATATGTCTACGCAGCCATCTAGATGAACATGGAAATATCTACACCGCGATCTGTTTGAACATGGAAATATCTACACCGCTATCTGCATGAAAATGGAAATATCTACACTGCTATCTGCATATACATTTAAATATCTACACAGCTATCTCTTTACACATGGAAATAACTACACCGCTATCTGTATGAACATGGAAATATCTACACCGACATCTGTATGAACATGGAAATATCTGCACCACCATCTGTATGAACATATAACTATCTACACCGCCATCTGTATTAAGATGGAGATATCTACACTGCTATCTGTATAAACATGGAAATATCTACACCGCTATCTGTATAAACATGGAAATATCTACACCTCTATCTGTATAAACATGGAAATACCTACACCACTACCTGTATAAACATGGAAATATCAGCACTGCTATCTGTATGAACATGGAAATATCTACACCGCTATCTGTATGAACATGGAAATATCTACACCGATATCTGTATGAACATGGAAATATCTACACCGCTATCTGTTTGAACATGGAAATATCTACACCGCTATCTGTATGAACGTGGAAATACCTTCACCGCCATGTGTATGAACATGGATATGTCTACAAAGCCATCTAGATGAACATGGAAATATCTACACCGCGATCTGTATGAACATGGAAATATCTACACCGCGATATGTATGAACATGGAAATATCTATACCGCTATCTGAGTAAACATGCATACAGCTTCACCACCATCTGTATAAACATGGAAATATCCACACCGCTATCTGTATGAACATGGAAATATCTACACCGCTATCTGTTTGAACATGGAAATATCTAAACCGCTATCTGCATAAAAATAGAAATATCTACACAGCTATCTGCATATACATGGAAATATCTACAAAGCTATCTCTTTACACATGGAAATAACTACACCGCTATCTCTATAAACATGGAAATATCTACACCACCATCTGTATGAACATGGAAATATCTGCACCGCCATCTGTATGAACATATAAATATCTACACCGCCATCTGTATTAAGATGGAGATATCTTCACCGCTATGTGTATAAACTTGGAAATATCTACACCGCTATCTGTATAAACATGGAAATATCTACACCGCTAACTGCATAAACATGGAAATATCTACACCGCTACCTGTATAAACATGGAAATATCAGCACCGCTATCTTTATGAACATGGAAATATCTACGCCACTATCTCTAAGAACATGGAAATATCTACACCGCTATTTGTATGAACATGGAAATAGCTACAATGCTATCTGTATGAACATGGAAATATCTACACCACTATCTGTATGAACATGGAAATATCTAAACCGCCATCTGTATGAACATGGATATATCTACACAGCCATCTGGATGAACATGGAAATATCTACACCGCTATCTGTATGAACATGGAAATATCTACACCGCTATCTGTATGAACATGGAAATATCTACACCGCTATCTGTATGAACATGGAAATATCTACACAGCTACCTGTATAAACATGGAAATATCAGCACCGCTATCTGTATGAACATGGAAATATCTACACCACTATCTCTAAGAACATGGAAATATCTACACCGCTATCTGTATGAACATGGAAATAGCTACAATGCTATCTGTATGAACATGGAAATATCTACACCACTATCTGTATGAACATGGAAATATCTAAACCGCCATCTTTATGAACATGGATATATCTACACAGCCATCTGGATGAACATGGAAATATCTACACCGATATCTGCATGAACATGGAAATATCTACACCGCTATCTGTGTAAACATGCATACATCTTCACCGCAATCTGTAGAAGCATGGAAATATCTACACCGCTATCTGTATGAACATGGAAATATCTACACCGCTATCTGTTTGAACATGGAAATATCTAAACCGCTATCAGCATGAAAATGGAAATATCTACACAGCTATCTGCATATACATGGAAATATCTACACAGCTATCTCTTTACACATGGAAATAACTACACCGCTATCTGCATGAACATGGACATATCTTCACCGCCATCTGTATGAACATGGATATGTCTATGCAGCCATCTAGATGAACATGGAAATATCTACACCGCGATCTGTTTGAACATGGAAATATCTACACCGCTATCTGCATGAAAATGGAAATATCTACACTGCTATCTGCATATACATTTAAATATCTACACAGCTATCTCTTTACACATGGAAATAACTACACCGCTATCTGTATGAACATGGAAATATCTACACCGACATCTGTATGAACATGGAAATATCTGCACCACCATCTGTATGAACATATAACTATCTACACCGCCATCTGTATTAAGATGGAGATATCTACACTGCTATCTGTATAAACATGCAAATATCTACACCGCTATCTGTATAAACATGGAAATATCTACACCTCTATCTGTATAAACATGGAAATACCTACACCACTACCTGTATAAACATGGAAATATCAGCACCGCTATCTGTATGAACATGGAAATATCTACACCGCTATCTGTATGAACATGGAAATATCTACACCGATATCTGTATGAACATGGAAATATCTACACCGCTATCTGTTTGAACATGGAAATATCTACACCGCTATCTGTATGAACGTGGAAATACCTTCACCGCCATGTGTATGAACATGGATATGTCTACAAAGCCATCTAGATGAACATGGAAATATCTACACCGCGATCTGTATGAACATGGAAATATCTACACCGCGATATGTATGAACATGGAAATATCTATACCGCTATCTGAGTAAACATGCATACAGCTTCACCACCATCTGTATAAACATGGAAATATCCACACCGCTATCTGTATGAACATGGAAATATCTACACCGCTATCTGTTTGAACATGGAAATATCTAAACCGCTATCTGCATAAAAATAGAAATATCTACACAGCTATCTGCATATACATGGAAATATCTACAAAGCTATCTCTTTACACATGGAAATAACTACACCGCTATCTCTATAAACATGGAAATATCTACACCACCATCTGTATGAACATGGAAATATCTGCACCGCCATCTGTATGAACATATAAATATCTACACCGCCATCTGTATTAAGATGGAGATATCTTCACCGCTATGTGTATAAACTTGGAAATATCTACACCGCTATCTGTATAAACATGGAAATATCTACACCGCTAACTGCATAAACATGGAAATATCTACACCGCTACCTGTATAAACATGGAAATATCAGCACCGCTATCTTTATGAACATGGAAATATCTACACCACTATCTCTAAGAACATGGAAATATCTACACCGCTATTTGTATGAACATGGAAATAGCTACAATGCTATCTGTATGAACATGGAAATATCTACACCACTATCTGTATGAACATGGAAATATCTAAACCGCCATCTGTATGAACATGGATATATCTACACAGCCATCTGGATGAACATGGAAATATCTACACCGCTATCTGTATGAACATGGAAATATCTACACCGCTATCTGTATGAACATGGAAATATCTACACCGCTATCTGTATGAACATGGAAATATCTACACCGCTACCTGTATAAACATGGAAATATCAGCACCGCTATCTGTATGAACATGGAAATATCTACACCACTATCTCTAAGAACATGGAAATATCTACACCGCTATCTGTATGAACATGGAAATAGCTACAATGCTATCTGTATGAACATGGAAATATCTACACCACTATCTGTATGAACATGGAAATATCTAAACCGCCATCTTTATGAACATGGATATATCTACACAGCCATCTGGATGAACATGGAAATATCTACACCGATATCTGCATGAACATGGAAATATCTACACCGCTATCTGTGTAAACATGCATACATCTTCACCGCAATCTGTAGAAGCATGGAAATATCTACACCGCTATCTGTATGAACATGGAAATATCTACACCGCTATCTGTTTGAACATGGAAATATCTAAACCGCTATCAGCATGAAAATGGAAATATCTACACAGCTATCTGCATATACATGGAAATATCTACACAGGTATCTCTTTACACATGGAAATAACTACACCGCTATCTGCATGAACATGGACATATCTTCACCGCCATCTGTATGAACATGGATATGTCTACGCAGCCATCTAGATGAACATGGAAATATCTACACCGCGATCTGTTTGAACATGGAAATATCTACACCGCTAGCTGCATGAAAATGGAAATATCTACACTGCTATCTGCATATACATTTAAATATCTACACAGCTATCTCTTTACACATGGAAATAACTACACCGCTATCTGTATGAACATGGAAATATCTACACCGACATCTGTATGAACATGGAAATATCTGCACCACCATCTGTATGAACATATAACTATCTACACCGCCATCTGTATTAAGATGGAGATATCTACACTGCTATCTGTATAAACATGGAAATATCTACACCGCTATCTGTATAAACATGGAAATATCTACACCTCTATCTGTATAAACATGGAAATACCTACACCACTACCTGTATAAACATGGAAATATCAGCACCGCTATCTGTATGAACATGGAAATATCTACACCGCTATCTGTATGAACATGGAAATATCTACACCGATATCTGTATGAACATGGAAATATCTACACCGCTATCTGTTTGAACATGGAAATATCTACACCGCTATCTGTATGAACGTGGAAATACCTTCACCGCCATGTGTATGAACATGGATATGTCTACAAAGCCATCTAGATGAACATGGAAATATCTACACCGCGATCTGTATGAACATGGAAATATCTACACCGCGATCTGTATGAACATGGAAATATCTATACCGCTATCTGTGTAAACATGCATACAGCTTCACCACCATCTGTATAAACATGGAAATATCCACACCGCTATCTGTATGAACATGGAAATATCTACACCGCTATCTGTTTGAACATGGAAATATCTAAACCGCTATCTGCATAAAAATAGAAATATCTACACAGCTATCTGCATATACATGGAAATATCTACAAAGCTATCTCTTTACACATGGAAATAACTACACCGCTATCTCTATAAACATGGAAATATCTACACCACCATCTGTATGAACATGGAAATATCTGCACCGCCATCTGTATGAACATATAAATATCTACACCGCCATCTGTATTAAGATGGAGATATCTTCACCGCTATGTGTATAAACTTGGAAATATCTACACCGCTATCTGTATAAACATGGAAATATCTACACCGCTATCTGCATAAACATGGAAATATCTACACCGCTACCTGTATAAACATGGAAATATCAGCACCGCTATCTTTATGAACATGGAAATATCTACACCACTATCTCTAAGAACATGGAAATATCTACACCGCTATCTGTATGAACATGGAAATAGCTACAATGCTATCTGTATGAACATGGAAATATCTACACCACTATCTGTATGAACATGGAAATATCTAAACCGCCATCTGTATGAACATGGATATATCTACACAGCCATCTGGATGAACATGGAAATATCTACACCGCTATCTGTATGAACATGGAAATATCTACACCGCTATCTGTATGAACATGGAAATATCTACACCGCTATCTGTATGAACATGGAAATATCTACACCGCTATCTGTATGAACATGGAAATATCTACACCGCTATCTGTTTCAACATGGAAATATCTACACCACTATCTGCACGAACATGGAAATATCTTCACCGCCATCTGTATGAACACGGATATGTCTACGCATCCATGTTGATGAACATGGAATTATCTACACCGCGATCTGTATGAACATGGAAATATCTACACCGCTATCTGTGTAAACATGCATACATCTTCACCGCTATCTGTATAAACATGGAAATATCTACACCGCTATCTGTATGAACATGGAAATATCTACACCGCTATCTGTTTGAACATGGAAATATCTAAACCGCTATCTGCATAAAAATAGAAATATCTACACAGCTATCTGCATATACATAGAAATATCTACAAAGCTATCTCTTTACACATGGAAATAACTACACCGCTATCTGTATGAACATGGAAATATCTACACCGCCATCTGTATGAACATGGAAATATCTGCACCACCATCAGTATGAACATATAAATATCTACACCGCCATCTGTATTAAGATGGAGATATCTACACTGCTATCTGTATAAACATGGAAATATCTACACCGCTATCTGTATAAACATGGAAATATCTACACCTCTATCTGTATAAACATGGAAATATCTACACCACTACCTGTATAAACATGGAAATATCAGCACCGCTATCTGTATGAACTTGGAAATATCTACACCGCTATCTGTATGAACATGGAAATATCTACACCGCTATCTGTATGAACATGGAAATATCTACACCGCTATCTGTATGAACATGGAAATATCTACACCGCTATCTGTTTGAACATGGAAATATCTACACCGCTATCAGTATGAACGTGGAAATATCTTCACCGCCATCTGTATGAACATGGATATATCTACACAGCCATCTGGATGAACATGGAAATATCTACACCGCTATCTGCATGAACATGGAAATATCTACACTGCTATCTGCATATACATTTAAATATCTACACAGCTATCTCTTTACACATGGAAATAACTACACCGCTATCTTTATGAACATGGAAATATCTACACCGCCATCTGTATGAACATGGAAATATCTGCACCGCCGTCTGTATGAACATATAATTATCTACACCGCCATCTGTATTAAGATGGAGATATCTACACTGCTATCTGTATAAACATGGAAATATCTACACCGCTATCTGTATAAACATAGAAATATCAACACCCCTATATGTATAAACATGGAAATATCTACACCGCTACCTGAATAAACATGAAAATATCAGCACCGCAATCTGCATGAACATGGAAATATCTACACCGCTATCTGTATGAACATGGAAATATCCACACCACTATCTGTATGACCATGGAAGTATCTACACCGCTATCTGTATGAACATGGAAATATCTACTCCGCTATCTCTTTGAACATGGAAATTTCTACACCGCTGTCTGCATGAAAATGGAAATATCTACACAGCTATCTGCATATACATGGAAATATCTACACAGCTATCTCTTTACACATGGAAATAACTACACCGCTATCTCAATAAACATGGAAATATCTACACCGCCATCTGTATGAACATGGAAATATCTGCACCGCCATCTGTATGAACATATAAATATGTACACCGCCATCTGTATAAAGAAGGAGATATCTACCCCGCTATCTGTATAAAGATGGAAATATCTACACCACTATATGTATAAACATGGAAATATCTACACCGCTATCTGTATAAACATGGAAATATCTTCACCGCTACCTGTATAAACATGGAAATATCAGCACCGCTATCAGTAAGAACATGGAAATATCTACACCGCTATCTGTATGAACATGGAAATATATACACCGCTATCAGTATGAACATGGAAATATCTTCACCGTCATCTGTATGAACATGGATATACCTACACAGCCATCTGGATGAACATAGAAATATCTACACCGCTATCTGAATGAACATGGAAATATCTACACCGCTATCTGTGTAAACATGCAAACATCTTCACTGCAATCTGTATAAGCATGGAAATATCTACACCGCTATCTGTATGAACATGGATATGTCTACACAGCCATCTGGATGAACATGGAAATATCTACACCGCAATCTGTATGAACATGGAATTATCTACACCGCTATCTGTGTAAACATGCATACATCTTCACCGCTATCTGTATAAACATGGAAATATCTACACCGCTATCTGTTTGAACATGGAAATATCTACACCGCTATCTGTATGAACATGGAAATACCTACACCGCTATCTGTTTGAACAAGGAAATATCTACACCGCTATCTGCATGAAAATGGAAATATCTACACTGCTATCTGCATATACATTTAAATATCTACACAGCTATCTCTTAACACATGGAAATAACTACACCGCTATCTGTATGAACATGGAAATATCTACACCACCATCTGTATGAACATGGAAATATCTGCACCGCCATCTGTATGAACATGGATATATCTACACCGCAATCTGTATGAACATGGAAATATCTACACCGCTATCTGTATGGACATGGAAATATCTACACCGCTATCTGTATGAACATGGAAATATCTACACCGCTATCTGTTTGAACATGGAAATATCTACACCGCTATCTGCATGAACATGGAAATATCTTCACCGCCATCTGTATGAACATGGATATGTCTACCCAGCCATCTAGATGAACATGGAATTATCTACACCGCGATCTGTATGAACATGGAAATATCTACACCGCTATCTGTGTAAACATGCATAAATATTCACCGCTATCTGTATAAACATGGAAATATCTACACCGCTATCTGTATGAACATGGAATTATTTACACCGCTATCTGTTTGAACATGGAAATATCTAAACCGCAATCTGCATAAAAATAGAAATATCTACACAGCTATCTGCATATACATGGAAATATCTGCAATGCTATCTCTTTACACATGGAAATAACTACACCGCTATCTCTATAAACATGGAAATATCTACACCGCCATCTGTATGAACATGGAAATATCTGCACCGCCATCTGTATGAACATATAAATATCTACACCGCCATCTGTATTAAGATGGAGATATCTTCACCGCTATGTGTATAAACTTGGAAATATCTACACCGCTATCTGTATAAACATGGAAATATCTACACCGCTATCTGTATAAACATGGAAATATCTACACCGCTACCTGTATAAACATGGAAATATCAGCACCGCTATCTGTATGAACATGGAAATATCTACACCACTATCTCTAAGAACATGGAAATATCTACACCGCTATCTGTATGAACATGGAAATAGCTACAATGCTATCTGTATGAACATGGAAATATCTACACCACTATCTGTATGAACATGGAAATATCTAAACCGGCATCTGTATGAACATGGATATATCTACACAGCCATCTGGATGAACATGGAAATATCTTCACCGCTATCTGCATGAACATGGAAATATCTACACCGCTATCTGTGTAAACATGCATACACCTTCACCGCAATCTGTATAAGCATGGAAATATCTACACCACTATCTGTATGAACATGGAAATATCTACACCGCTATCTGTTTGAACATGGAAATATCTAAACCGCTATCAGCATGAAAATGGAAATATCTACACAGCTATCTGCATATACATGGAAATATCTTCACAGCTATCTCTTTACACATGGAAATAACTACATAGCTATCTGCATGAACATGGAAATATCTTCACCGCCATCTGTATGAACATGGATATGTCTACGCAGCCATCTAGATGAACATGGAAATATCCACACCGCGATCTGTATGAACATGGAAATATCTACACCGCTAGCTGTATGAACATGGATAAATCTACATAGCCCTCTGGATGAACATGGAAATATCCACACTGCTATCTGTGTAAACATGCATACATCTTCACCGCTATCTGTATAAACATGGAAATATCTACACTGCTATCTGTATGAACATGGAAATATCTACACCGCTATCTGTTTGAACATGGAAATATCTAAACCGCTATCTGCATAAAAATAGAAATATCTACACAGCTATCTGCATATACATGGAAATATCTACAAAGCTATCTCTTTACACATGGAAATAACTACACCGCTATCTCTATAAACATGGAAATATCTACACCGCCATCTGTATGAACATGGAAATATCTGCACCGCCATCTGTATGAACATATAAATATCTACACCGCCATCTGTATTAAGATGGAGATATCTTCAACGCTATGTGTATAAACTTGGAAATATCTACACCGCTATCTGTATAAACATGGAAATATCTACACCGCTATCTGTATAAACATGGAAATATCTACAACGCTACTTGTATAAACATGGAAATATCAGCACCGCTATCTGTATGAACATGGAAATATCTACACCACTATCTCTAAGAACATGGAAATATCTACACCGCTATCTGTATGAACATGGAAATAGCTACAATGCTATCTGTATGAACATGGAAATATCTACACCACTATCTGTATGAACATGGAAATATCTAAACCGCCATCTTTATGAACATGGATATATCTACACAGCCATCTGGATCAACATGGAAATATCTACACCGCTATCTGCATGAACATGGAAATACCTACACCGCTATCTGTGTAAACATGCATACATCTTCACCGCAATCTGTATAAGCATGGAAATATCTACACCGCTATCTGTATGAACATGGAAATATCTACACCGCTATCTGTTTGAACATGGAAATATCTAAACCACTATCAGCATGAAAATGGAAATATCTACACAGATATCTGCATATACATGGAAATATCTACACAGCTATCTCTTTACACATTGAAATAACTACACCGCTATCTGTATGAACATGGAAATATCTACACCGCCATCTGTATGAACATGGAAATATCTGCACCGCCATCTGTATGAACATATAAATATCTACACCGCCATCTGTATTAAGATGGAGATATCTACACCGCTATCTGTATGAACATGGAAATATCTACACCGCTATCTGTATAAACATGGAAATATCTACACCGCTATCTGTATAAACATGGAAATATCTACACCGCTACCTGCATAAACATGGAAATATAAGCACCGCTATCTGAATGAACATGGATATATCTACACAGCCATCTGTATCAACATGGAAATATCTACACCACTCTCTGTATGAACATGGAAATATCTACACCGCTATCTGTATGAACATGGAAATACCTACACCGCTATCTGTTTGAACATGGAAATATCTACACCGCTATCTGCATGAAAATGGAAATATCTACACTGCTCTCTGCATATACATTTAAATATCTACACAGCTATCTCTTAACACATGGAAATAACTACACCGCTATCTGTATGAACATGGAAATATCTACACCACCATCTGTATGAACATGGAAATATCTGCACCGCCATCTGTATGAACATGGAAATATCTACACCGCAATCTGTATGAACATGGAAATATCTACACCGCTATCTGTATGAACATGGAAATATCTACACTGCTATCTGTTTGAACATGGAAATATCTAAACCGCTATCTGCATAAAAATAGAAATATCTACACAGCTATCTGCATATACATGGAAATATCTACAAAGCTATCTCTTTACACATGGAAATAACTACACCGCTATCTCTATAAACATGGAAATATCTACACCGCCATCTGTATGAACATGGAAATATCTGCACCGCCATCTGTATGAACATATAAATATCTACACCGCCATCTGTATTAAGATGGAGATATCTTCACCGCTATGTGTATAAACTTGGAAATATCTACACCGCTATCTGTATAAACATGGAAATATCTACACCGCTATCTGTATAAACATGGAAATATCTACACCGCTACCTGTATAAACATGGAAATATCAGCACCGCTATCTGTATGAACATGGAAATATCTACACCACTATCTCTAAGAACATGGAAATATCTACACCGCTATCTGTATGAACATGGAAATAGCTACAATGCTATCTGTATGAACATGGAAATATCTACACCACTATCTGTATGAACATGGAAATATCTAAACCGCCATCTTTATGAACATGGATATATCTACACAGCCATCTGGATGAACATGGAAATATCTACACCGATATCTGCATGAACATGGAAATATCTACACCGCTATCTGTGTAAACATGCATACATCTTCACCGCAATCTGTAGAAGCATGGAAATATCTACACCGCTATCTGTATGAACATGGAAATATCTACACCGCTATCTGTTTGAACATGGAAATATCTAAACCGCTATCAGCATGAAAATGGAAATATCTACACAGCTATCTGCATATACATGGAAATATCTACACAGCTATCTCTTTACACATGGAAATAACTACACCGCTATCTGCATGAAAATGGACATATCTTCACCGCCATCTGTATGAACATGGATATGTCTACGCAGCCATCTAGATGAACATTGAAATATCTACACCGCGATCTGTTTGAACATGGAAATATCTACACCGCTATCTGCATGAAAATGGAAATATCTACACTGCTATCTGCATATACATTTAAATATCTACACAGCTATCTCTTTACACATGGAAATAACTACACCGCTATCTGTATGAACATGGAAATATCTACACCGACATCTGTATGAACATGGAAATATCTGCACCACCATCTGTATGAACATATAACTATCTACACCGTCATCTGTATTAAGATGGAGATATCTACACTGCTATCTGTATAAACATGGAAATATCTACACCGCTATCTGTATAAACATGGAAATATCTACACCTCTATCTGTATAAACATGGAAATACCTACACCACTACCTGTATAAACATGGAAATATCAGCACCGCTATCTGTATGAACATGGAAATATCTACACCGCTATCTGTATGAACATGGAAATATCTACACCGCTATCTGTATGAACATGGAAATATCTACACCGGTATCTGTATGAACATGGAAATATCTACACCGCTATCTGTTTGAACATGGAAATATCTACACCGCTATCTGTATGAACGTGGAAATACCTTCACCGCCATGTGTATGAACATGGATATGTCTACAAAGCCATCTAGATGAACATGGAAATATCTACACCGCGATCTGTATGAACATGGAAATATCTACACCGCGATCTGTATGAACATGGAAATATCTATACCGCTATCTGTGTAAACATGCATACATCTTCACCACCATCTGTATAAACATGGAAATATCCACACCGCTATCTGTATGAACATGGAAATATCTACACCGCTATCTGTTTGAACATGGAAATATCTAAACCGCTATCTGCATAAAAATAGAAATATCTACACAGCTATCTGCATATACATGGAAATATCTACAAAGCTATCTCTTTACACATGGAAATAACTACACCGCTATCTCTATAAACATGGAAATATCTACACCACCATCTGTATGAACATGGAAATATCTGCACCGCCATCTGTATGAACATATAAATATCTACACCGCCATCTGTATTAAGAGGGAAATATCTTCACCGCTATGTGTATAAACTTGGAAATATCTACACCGCTATCTGTATAAACATGGAAATACCTACACCGCTATCTGTATAAACATGGAAATATCTACACCGCTACCTGTATAAACATGGAAATATCAGCACCGCTATCTGTATGAACATGGAAATATCTACACCACTATCTCTAAGAACATGGAAATATCTACACCGCTATCTGTATGAACATGGAAATAGCTACAATGCTATCTGTATGAACATGGAAATATCTACACCACTATCTGTATGAACATGGAAATATCTAAACCGCCATCTGTATGAACATGGATATATCTACACAGCCATCTGGATGAACATGGAAATATCTACACCGCTATCTGTAGGAACATGGAAATATC
The DNA here is from genome assembly GCF_029281585.2 of Gorilla gorilla gorilla. Taxonomy (NCBI): domain Eukaryota; kingdom Metazoa; phylum Chordata; class Mammalia; order Primates; family Hominidae; genus Gorilla; species Gorilla gorilla. Next base: position 3,967,956 of record NC_073247.2, read on the forward strand.
TACACCGCTATCTGTATGAACATGGAAATATCTACACCGCTATCTGTATGAACATGGAAATATCTACACCGCTATCTGTATGAACATGGAAATATCTACACCGCTATCTGTTTGAACATGGAAATATCTACACCACTATCTGCACGAACATGGAAATATCTTCACCGCCATCTGTATGAACACGGATATGTCTACGCATCCATGTTGATGAACATGGAATTATCTACACCGCGATCTGTATGAACATGGAAATATCTACACCGCTATCTGTGTAAACATGCATACATCTTCACCGCTATCTGTATAAACATGGAAATATCTACACCGCTATCTGTATGAACATGGAAATATCTACACCGCTATCTGTTTGAACATGGAAATATCTAAACCGCCAGCTGCATAAAAATAGAAATATCTACACAGCTATCTGCATATACATGGAAATATCTACAAAGCTATCTCTTTACACATGGAAATAACTACACCGCTATCTGTATCAACATGGAAATATCTACACCGACATCTGTATGAACATGGAAATATCTGCACCGCCATCAGTATGAACATATAAATATCTACACCACCATCTGTATTAAGATGGAGATATCTACACTGCTATCTGTATAAACATGGAAATATCTACACCGCTATCTGTATAAACATGGAAATATCTACACCTCTATCTGTATAAACATGGAAATATCTACACCACTACCTGTATAAACATGGAAATATCAGCACCGCTATCTGTATGAACTTGGAAATATCTACACCGCTATCTGTATGAACATGGAAATATCTACACCGCTATCTGTATGAACATGGAAATATCTACACCGCTATCTGTATGAACATGGAAATATCTACACCGCTATCTGTTTGAACATGGAAATATCTACACCGCTATCTGTATGTACGTGGAAATATCTTCACCGCCATCTGTATGAACATGGATATATCTACACAGCCATCTGGATGAACATGGAAATATCTACACCGCTATCTGCAAGAACATGGAAATATCTACACTGCTATATGCATATACATTTAAATATCTACACAGCTATCTCTTTACACATGGAAATAACTACACCGCTATCTTTATGAACATGGAAATATCTACACCGCCATCTGTATGAACATGGAAATATCTGCACCGCCGTATGTATGAACATATAATTATCTACACCGCCATCTGTATTAAGATGGAGATATCTACACTGCTATCTGTATAAACATGGAAATATCTACACCGCTATCTGTATAAACATAGAAATATCTACACCCCTATCTGTATAAACATGGAAATATCTACACCGCTACCTGAATAAACATGAAAATATCAGCACCGCAATCTGTATGAACATGGAAATATCTACACCGCTATCTGTATGAACATGGAAATATCCACACCACTATCTGTATGACCATGGAAGTATCTACACCGCTATCTGTATGAACATGGAAATATCTACTCCGCTATCTCTTTGAACATGGAAATTTCTACACCGCTGTCTGCATGAAAATGGAAATATCTACACAGCTATCTGCATATACATGGAAATATCTACACAGCTATCTCTTTACACATGGAAATAACTACACCGCTATCTCAATAAACATGGAAATATCTACACCGCCATGTGTATGAACATGGAAATATCTGCACCGCCATCTGTATGAACATATAAATATGTACACCGCCATCTGTATAAAGAAGGAGATATCTACCCCGCTATCTGTATAAAGATGGAAATATCTACACCACTATATGTATAAACATGGAAATATCTACACCGCTATCTGTATAAACATGGAAATATCTTCACCGCTACCTGTATAAACATGGAAATATCAGCACCGCTATCAGTAAGAACATGGAAATATCTACACCGCTATCTGTATGAACATGGAAATATATACACCGCTATCTGTATGAACATGGAAATATCTACACCGCTATCTGTATGAACATGGAAATAACTACACCGCTATCTGTTTGAACATGGAAATATCTACACCGCTATCTACATGAAAATGGAAATATCTACACTGCTATCTGCATATACATTTAAATATCTACACAGCTATCTCTTAACACATGGAAATAACTACACCGCTATCTGTATGAACATGGAAATATCTACACCACCATCTGTATGAACATGGAAATATCTGCACCGCCATCTGTATGAACATGGAAATATCTACACCGCAATCTGTATGAACATGGAAATATCTACACCACTATCTGTATGGACATGGAAATATCTACACCGCTATCTGTATGAACATGGAAATATCTACACCGCTATCTGTTTGAACATGGAAATATCTACACCGCTATCTGCATGAACATGGAAATATCTTCACCGCCATCTGTATGAACATGGATATGTCTACCCAGCCATCTAGATGAACATGGAATTATCTACACCGCGATCTGTATGAACATGGAAATATCTACACCGCTATCTGTGTAAACATGCATACATCTTCACTGCTATCTGTATAAACATGGAAATATCTACACCGCTATCTGTATGAACATGGAAATATTTACACCGCTATCTGTTTGAACATGGAAATATCTAAACCGCTATCTGCATAAAAATAGAAATATCTACACAGCTATCTGCATATACATGGAATTATCTGCAATGCTATCTCTTTACACATGGAAATAACTACACCGCTATCTCTATAAACATGGAAATATCTACACCGCCATCTGTATGAACATGGAAATATCTGCACCGCCATCTGTATGAACATATAAATATCTACACCGCCATCTGTATTAAGATGGAGATATCTTCACCGCTATGTGTATAAACTTGGAAATATCTACACCGCTATCTGTATAAACATGGAAATATCTACACCGCTATCTGTATAAACATGGAAATATCTACACCGCTATCTTTATGAACATGGAAAGAGCTACACCACTATCTCTATGAACATGGAAATATCTACACCGCTATCTGTTTGAACATGGAAATATCTAAACCGCTATGTGCATGAAAATGGAAATATCTGCACAGCTATCTGCATATACATGGAAATACCTACACAACTATCTCTTTACACATGGAAATATCTACAGAGCTATCTGTATGAACATGGAAATATCTTCACCGCCATCTGTATGAACATGGATATATCTACACAGCCATCTGGATGAACATGGAAATATCTACACAGCTATCTGTGTAAACATGCATACATCTTCACCGCTATCTGTATAAACATGGAAATATCTACACTGCTATCTGCATGAACATGGAAATATCTACACCGCTATCTGTTTGAACATGGAAATATCGACACCGCTATCTGCATGAAAATGGAAATATCTACACAGCGATCTGCATATACATGGAAATATCTACAAAGCTATCTCTTTACACATGGAAATAACTACACCGCTATCTCTATAAACAAGGAAATATCTACACCACCATCTGTATGAACATGGAAATATCTGCACCGCCATCAGTATGAACATATAAATATCTACACCACCATCTATATTAAGATGGTGATATCTACACCGCTATCTGTATAAACTTGGAAATATCTACACCGCTATCTGTATAAACATGGAAATATCTACACCGCTATCTGTATAAACATGGAAATATCTACACCGCTACCTGTATAAACATTTAAATATCAGCACCACTATCTGTATGAACATGGAAATATCTACACCACTATCTCTATGAACATGGAAATATCTACACCGCTATCTGTATGAATATGGAAATAGCTACACCACTATCTGTATGAACATGGAAATATCTGCAGCACTACCTGTATGAACATGGAAATAACTACACCTCTATCTCTATGAACATGGATATATCTACACAGCCATCTGGATGAACATGGAAATATCTACACCGCTATCTGTATAAACATGGAAATATCTACACCGCTAACTGTATAAACATGGAAATATCTGCACCGCTACCTGTATAAACATGGAAATATCAGCACCGCTCTCTGTATGAACATGGAAATATCAGCCCCTCTATCTGTATGAACATGGAAATATCTACACCGCTATCCGTATGAACATGGAAATATCTTCACCGCCATCTGTATGAACATGGATATATCTACACAGCCATCTGGATGAACATGGAAATATCTACACCGCTATCTGTATGAACATGGAAATAGCCACACCGCTATCTGTATGAATATGGAAATATCTACACCACTATCTGTATGAACATGGAAATATCTACACCGCTATCTGCATGAAAATGGAAATATCTACTCAGCTATCTGCATATTCATGGAAATGTCTACAAAGCTATCTCTTTACACATGGATATAACTACACCGCTATCTCTATAAACATGGAAATATCTACACCGCCATCTGTATGAACATGGAAATATCTGCACCGCCATCTGTATGAACATATAAATATCTACACCGCCATCTATATTAAGATGGAGATATCTACACCGCTATCTGTATAAACCTGGAAATATCTACACCGCTATCTGTATAAACATGGAAAGATCCACATCGCTATCTGTATAAACATGGAAATATCTACACCGCTACCTGAATAAACATGGAAATATCAGCACAGCTATCTGTATGAACATGGAAATATCTACACCGCTATCTGTACGAACATGGAAATATCTACACCGCTATCTGTATGAACATGGAAATAGCTACACCGCTATCTGTATCAACATGGAAATATCTACACCACTATCTGTATGAACATGGAAATATCTACACCACTATCTGTATGAACATGGATATATCTACACAGCCATCTGGATGAACATGGAAATATCTACACAGCTATCTGTAAGAACCTGGAAATATCTACTCCGCTATCTGGGTAAACATGCATACATCTTCACCGCTATCTGTATAAACATGGAAATATCTACACCGCTATCTGTATGAACATGGAAATAGCTACATCACTATCTCTATGAACATGGAAATATCTACACCGCTATCTGTTTGAACATGGAAATATCTAAACCGCTATCTGCATGAAAATGGAAATATCTGCACAGCTATCTGCATATACATGGAAATAACTACACAACTATCTCTTTACACATGGAAATAACTACAGAGCTATCTGTATGAACATGGAAATATCTTCACCGCCATCTGTATGAACATGGATATATCTACACAGCCATCTGGATGAACATGGAAATATCTACACCGCTATCTGTATGAACATGGAAATATCTACACAGCTATCTGTGTAAACATGCATACATCTTCACCGCTATCTGTATAAACATGGAAATATCTACACTGCTATCTGAATGAACATGGAAATATCTACACCGCTATCAGTTTGAACATGGAAATATCTACACCGCTATCTGCATGAAAATGGAAATATCTACACAGCGATCTGCATATACATGGAAATATCTACAAAGCTATCTCTTTACACATGGAAATAACTACAGCGCTATCTCTATAAACAAGGAAATATCTACACCACCATCTGTAGGAACATGGAAATATCTGCACCGACATCTGTATGAACATATAAATATCTACACCGCCATCTATATTAAGATGGTGATATCTACACCGCTATCTGTATAAACATGAAAATATCTACACCGCTATCTGTATAAACATGGAAATATCTACACCGCTATCTGTATAAACATGGAAATATCTACACCGCTACCTGTATAAACATTTAAATATCAGCACCACTATCTGTATGAACATGGAAATATCTACACCGCTATCTCTATGAACATGGAAATATCTACACCGCTGTTTGAATATGGAAATAGCTACACCACTATCTGTATGAACATGGAAATATCTACAACACTACCTGTATGAACATGGAAATAACTACACCTCTATCTCTATGAACATGGATATATCTACACAGCCATCTGGATGAACATGGAAATATCTACACCGCTATCTGTATAAACATGGAAATATCTACACCGCTAACTGTATAAACATGGAAATATCTACACCGCTACCTGTATAAACATGGAAATATCAGCACCGCTCTCTGTATGAACATGGAAATATCAGCCCCTCTATCTGTATGAACATGGAAATATCTACACCGCTATCTGTATGAACATGGAAATATCTACACCGCTATCCGTATGAACATGGAAATATCTTCACCGCCATCTGTATGAACATGGATATATCTACACAGCCATCTGGATGAACATGGAAATATCTACACGGCTAACTGTATGAACATGGAAATAGCTACACCGCTATCTGTATGAATATGGAAATATCTACACCACTATCTGTATGAACATGGAAATATCTACACCGCTATCTGTATGAACATGTAAATATCTTCACCGCCATCTGTATGAACATGGATATATCTACACAGCCATCTGGATGAACATGGAATTATCTACACCACTATCTGTATGAACATGGAAATAGCTACACCGCTATCTGTATGAGCATGGAAATATCTTCACCGCCATCTGTATGAACATGGATATATCTACACAGCCATCTGGATGAACATGGAAATATCTACACCGCTATCTGTATGAACATGGAAATAGCTACACCGCTATCTGTATGAGCATGGAAATATCTTCACCGCCATCTGTATGAACATGGATATATCTACACAGCCATCTGGATGAACATGGAAATATCTACACAGCTATCTGTATGAACATGGAAATATATACACCGCTATCTGTGTAAACATGCATACATCTTCACCGCTATCTGTATAAACATGGAAATATCTACACTGCTATCTGTATGAACATGGAAATATCTAAACCGCTATCTGTTTGAACTTGGAAATATCTACACCGCTATCTGCATGAAAATGGAAATATCTACACAGCTATCTGCATATACAGGGAAATGTCTACAAAGCTATCTCTTTACACATGGATATAACTACACCGCTATCTCTATAAACATGGAAATATCTACACCGCCATCTGTATGAACATGGAAATATCTACACCGCTATCTGTGTAAACATGGAAATATCTACACCGATATCTGTGTAAACATGGAAATATCTACAACGCTATCTCTGTAAACATGGAAATATCTACACAGCCATCTGTAGGAACATGTAAATATCTACACCACTATCTCTATAAACATGGAAATATCTACACTGCTATCTGTATAAACATGGAAATATCTACACCGCTATCTGTGTAAACATGGAAAGATCTACACCGCTGTCTCTGAAAACATGGAAAGATCTACATCATTATGTGTATAAAGACGTAAATATCTACACCGCTATCTGTATAAACATGGAAATATCTACACAGCCATCTGTAGGAGCATGTAAATATCTACACAGTTATCTGCATACACATGGTAATATCTACACCGCTATCTGTATAAACTTGGAACTATCTACACCGCTATCTGTGTAAACATGGAAATATCTACACCGCCATCTCTTAAAACTTGGAAATATCTTCACCGTTATGTGCATAAACATGGAAATATCTTCTCCGTCATCTGTATAAACATGGAAATATCTACACCGCCATCTCTTTGAACATGAAAATATCTACACAGCCAACTCTATTAACATTGAAATATCTACACCGCTATCTGTGTAAACATGGAAATATGTACACCGCTATCTGTGTAAACATGGAAGTATCTACAGGGCTATCTCTATAAACATGGAAATATCTTCACCGCCATCTGTATGAACATGGAAATATCTACATCGTGATCTGTATAAACATGGAAATATCTACACCGCTATCTGTATAAACATGGAAATATCTACACCGCTATCTCTATAACCATGGAAATATCTACACCGCTATCTGTATAGTCATGGAAATAGCCACACTGCTATCTGTATAGACATGGAAATATCTACACCGCTATCTGTGTAAACATGGAAATATCTACAAAACTATCTGTGTAAACATGGAAATATCTACACCGCTATCTATACAAACATGGAAATATCTACACAGCCATCTGTAAGGAATATGTAAATATCTACACTGTTATCTGTATTCACATGGAATTATCTACACCGCTATCTGTATGGACATGGAAATGTCTAAACCGCCAACTCTATAAACATGGAAATATCTACACCGCCATCTGTATGGGTATGGAAATATCTACACCGCCATCTGTATAAACATGGAAATATCTACACCGTTATGTGTATAAAGATGGAAATATCTTCACTGCTATCTGTAAAAACATGGAAATATCTACACCGCCATCTGTATGAACATGGAAATGTCTAAACCGCCAACTCTATAAACATGGAAATATCTACAGCGCCATGTGTTGGAACATAGAAATATCTACACCGCTTTCTGTATAAACATGGAAATATCTACACCGCTATCTGCATAAAAGTGGAAATATCTTCACCGCTATCTGCATAAACTTGGAAATATCTACACCACTATCTTGTAAACATGGAAATATCTAAAAAAACAACTGTGGGAACATGGAAATATCTACACCGCTATCTCTATAAACATGGAAATATCTACACCGCTATCTGTATAAACATGGAAATATCTACACAGCCATCTGTAGGAACATGTAAATATCTACACAGTTATCTGTATACACATGGAAATATCTACACCGCTATCTGTATAAACATGGAAATATCGACACCTCTATCTGTGTAAACTTGGAAATATCTACACCGCTATCTGTGTAAACATGGAAATATCTACACCGCTATCTCTAAAAACATGGAAAGATCTACACCATTATGTGTATAAAGATGGAAATATCTACACCGCTATCTGTATAAACATGGAAATATCTACACCGCCATCTGTATGAACGTGGAAATGTCTAAACCGCCATCTCTATAAACATGTAAATATCTAAACCGCCCTCTGTAGGAACATGCAAATATCTACAACGCTATCTGTTTAAACATTGAAATATCTACACCGCTATCTGCCTAAAAGTGGAAATATCTACACCGCTATCTGCATAAACTTGGAAATATCTACACCGCTATCTGTGTAAACATGGAAATATCTAAACCACCAACTGTAGGAACATGGAAATATCTACACCACTATCTCCGTAAGCATTGACATATCTGCACCGCTATCTGTATAAACATGGAAATATCTACACAGCCATCTGTAGGAACATGTAAATATCTACACCACTATCTCTATAAACATGGAAATATCTACACTGCTATCTGTATAAACATGGAAATATCTACACCGCTATCTGTGTAAACATGGAAAGATCTACACCGCTATCTCTGAAAACATGGAAAGATCTACACCATTATGTGTATAAAGACGGAAATATCTACACCGCTATCTGTATAAACATGGAAATATCTACGCAGCCATCTGTAGGAACATGTAAATATCTACACAGTTATCTGTATACACATGGAAATATCTACACCACTATCTGTATAAACACGGAAATATCTACACCGCTATCTGTGTCAACATGGAAATATCTACACTGCTATCTGTGTAAACATGGAAATATCTACACCGCCATCTCTTAAAACTTGGAAATATCTTCACCGTTATTTGTATAAACATGGAAATATCTTCACCGTCATCTGTATGAACATGGAAATATCTACACTGCCATCGATATAAACATGGAAATATCCACACCGCCATCTGTTTGAACATGAAAATATCTACACCGCCAACTCTATAAACATTGAAATATCTACACCGCTATCTGTATAAACATGGAAATATCTACACCGCTATCTGTGTAAACATGGAAATATCTACACCGCTATCTGTGTAAACATGGAAGTATCTACACCGCTATCTCTATTAACATGGAAATATCTTCACCGCCATCTGTATGAACATGGAAATATCTACATCGCCATCTGTATAAACATGGAAATATCTACACTGCTGTCTCTATAAACATGGAAATATCAACAACGCTATCTGTATAAACATGGAAAATCTTCACCGCTATCTGTATAAACATGGAAATATCTACACCGCTATCTCTATAAACATGGAAATATCTACACCGCTATCTGTATAAACATGGAAATATCCACACCGCTATCTGTATAGACATGGCAATATCTACACCGCTATCTGTGTAAACATGGAGATACCTACACCACTATCTGTGTAAACATGGAAATATCTACACCGCTATCTGTACAAACATGGAAATATCTACACAGCCATCTGTAGGAATATGTAAATATCTACACCCTTATCTGTATACACATGGAATTATCTACACCGCTATCTGTATGAACATGGAAATATCTACACCGCTATCTGTGTAAACATGGAAATATCTACACCGCTATCTGTGTAAACATGGAGATATCTACACCGCTATCTCTATAAACATGGAAATATCCACACAGCCATCTATATAAACATGGAAATATCATCACTACGCTCTGTATAAACCTGGAAATATCTACACTGATATCTCTATAAACATGGAAACATCTACACCGCTTTCTCTATAAACATGGAAATATCTACACCGCTATCTGTGTAAACATGGAAATATCTACACCGCTGTCTGTGTAAACATGGAAATACCTACACTGCTATATCTATAAACATGGAAATATCTTCACCGCCATCTGTATGGGTATGGAAATATCTACACCGCCATCTGTATAAACATGGAAATATCTACACCGTTATCTGTGTACACATGGAATTATCTACACCGCTATCTGTATAAACATGGAAATATCTACAATGCTATCTGTGTAAACATGGAAATATCTACACCGCTATCTCTATATACATGCAAATATCTGCACCGCTATCTGTGTAAACATGGAAATATCTACACCGATATCTCTGTAAACATGGAAATATCTACACAGTTATCTCTGTAAACATGGAAATATCTACAGAGTCATCTGTATAAACATGGAAATATCTACACCGCTATCTGTGTAAACATGGAAATATCTACACCGCTATCTCTAAAAACATGGAAAGATCTACACCATTATGTTTATAAAGACGGAAATATCTACACCGCTATCTGTATAAACATGGAAATATCTACACCGCCATCTGTATGAACGTGGAAATGTCTAAACCGCCATCTCTATAAACATGTAAATATCTACACCGCCCTCTGTAGGAACATGGAAATATCTACAACGCTATCTGTTTAAACATTGAAATATCTACACCGCTATCTGCCTAAAAGTGGAAATATCTACACCGCTATCTGCATAAACTTGGAAATACCTACACCGCTATCTGTGTACACATGGAAATATCTACACCACCAACTGTAGGAACATGAAAATATCTACACCGCCAACTCTATAAACATTGAAATATCTACACCGCTATCTGTATAACCATGGAAATATCTACACCGCTATCTGTGTAAACATGGAAATATCTACACCGATATCTGTGTAAACATAGAAATATCTACAACGCTATCTCTGTAAACATGGAAATATCTACACAGCCATCTGTAGGAACATGTAAATATCTACACCACTATCTCTATAAACATGGAAATATCTACACTGCTATCTGTATAAACATGGAAATATCTACACTGCTATCTGTGTAAACATGGAAAGATCTACACCGCTATCTCTGAAAACATGGAAAGATCTACATCATTATGTGTATAAAGACGTAAATATCTACACCGCTATCTGTATAAACATGGAAATATCTACACAGCCATCTGTAGGAGCATGTAAATATCTACACAGTTATCTGTATACACATGGAAATATCTACACCGCTATCTGTATAAACATGGAACTATCTACACCGCTATCTGTGTAAACATGGAAATATCTACACCGCCATCTCTTAAAACTTGGAAATATCTTCACCGTTATGTGCATAAACATGGAAATATCTTCTCCGTCATCTGTATAAACATGGAAATATCTACACCGCCATCTCTTTGAACATGAAAATATCTACACAGCCAACTCTATTAACATTGAAATATCTACACCGCTATCTGTGTAAACATGGAAATATGTACACCGCTATCTGTGTAAACATGGAAGTATCTACAGGGCTATCTCTATAAACATGGAAATATCTTCACCGCCATCTGTATGAACATGGAAATATCTACATCGTGATCTGTATAAACATGGAAATATCTACACCGCTATCTGTATAAACATGGAAATATCTACACCGCTATCTCTATAACCATGGAAATATCTACACCGCTATCTGTATAGACATGGAAATAGCCACACTGCTATCTGTATAGACATGGAAATATCTACACCGCTATCTGTGTAAACATGGAAATATCTACAAAACTATCTGTGTAAACATGGAAATATCTACACCGCTATCTATACAAACATGGAAATATCTACACAGCCATCTGTAGGAATATGTAAATATCTACACCGTTATCTGTATACACATGGAATTATCTACACCGCTATCTGTATGGACATGGAAATGTCTAAACCGCCAACTCTATAAACATGGAAATATCTACACCGCCATCTGTATGGGTATGGAAATATCTACACCGCCATCTGTATAAACATGGAAATATCTACACCGTTATGTGTATAAAGATGGAAATATCTTCACTGCTATCTGTAAAAACATGGAAATATCTACACCGCCATCTGTATGAACATGGAAATGTCTAAACCGCCCACTCTATAAACATGGAAATATCTACAGCGCCATGTGTTGGAACATAGAAATATCTACACCGCTTTCTGTATAAACATGGAAATATCTACACCGCTATCTGCATAAAAGTGGAAATATCTTCACCGCTATCTGCATAAACTTGGAAATATCTACACCACTATCTTGTAAACATGGAAATATCTAAAAAAACAACTGTGGGAACATGGAAATATCTACACCGCTATCTCTATAAACATGGAAATATCTACACCGCTATCTGTATAAACATGGAAATATCTACACAGCCATCTGTAGGAACATGTAAATATCTACACAGTTATCTGTATACACATGGAAATATCTACACCGCTATCTGTATAAACATGGAAATATCGACACCTCTATCTGTGTAAACTTGGAAATATCTACACCGCTATCTGTGTAAACATGGAAATATCTACACCGCTATCTCTAAAAACATGGAAAGATCTACACCATTATGTGTATAAAGATGGAAATATCTACACCGCTATCTGTATAAACATGGAAATATCTACACCGCCATCTGTATGAACGTGGAAATGTCTAAACCGCCATCTCTATAAACATGTAAATATCTACACCGCCCTCTGTAGGAACATGGAAATATCTACAACGCTATCTGTTTAAACATTGAAATATCTACACCGCTATCTGCCTAAAAGTGGAAATATCTACACCGCTATCTGCATAAACTTGGAAATATCTACACCGCTATCTGTGTAAACATGGAAATATCTAAACCACCAACTGTAGGAACATGGAAATATCTACACCACTATCTCCGTAAGCATTGACATATCTGCACCGCTATCTGTATAAACATGGAAATATCTACACAGCCATCTGTAGGAACATGTAAATATCTACACCACTATCTCTATAAACATGGAAATATCTACACTGCTATCTGTATAAACATGGAAATATCTACACCGCTATCTGTGTAAACATGGAAAGATCTACACCGCTATCTCTGAAAACATGGAAAGATCTACACCATTATGTGTATAAAGACGGAAATATCTACACCGCTATCTGTATAAACATGGAAATATCTACGCAGCCATCTGTAGGAACATGTAAATATCTACACAGTTATCTGTATACACATGGAAATATCTACACCACTATCTGTATAAACACGGAAATATCTACACCGCTATCTGTGTCAACATGGAAATATCTACACTGCTATCTGTGTAAACATGGAAATATCTACACCGCCATCTCTTAAAACTTGGAAATATCTTCACCGTTATTTGTATAAACATGGAAATATCTTCACCGTCATCTGTATGAACATGGAAATATCTACACTGCCATCGACATAAACATGGAAATATCCACACCGCCATCTGTTTGAACATGAAAATATCTACACCGCCAACTCTATAAACATTGAAATATCTACACCGCTATCTGTATAAACATGGAAATATCTACACCGCTATCTGTGTAAACATGGAAATATCTACACCGCTATCTGTGTAAACATGGAAGTATCTACACCGCTATCTCTATTAACATGGAAATATCTTCACCGCCATCTGTATGAACATGGAAATATCTACATCGCCATCTGTATAAACATGGAAATATCTACACTGCTGTCTCTATAAACATGGAAATATCAACAACGCTATCTGTATAAACATGGAAAATCTTCACCGCTATCTGTATAAACATGGAAATATCTACACCGCTATCTCTATAAACATGGAAATATCTACACCGCTATCTGTATAAACATGGAAATATCCACACCGCTATCTGTATAGACATGGCAATATCTACACCGCTATCTGTGTAAACATGGAAATACCTACACCGCTATCTGTGTAAACATGGAAATGTCTACACCGCTATCTGTACAAACATGGAAATATCTACACAGCCATCTGTAGGAATATGTAAATATCTACACCCTTATCTGTATACACATGGAATTATCTACACCGCTATCTGTATGAACATGGAAATATCTACACCGCTATCTGTGTAAACATGGAAATATCTACACCGCTATCTGTGTAAACATGGAGATATCTACACCGCTATCTCTATAAACATGGAAATATCCACACAGCCATCTATATAAACATGGAAATATCATCACTACGCTCTGTATAAACCTGGAAATATCTACACTGATATCTCTATAAACATGGAAACATCTACACCGCTTTCTCTATAAACATGGAAATATCTACACCGCTATCTGTGTAAACATGGAAATATCTACACCGCTGTCTGTGTAAACATGGAAATACCTACACTGCTATATCTATAAACATGGAAATATCTTCACCGCCATCTGTATGGGTATGGAAATATCTACACCGCCATCTGTATAAACATGGAAATATCTACACCGTTATCTGTGTACACATGGAATTATCTACACCGCTATCTGTATAAACATGGAAATATCTACAATGCTATCTGTGTAAACATGGAAATATCTACACCGCTATCTCTATATACATGCAAATATCTACACCGCTATCTGTGTAAACATGGAAATATCTACACCGATATCTCTGTAAACATGGAAATATCTACACCGTTATCTCTGTAAACATGGAAATATCTACAGAGTCATCTGTATAAACATGGAAATATCTACACCGCTATCTGTGTAAACATGGAAGTATCTACACCGCTATCTCTAAAAACATGGAAAGATCTACACCATTATGTTTATAAAGACGGAAATATCTACACCGCTATCTGTATAAACATGGAAATATCTACACCGCCATCTGTATGAACGTGGAAATGTCTAAACCGCCATCTCTATAAACATGTAAATATCTACACCGCCCTCTGTAGGAACATGGAAATATCTACAACGCTATCTGTTTAAACATTGAAATATCTACACCGCTATCTGCCTAAAAGTGGAAATATCTACACCGCTATCTGCATAAACTTGGAAATACCTACACCGCTATCTGTGTACACATGGAAATATCTACACCACCAACTGTAGGAACATGAAAATATCTACACCGCCAACTCTATAAACATTGAAATATCTACACCGCTATCTGTATAACCATGGAAATATCTACACCGCTATCTGTGTAAACATGGAAATATCTACACCGATATCTGTGTAAACATGGAAATATCTTCAACGCTATCTCTGTAAACATGGAAATATCTACACAGCCATCTGTATGAACATGGAATTATCTACCCTGCCATCTGTATGAACATGGATACATCTACACCGCTATCTGTATAAACATGGAAATATCTACACCGCCATCGGTAGGAAAATGAAAATATCTACACCGCCATCTGTATGAACGGGGAACTATGTACACCACCATCTGTATCAAGATGAAAATACCTACACCGCCATCTGTATCACAATGGAAATATCTGCACCGCCATCTCTATAACAATGGAAATATCTAAACCGCCGTCTGTATGGAAATGGAAAAATCTACACCACCATCTGTATAAAGGTGGAAATATCTACACCGCTATCTGTGTGAACATGGAAATATCTACAACGCTATCTGTAAAAACATGGAAATATCTACCCCTCCATCTGTATAAACATGGAAATATCTACACCGCCATCTGTAGAAACATGGAAATATCTACACCGCCATCTCTATAAACATGGAAATATCTACATAGCTATCTGTATAAACATTTAAATATCTACACCGCCATCTCTATAAACATAGAAATATCTACACCGCCATCTGTATGAACATGGAAATATGTACACCGCCATCTGTATAAATGTGGAAATATCTACACCGCTATCTGTATGAACATGGCAATATGTACACCGTTACCTGTATTAACATGGAAATATCTACACCGCTATCTGTATAAACATGGAAATATCTACACCGCTGTCTCTATAAACATGGAAATATGTGCGCCGCTATCTCTATAAATATAGAAATATATACACCTCTGTCTCTATAAACGTGGAAATATCTACAATGCTATCTGTATAAACATGGAAATATCTACACCGCTATCTGTATAAACATGGAAATATCTACACCGCTATCTCTATAAACATGGATATATCTACACCGCTATCTCTATGAACATGGAAATATCTACACCACTATCTGTATGAACATGGAAATATCCACACCGCTATCTGTATAGACATGGAAGTATCTACACCGGTAACTGTATAAACATGGAAATATCTACACCGCTATCGGTATAAATGTCTGTATTTGCTCTTAATTTATACCCAAGGCTGGGATGTTTCATATGATAAAAAGACCTAATACAGAAATAGACTATATTTGGTCTGGCAATTGATCTCTGCAATAATCAAACCTCAAAGACAATCAAACCTGAAATCTAAGCTACATATTAAATAGCTTGGTTTTTAGGTTGCACGTTGCTGTGTATGCTGGCTTCATAGAAAATGCAAGTAGCAATGGCCATTTTTTAATAGTCATTAGCCTTGAAGCTCTCCTACTTTTGAATCACATAGAAATAGAAATCAAATCTCACTAGATTTTTTTTTTTGAAACAGGGTCTGGCTTGGTTGCCCAGGCTGAAGAGCAGGGCATGATCTTGGCTCACACCTCTGCCTCTCGGACTCAAGCCATCCTCCCACCTCAGCCTTGGAGTAGCTGGGACCACAGGCATGTGCCACCATACCCAGCTAATATTTTTATTTTTGTACCAATGGGGTTTGTCATCTTTCCCAGGCAGGCCTCAAACTCCAAGACTCAAGCAATACACCTGCCTTGAATTCCCAAAGTACTGGGATTACAGGCGACAGCCACTACGCCCAGCAACTAAACTTCTAAAAATCAGTTTTACATAAAATTATCTAAGCGTGCAAGGAAAGATAAGAAGCCTAAGGAACCAGTGAGTTGAAGAATAAATGCAGTTTAAATCATACATGTAAACAACATGATGTGATGTGGTAGGAATCATCTAACATGCTTTAAAGCATGAGTAAAAGGTCTTTACTTAGAAAACTGGATCTTAGTTTAGGATATCTTTAGATAAGAGTATGAAAAGTCATATCATATTGATAAGTAAAGTGCTTCCTTTGGCTAATTTTAAGGATAGGACATTTACTTTCATATAATTCATAGGAATCTTAGACTTAAAAATAAAATTTCCCTTCTCAAATCCTTACTTTTATACTTTTTTGCATTTCTTTCACTTTTGTGTTAATGGCCTATGTCTCAACATATGCCTTCTGGAAACACATACTTTGTTTCCAGCCTCTTCAGAGAACCATCACTCCAATTCCTAGGCTTCTGAAGAAGCAGACCCAAGCTTATAATTATTACATATTTCCAAATCTAGGTGACCAACAAAAATTGATACTTTTCCCATCATACCTTTAAGTTAAAAATCAGGTGTATGCTGAGAGGTAAAGACCCAAGAGTGTTGGTTGTCTAATTGTGCAGCTGTATAAACAAATCTTAATGCTTGAAAATATTCAAAGGTTATTCTCACGTTGATTGTTGGTAACTATGTGTAACAACATGAAAAGAAAAAAAAATCAAAGAATTACGTCTGAGGATAATACACAATCTCTAAGGGTAAGAAGAGCAACAAAAATTCTGCTTCAATTACCACTGAAATAATATATTTATCCTGTAAAATCTATGGTGGCTGGTTGTAAAAATTAGGCATTAGCAAACTGATAAAGATTTTTTAATGAAAACATTATGAAACATAGTTTTTAAAAAGTTAAATACACCCACACCAGTTTTTCACATTCTTTGGGCTGCTTTAATGCTGCCATTAAATAATTGATTTAGTTGTGACATAGATCCTATGTTCCATGGAGTCTACCATTCATAAAGATGCAATGTAAGGTAACAAAAATATAAATTGTGTGTGTGGGGAGGAGAAGTCAAGAGTATTTTTATGTGACAGAAGTTAAGTTGTTATCAGTGTAAAATAGTCTGTTACAAATACAGGACTCTGTATGTTAGTTTCACTAACCAGAAAGAAAGAAATTACAGCAGATACACACACACACACCAAAAAAGGGAAAAGAAACAAAGCTTAGCACCACAGAAAACCACCAAACTAGAGGGATAAACAATAAGAAAGGAAGAAGTGAACAAGTAATCTAAAAAACAACTAATGAAATGGTAGAAGGAAGTCCTAATTTATCAATAATAAACTTCAATAGAAGTGGATTAAACTCTACTTAAAAGATATAAAGTGGATGAATGGATTCGGATAGCAAAACCCACCTATATGCTGCCTACATGATACTTACCTCACTATTAAAGACAAATAGACTGAAAGTGAAGAGATGGAAAAATATATTTTATGCAAACAAATGAAAAGCAAGCAGGAGTAGCCACAGTCATGTCATATTTTAAAAGGCTTTAAATAAAAAAAACTATATAAAAAAAGAATGTCACTGTATAATGAAATGATAAAAGGCCCAATTCAATAAGAGGACATAACATATATATTACTTAGGTGTAACTATATATGTACCCAACACCAGAACAACCAGATATATAAAGCAAATATTAGATTTAAAGGTAGAGATAGACTGCAATACAATATTAGTAGGAAATTTCAACACTCCACTTTAAAAATGGACAGATTCTATGAAGAGAAAATCAACCAAAAAATGACAGACTCAAACTATCCCATAGACCAAATGGACCTAGCAGGTAAAGAAGATCTCACCTGATATGGTTTGGCTGTATATCTCCACCCAAATCTCATCTTGATTATAGCTCCCATAATTCATACATGTTGTGGGAGGGAACCAGTGGGAGATAATTGAATCATGGGGGCGGTTCCCCCATACTGTTCTTGTGGTAGTGAATACGTCTAACAAGATCTGATGGTTTTATAAGGGGGAACCCTTTCACTTGGTTCTCAATTCTATTTTGTTTGCTACCATGTAAGATGTGTCTTTCGCCTTCCATCATGATTGGGAGACCTCCCCAGCCACGTGGAACTATGAGTCCACTAAACCTCTTTTTCTCTGTAAATTACCCAGTCTCGGGTATGTCTTTATCAGCAGTATGAAAACAGACTAATACATCATCCAACAGCTGCAGAATACAAATTATTCTCAACTGTACACCAAACATTCTCTAGGACCAATCATACATTATGACACATAATAAGTCTTAACAAACTTAAGAAGACAGATATCATATGAAGTATCTTTTCTGATTACAGGGATATAAAGCCAGAAATCAACAACAGGAAAGCCCTTGGAAATTTTATAAAAACATGGAAATTAAATAGCACGCACCCAAGAAATCAATAGGTCTCATTAAGACATTAATAGGAAAATTTCAAAAGTCACTGAGACAAGTAAGAATGAAAATCCAACATACCCAAACCTATGGAACGTAGCAAAAGCAGTTCTAAGAGGGAAATTTATAGCAATAAAAGCCTACACCAAAAAAGAAGAAAGATTTTCAAATCACAAAGCAAAATTATACACTTCAAGTAACTAGAACATCAAAAACAAACTAAACCCAAAATTGGTAGAAGGAAGGAAATAATAAAGCTCACAGCAGATATAAATGAAACAGACACTAAAAAATATTTCAAAAGATAAATAAGACAAAGTGTAAAGGTAAAACTGACAAACCTTTAGCTAAACTAAGACAAAAGGAGAGAAAATTCAAATAAATAAAAGATGAAAAAGGAGACATTACAACTGATACACCACAGAAATAGAAGGGATTGTAAGACATTACTCATAACTATATGCCAACAAATTTGATAGTGTAGAATAAAATGAATAAATTTCTGCACACATACAACTACCCAGATTAAATTGTGAGGAAATATAACATCTGAACACATCAAGAATGAGTTTGGAAATTGAATCAATAATAAAACATCTTCCATCAAAACAACAACAACAACAACCAACACCCAGGACCTGATGTCTTCACTGCTGAATTCTACCAAACAGTTAAAGAATAACTACCAATTCTCCACAAACTTTTCCACAAAAGTAATGAGGAAGGAATACTTCCATACTCATCTTATGAGGCTCGCAATATCCTGATTCTAAAACCAGACAAAGACACGCACAAAATGAAAATAACAGGCCAATATTCCTGAAGAACATAGATACAAAAATTCTCAACAAGATACAAGTGAACTGACTTCGACAGCACACTAAAAAGAGTATTCACTATAATCAAGTGGGGTTCATCCCAGGGATGAAAGGATGGCTTAACATGCACAAATCAGTAAATATGATACACCACCACAATAGAAAGAAGAACAAAAACCATGTGATCATTTCAACAGATGCAAAAAGAACACTTGACAAAAGTCAACATTCCTTTATGATAAAAACTGTCAAGAAAGTAGGTATAGGAGTGTACCTCAACGCAGTAAAGGCCATAGGTGACAAACCCACAGCTAACATCTTATTTATGGTGAATAGTTAAATGCTTTTCCTCTTTGATATGGAGGAAGACAAGGATGTCAACTTCTACCACTTCTATTTAGCATAGTACTGGAGGTCAGAGCCAGAGCAATTAGACAAAAGAAATAAATAAGAGGGATCCAAACTGGAAAGAAGGAAGTCAGATTGTTTCTGTTTGTAGAAAATGTGATCTCACATACATATGTATACATCTATATATATGATCATATAGATATATATGATCTCTCTCTCTTTAGGGTTCTTTCTATATATACTTATATAGAGTGAGAACCCTAAAGACTTGACCAAAAACTACTAGAAATCATAAATAAATTCAGTAAAGTTGTAGTATACAAAATCAACACAGAAAATTCAGTGGTGTTTCTATACACTAATAGTGAACTATCTGAAAAAGTCATCAAGAAAGGAATTCCATTTACAATAGCTACCAAGAAATCTGCAGATAAATTTAATCAAGGTCGTGAAAGATCTCTACAATGAAAACTATAACACACTGATGGAAAAATTTACGATCCACAAAAAATGGACACTATATACTCATGGAATGGAAGAACTGATACTATTGAAATGACCATACTAACAAAATGTCCTACAGATTCAATGCAATCCCTATCAAAATACCAATGAAATTCTTCACAGAAATAGAAAAAAATACCCTAAAATTTGTATGAAACCAGAAAAGACCCCAAATAACCAAAGCAATCCTGTGCAAAAATAACAAAGCTGGAGGCACCACACTACCTGACTTCAAAATATACTACAAAGCCATAGTAAGCAAAACAGCATGGCACTGCCATAAAGCAAACACATAGACCAATGGAAGAGAATATACAGCTCAGAAATAAATTCTCATACCTAAAGTCAACTGATTTTCCAAAAAGGAGTCAAGAGCACACACAGGGGTAAAGACAGTCTCTTCATTAAATGGTACTGAGAAGATTGGATATCTACATGTGGGATAATGAAATTAGACCCCTATCTTTTACCTTATACAAAAATCAACTCAAATGCGATTAAAGACCTAAAGGTAAGATTGAAAACTATGAAAAACTACTAGAAGATAACATGTGGGAAATTCTCTATAACTTTGGGTTCTACAAGGATTTTTTAAATGAGACGTCAAAAGCACAGGCAACAAAAGCAAAAAGAGATAAATGGGGTTTCATCAAACTAAAATGCTTTTGCACAGCAAAGGAAACTTAACAGAGTGAAAAAACAACTTACAGAATGGGATACAATATTTGCAAACTATACATCTGCTAAGGAGTTAATGCCCAGATTATATAACAAACTTAAACAACTCAACAGCAAAAACATAAATAACTTATTTAAAAATGGGCAAAACTGGGAGGCTGAGGCAGGCGGATTGCCTGAGGTCAGGAGTTTGAGACCAGCCTGACCAATATGGTGAAATCATTTCTCTACTAAAAATACAAAAATTTAGCCAAACATGATGGCGTGTGCCTGTAACCCCAGCTACTCAGCAGGCTGAGGCAGGGGAATTGCTTGAACCAGGGAGATGGAGGTTGCCGTGAGCCCCGATTGCACCACTGCACTCCAGCTTGGGCAACAGAGCAAGACTCCTTCGCAAAAAAAAAAAAAAAAAAAAAGGACAAAATAAACTAAAAGAAATGCCACAAGAGAAAATATAGAAAGGGTCAAGACGAATATATAATAAAATCATGTTCAACATCACTAACCATCAGGGAAATGCAAATCAAAACCGCAATGAGATACCAGTTCACCCATTAGAATGGCTATTAGCAAAAAGGTAAAAGATAACAAGAGTTGGCAAGGAAGTGGAGAAAACGGAACACTTACGCACTGTTGATGGGGTTGTAAACTAGTACAACCATTAAGCAAAACTTTATGGAAGTTCGCTAAAAAATAAAAAATAAAAAAAAAAAACAATCATTCGATCACATAACCCAGCAATCCCACTACTGGGTATATATCCATAGGAAATGAAATCATTGTGTTTGAAAAATATCTGCACTCTTATGTTTACTGTAGCACTATTTCTAATAATCAGATATGGAATCAACCTATGTGTATAAAAACAAACAAGTGAATTATATATATATAATATATATTATGTATATTATATATAATACATATTATGTATATTATATATAATATATTATGTATAATATATAATATATTATATATTAATATATTATTAATATTAATATATTATATATTAATATTAATAATATCAATAATAAATAATAATTATTAATAATTAATTATAATTAATATTAATATTAATATATTATTAATATATAATATATATTGTATGTATAATATACATTATATATTATGTATATTTTATATATAATACATATTATGTATATTATATACATAATATATATTATGTATATTATAATATATATAATGTATAATGTATATAATATACGTTATGTATATTATATATAATATACATTATGTATGTTATGTATATTATATATTACATATAATATATATTATTATTATATATAATTATATATAATTATAATTATAATTATATATAATTTTATGTGTAATTATAATTACACATAAAATTAATTATAATTATATATAATTTTATGTGTAATTATAATTATACATAAAATTATATATGTATATATATATATATATATATGGACACACACACAATGAAATACTATTCAGCCATAAAAAAAGAATGAAATTCTGCCAGTTGCAACAACATGGATGACCCTGTAGGATACAATGTTAAGTGAAATAAGCCAGACACAGAAAGCAAATACCACATGATCTCGCTCATATGTGGAATCTTAAAAAAAAATGTTAATAGAGAAGTAGAGTAGAATAGTGGTTACCAAACAGTGAGGAAGAAGTGGGGAGGGCAAAATGGAGATAGATTGGTTAACAGTTATGAAATCACAATTATATAGGAAGAATAAGTTGTAGTGTTCTTTGCAAAGCAGGGTGACTATAGTTAAAAGTAAAGTATTGTATATTACAAAGTATCTAGAAGAAAGGATTTTGAAATTTCTTATTAAAAAGAAATGATGAATGCATGAGGTAATTAACACACTAACTATCCTTATTGGATCATTAGACAACATACATATTCATTGAAACATCAAATTGTATCCTATAAATCTATATAATTACAATGTGAAAATTTTTTAAAAATAAATTAATGAATTAAATAACAATTTTAAAATGTTCTCAATCACCAATGCAAAGTTTAGGAGCTTTGTTCTTGACTCAGCCTTAAGACTGAAAACTAATGTGTTAGAAATATTTGTAGATCCTCTCAATTTTGAAAGAATCCTAGCTAAACTACTGAAATATAAAATATATTCTATGTAATATGCTCTTAGGTATATTCTTAGGTGAACTCTGCTTTTAGATGAAGCTTATAAAAATGAAAAACCTATCTGAAATAAAATTTTAAAGTATTTGGAAAATTACAGCTTAATCTCTTAAAGACAAATTTTCTATACAGTAACCTTTTTATGTGCTTTTGAAATGGGGTATACAATTATTTTCCCTGATGTGAGACAAAATATAGAAAGTTGGCATTTTATCTAAGAAGTTAACTTAGGAAGAAAGAGTGAGAGGCAGAGGAATGAGGGAAGAAAGGAAGGCTGATGATGGGATACCTTATCAAGTTGCCTAATGCTGTATTGGAACCTAATAGGCCTTCTAAGGAGTTTTATTACATAATGCAAGACTCCTCAATCTGGGAGGAGGAAAGGGCTTTATTTTTGAGTGGTCACAGGTTGCCCCATGGGCATAAACTCTACCAAGCTGCTAGGTTACACCTACATGAGCATCCCACCTGCTTAAGTAAGAGCAGCCACAAACTGTGGGCCATTCCAGGTAAGTGTCATATCACACCTGCACCAACTAGTCAAAGCCTGGGTCAAAGCCTGTGCAGAACTGATCGCTACAGCAGAGGCTAAAATAAGAAATGGGGCTAAGAGAGTGAAAAGCAGTGCCCATATGTATCCAAAAACAGGTTGAAGATATCTTTAGGAAGGAACAGATAATTTTTCTTATTCATACAATAACAGATGCATATGAACTCCTCGACTAGTCACCCATTCCTGTCAGCCCTTGGGCTTCATAACTAAATCATTCTTCCTTTGTAATCCAGTCCCACATTTTCAGCTATCTCTATATGTTTATTATCTTAAATATTTCTTTGCTCTATACTCTTCCCCTAGTCTTCAACAAATTTCTTTCTTTATTGTCCCAACCCACAGACTGTTATTTCCACTTCGATGTCCCATAGAAGCTTCAAGGGTTTGAAATACCTAAAAAAACAACTCATCTTTCTCCCTAAAACTCCCTCTCCTTCTCCCACTTCAAAATTTCAACTAATGGCTCCCCCTGTTATTCCCACCAGAATCCTGAATGATCCCTGCTTCCCCTCATTCACTCCATACATGTAAATCTCATTAACGTTACTTTCTAGATATTTCATGAATCCTTTCCATTCATTCTGTACTAGAAAGTGTTCCCAGTTTAGACCCTGGTGGTTGGTGGCCTCTTACCTAGGCGCTCTCTCTCTCTCTCTCTCTCTCTCTCTCTGTGGGTGTGGGTGTGGGTGTGTGTGTCCTGAGAATTTATTTACTTCTGGTTTTTGTTTGTTTTTTAGTATCCAGAATCTACAGGGAACTTAAATCAATTAGAAAAAAAAATAACCCAATTAAAAAATGGGCAAAGGACATGAACAAACACTTCTCAAAAGAACACATACAAATGGCCAACAAATACACGAAAAAAAATGCTTAGAATCACTAATCATCAGAAAAATGCAAATCAAAACACAATGAGATACCATTTCATACCGGTTGGAATGGCTATTATTAAAAAGTCAAAATACAACAGATGCCAGCAGGGCTGTAGACAAGAGGAAGTGTCTGTATATTTTTAGCTATAGCCCTACTTCAAACGTGTCCCCATTACAGCCAAAAGAGCGGCCTATCTAAAGGACTGTTCTGATCAGCTCACTTACCTGACTGAAACCTTCAGTGACTCCCATGGCCTGCAGGTCAATGCACTAATTCATGACTATAACATCTGAGATATCCTTGATCTGGCTACTGGTCTAGCCCTCTCTGACTCACGCTTTATAAACCATGCATTCTGGAACTTTTTAGTTGTTTCCCACATCAGCATGCTACTTCCCATCCATGTAGATTTGCAGAGACCTCCTCATCTTTTTAATTCCCAGTTCCCACTCTCAACATGGGCCATCTCCTACCCACACTTCAAAACCTAAGCAAAACAACACCTTCCGTGACACCTCCATGCTGAGTCAGATGCCATCCCCTTTGTATTGTAGTTCTTTGCTTGTGTGCCTTTGTCTCACTTTGTTCTCTTTAAAATAAACTCCATGAGGACAATGATCACCTGCTATTTGTGTTAATATCTGCACCTAGTGGCATAGTGTCTGGAGTATAGTAGGATCTATTTTCAAGGAAAAAAAGATTATATCTATACCAATAGACATGAATTAGCGCTTTTTTTTTTAAAGATAAGCTCCCTTTGAACTAAGTCAATGTTTACAAGAAGAGTTATACTAAAAAGTTCACTTTTGCTGCTTACGTTTCATTTATTTCAGGCAATTAATTCATTGTTATTGGTAAATCGATACTTTTTATTGATACTGAAAAGAGAGAAATAAACTAATGACTATCTCTGTTAGAGTAGATTTGTTCATATCTATCAGTAAAATGTTAATTATCTGAAAGTCAATAATAAAACATAAACTGTGATCTTAAATGTTTTTTAGGGGCTCAAAAATAATTAGAATTCATGTCAGCATATAAAAAAAGATCAGAGTATTTTTAAGATATGATAAAATTTTATTTTAGTTTCTTAATAGGGATTTTTGTGACCTTATAGAGTTCAACTAATTATAATTTTAAAAATAGGATTTATAGAGTTTTAGAATTAGAAACAATTTATAGATTATTTTATTTTTCTTTTGAGGAATCAGGTCATCAGAAGATCAAGGAACACCTATAATGTCACTAGATCCTAATTTAATTTAAATTTTAGAATCCAGGTATTCTAACTCCTGTCTTGATACTATTTCTACTTTATTATGTTGCTTCCCAGGGCTTTAAAAAATAAAAGCTGGGAAATTACATTTGCTTTGCATATACAGCACCAATTATCAAATTCAGCATAAAAGCATAACATGTATACATCAAAAAGAAAACATAAAAACTTCAAATTAAAAGCATCTCAAAACAATTGAATATAATAGGGAAACCTTATACAAATGCAACACTCACCCATTAATAAAAAGAAACCAATTGGAGAAAAAAGAAATTCAATATAAACATGTTGGAATATAACCTAATTCATTTTAATCCAATGCTTCAAATTGAAAAAAATTAGCACTAGTGTTATTTTCCTTTATCATTACAATCTTGCTTTTCATTACTTTATGCTATGTTTTGTATTAAACATAAAATCAATTTTTCACCTTAACACATGCTAGAAATACAGAGTCACCATATCGGAAATCAGTAGAAAGTGTCTTTGTTTCTACTTTTTTTTCTTTGAAAAAGCTTTGGGAAAAAAAATCATTTACAACGTTTAATTTTAATAACTTAAAGAATGTAATTGATTTTTGTTTGTTTTTGACATGGAGTTTCACTCTTGTCACTCAGGCTGGAGTACAATGGCATGATCTCGGCTCACTGTAACCTCCACCTGCCAGGTTCAAATGATTCTCCTGTCTCAGCCCCCCGAGTAGCTGGGATGACAGGCACTCGCCACCACACCCGGCTAATTTTTGTATTTTTAGTAGAGATGGGGTTTCATCATGTTGGCCAGGCTGCTCTCAAACTCCTGACCTCAGGCGATCCGCCAACCTCGGCCTCCCAAAGAGCTGGGACTACAGGCGTGAGCCACCCTGCCCAGCCAATTGAATAGTTTTTAACTCAGAGGATAAATGCTTGAGGGGATGGAAAGCCCATTCCTCATGACGTGATTATTTCACACTGCATGCCTGTATCAAAACATCTCATGTACCCCACAAATATATAAACCTCCTATGTACCCACAAAAATTTTATAAAATAATGAAAATATTTTAAAACTAAAAAAAGTGTTTTTTAATTAAGCAACTTTATTTAAATAAAATCATTCTTCCTCATCCTCAGTCCTGGGATCTACCAGAAAGAATTAGCAACATCTTAAAGATGACAAAGTGTTAAAGATAAGCTGCTATTAAGTAAAAGTGTGAAGTGTGGAGGGGACAAGCTGGATGCCTGAACCATTTTGTTCTATCTTTAGGACAGTGAAAGAGCAAGAAGCAGGGTTGGGTGGGGGACACATATTCTGTTGAGCATTGTCACCACTATATTCACTGAAATTCATCTGCATGCTTGTATGTATACTTTTGATTCGCCTGATACACTGAAAATTATATGAAATTGTTCTCTATTCTTTAGATAATTATAATCTAAGTGCTAATATGAAGCTTAGAATTTATATGAAATATGTATGCCCACAACAAGACATTTCAGCTATTTCCTAGATAATAATCTCACTTCACCCTGCACAAAACAGGCACATGATCATGTCACTCTGACCTGGTTTGAGTCCAAGGAGGCTTTTGTTTTTAAAATAATTTAGGTTAGTAGTTAAAATATGAACTTTGGGCCAGGAGTGGGAGCTCATGCCTATAATCCCAGCACTTCGGGAGGCTGAGGCGGGCGGATGACTTGAAGTCAGGAGTAGGAGACTGGACTGGCCAACATGCTGAAACCCCATCTCTACTAAAAAAAAGAAAAATAGAAAACTTAGCTGGGTGTGGTGGCGGGCACCTATAATCCCAGCTACTTGGGAGACTGAGGCAGGAGAATTGCTTGAGCCTGGGAAGTGGAGGTTGCAGTGAGCAGAGATCTTACCACTACACTCCAAAACAAACAACAAACAAAAAAATTCTAGAGTCACACTGAAAATCTTAACAACCTGCTTCTACTGCCCATTTTTTTAATTTTTATTTTGACCTGATTTTAGATTGATAGCAAAATGCACAAATAACACAAAGTGCCCCCTATGTCCCTCACCCTACTTCCCCTAATGCTAACATTTTCAGAGCCATCCTTATTTTCTCTATAAAAGAGCAGAGTTCTCCTTTTAGAGATTTGGAAAGATTATTAAAAGATAAGTTACAAAATACAGGACCTGACACGTATAAAATATTAAATAAATACTAGCCATGCTTAATTATTTTGTTTTAAGTCTATATGAGTCAAGTTTTAGTAGAAATATGGGCTAGAATAAAAAACAGAAAGCGGGACTCTGTGATCCGACTTGGGCTTATAGAACAGACTGCACTAGTTTGTTCTCATGCTGCTAATAAAGTCATACCCAAGACCGGGTAATTTAGAAAGGAAAGAGGTTTAAGGAACTCACAATTCCACATGGCTGGGGAGGCCTCACAGTCACGGCAGAAGGCGAAAAAGAAGCAAAGGCACATCTTAAATGGTAGCAGAGAAGGAAGCTTGTGTAGGGAAGCTCCCATTTTAAAAGCATCAGATCTCGTGAGACTTATTCGCTACCAGGAGAACAGTAGGGGGAACCCGCCCCTATGATTCAATGATCTCCACCTGACTCCATCCTTGACATGCGGGGATAATTACAATCAAGGTGAGATTCGGGTGGAGACACAGCCGAATCATATCAATGACTAATGAGAGTTACGTCCAGAACCAAATGAAAACCTGTCTGAGGCCACATTCCCTGTAAAGCAGATTTGAGATAGAGATTTGTGTAGAGAACATTTAACTGGGTAAAATCCTAGGAGCCAACAACTGTGGCGAAAAAGCTGAATTGGATAAAGGGAGTTGAGATGTGAGGCAGTCACAACAAATACCTCAGCTAATCTCAAGGGGGAGCTGAGAAGCTGGGGCGACCCTTCAGGGTTGCCCTAAATTGAGGCAGGAGTATGGAGTTTTAATACCTTTCACTGGCCATTCTTCAGATACAAGTTGTCCCCAAGGATGGACATCAGCTTGACAAGTTATTAATTAGATCTCCTGAGAATAAATTCTAGAGAGAATCAGCTGAGAGGCATGATTTGCCAACACTCCCAATAGCTGGGCAAACTTCAGTTTTGAGGGAGGATTTGGGTCACACACAAAAGTCTCCACAACCAATTATTCATGGGAAATTCTATGTAGGCAGAGCTATTTCATGGCCAGTTAATCAAAACTACATAATCTATTTGGTTAAGCAAAAGAAATTAAAAAGATAAAATAAAATCTATGTATTAACACTCAAAAGTTTTTTAATGCATTTGCCTTGCATTTCGTATGTTTTGCCTTGCCTTTTATATGTTTTGCCTTGCATTTGTTTATTTGCTTTTAAGAACCTTTAGAGAACAATAATTACTAATATAATATGGAGTAGCACAGCATAGACGAGGGAAGCTAACTCTCTCCCTTTTCCCAGAACCTGGAACAGCTAAAGATCCTAAGCATTGTCAGCTTTGGTATCTGACATAGTTTGGATGTTTGTCCCCTTCAAATCTCACGTTAAAATGTGATCCCCAATGTTGGAGAGAGATGCCTCCTGAATGGCTTGGTGCTGTCCTCTTGGTAATGAATGAGTTCTTACCCTGTGAGTTCATGCGATATCTGGTTGTTTAAAAGAGACTGACACCTCCTCCCTGTCTCTCTTGCTTCCTCTCTCACCATGTGATATGCTGGTTTCCCTTCACCTTCCACCATGATTGGAAGGTTCCTGAGGCCCTCCCTGGAAGCAGGTGCCAGTACTATGCTTCATGTACAGCCTTCACAACAAGGAGCCAAATAAACCGCATTTCTTTATAAATTACCCAGCCTCAGGTATTTCTTTATAACAATGCAAATGGGCTAACAGAGTATCATTCATGGACAGTGAGTGTATTAGTCAATTTTCATGCTGCTGATAAAGACATACCCAAGACTGGGTCATTTATAAAGAAAAAGAGGTTTAATGAATTCACAGTTCCACATGGCTGAGGAGGCCTCACAGTTATGGCAGAAGGCGAAAGGCGCGTCTTACATGGCAGCAGGCAAACAGCAAATGAGAACCAAGTGAAAGGCGAAAGGGGTTTCCCCTTATAAAACCATCAGATCTCATGAGACTTATTCACTACCACTAGAACAGTGTGGGGAAAGCTGCCCCCATGATCCACTTACCTCTCACTGGGTCCCTCCCACAACATGTGAATTATGGGAGCTACAGTGCAAGATGAGATTTCAGTGGGGACACAGCCAAACCATATCAGACAGTAATAACTTTCAATTAAATATAGCTAGACTTTCTGTCAGTGGGTCACAGCAGTCTAGAGAATACATTGAAAAACTCTGGGAACAGCAGATATAGAGGTCAGATCTAGAGATTTTGAACAAAGTTTAGTGCTACAATGCATTGGTGACCACAGACAAAAGGTGTCTGTTGTTGTTGTAGTTTGTTTTCTGTCTTGTTTTTCATCATGGGAGGACAAAAAGAAAAAATGGGGGCAATGGTGAAGGAGAAATGAAAAAGACCTGCTTTTCTATGGGTGGAAGCGACTAAACGAGAGAATAAATTTGGATCACACAACAAATGCAAATCAAGTTAGAAGCATGAAAGGCATGATTAAGGCCATGGTTCTAATAGAGATCAGCCAGCGGAACCAGGATCATGCCACACCGAGAGAGGCTGCAGAGCCATTGCCTTCTCTCCTGTCAAAGCTAAATTAATGAAATGGAACTCACAGAAGCACTATGTAATCAAATATTGGTGGGACACAAGCAAATTCTTAAAAAGTTTCATTGATCAGTGATAATATCTTTTGGTGTAAATATCTCCTCAAAACATTTCAGGAAAAATAAATAAAGCTATAATTTTACTTTAGAAATATTTAACTTTGTTATACTAGTTTACTTATTTTTTACCTAATACATTCTGATATATTGTTATGTAGGTTAAAGATGCTCGATTCATGCCACTGTGGAAACCACACATAATTTAGGCAATAATGCAAATTCTTTTCAAATTCTTTTATCAGTGTATTCACTTTATTTTTATTTCAAACACAATACAAAATTACAGGATGCTATCAAAGTGATGCTACAAAACCCCACTAAAATTTTTTCAATTCTTCAAATCACACACTTACACACACACACACACACACACCACATGCATTCCCCGTACAGACCTTTTTTTGGGGGGCCTGAGTAAATAATTGCATTTTATTTTCAATTTTTCATTTTGAAATAATTAAAGACTTACCAAAAATGTTGCAAAACTACGTGCCTTTTTGAAGTAAAGTCTTGAAAAAGTTGTTTGGTATATCCTTTATAGTAATAAAAGAAAACACGTGTATATTCTGTTGATTAAAGGCATGCTGAGATCGTCAGACATGTGATTTCATCAGAGACTCCAATATAGAGCGCAGCTGTAACGACATCCTAAGAGTGTTCTAACTGAAATGTGTTGGAAGAAGGTTCTAATTTTTTTCAACCCTTCTCAAGTTGGCACTCAGCAGATTTCCACTCTATAAAAGTAACTCCTGCTCTGCAACTAATGTTCACAGATAAGCTCCAAACATATTTACAGCTCCATTTAAGTATAATGTACACACAGTAAAATTCACCCTTTTCAATGTGCAATTTAATGGGTTATGGCAGATGAATATCATCATTTGACCACAATCATGATCAAGATACAGAAAATCTGCATCATCACAAAACGTTTTCTTTTGCTGTTTTGCATTTGATCTTTTCTCCATTCCTGAACACAGGCAACCACTAATCTGCTTCTGTTTCTACAGTTTGCATTTTCTAGAGTATCCTATTAGTGGAATGATACATTGGTGTCTTTCATGTCTAGCTTCTTTCACTGAGCATAATGCTTTTGATATTCATTTATATTGCTGTTGTATCAGTTTGCTCCTTTTTATTGTTGAGTGGTGCTCCATCTACAACTGGTTTATCCATTTACAAGTTGATGGACACATCTGCTATGAACTTCAAGGATGAGGCTTGGTACGGATATGTTTTTATTTATTTTGGGTCGCAGTGGAATTATTTGGCTATATGATCAGTACTAAGTTTAACATTAAAAGAAACTGCCAAACTGCTTTCCAAAATGTCTGTACCATTTTGAAGTCCCACTAGCCAGGTGTGAATAGCAATTCTTCACATCATGTGGTATGGTCAGTTCTGCTCGTGTCAGCCACTCCAGTGGGTGTACAGTGGTACCTCAATGTGGTTTTAACTTGCATTTCCCTGATGACGGGTAATGTTAAGTATCTTTTCATTTGTGTATTGGACATCATCTCTTTTTAAATTAAAATATCTGTACAAATATTTGGCCCATTTAGGTCAAAATATTACGTTAAATGAGTTATTTGTGTTTTGTTATTTAGTTTTTTAGTTATGTGTACATTCTAGATGAAAGTTCTTTATCAGACATATTTAAAATTATTCTGTCCCAATCTGTGGTTTGCCTTTTCATTTTTTGATGCTATGTTTTAAGTTGCAAAAGTCTTAATTTCATGAAGTCCAACTTACTATTTTTTTCCATTTTCATCCATCCTTTTCTTATCTAAAAAATTTTTAGCTATAGTAAGATTATTAAAAATTTTTCCTATTCAGTAAGCTTTATACATTTTATATTTACATTATGTATAAAATACATGTTGAGTTAATTTGAGGATATGGTGTGAGGTAATTCTGAAGTTCATATTCTCCATTTAATATCCAATTTTAATAGTACCATCTTTATAAAGACATTGATTTCCTTATTGAAATATTTTGGCAACTTTGGCCATGTAAGGCAGGATATATTTCTAAATTATTTATTCTGTTTCACTGATATATATGTCTTCTTCATGCCAGTAAGTTTACTGTACTGTTTAGTGTAGCTTTACAATATGTCTTGAAATTTGGAAAGTTTTCCAACTTTATTCTTCTTTCTAAAACATGCTCTGGCTATTCTAGGACTTCTGCATTTAAAAAAAAATTAGAATCAGCTTTGTAATTTCTCCAAAAAGGCCTATAGGTTTGACTGGGATTGTGCCAAATCTGGAGATCAGTTTCAGAAGAATTATCATCTAATAAGTATGACATGTATATTTACCAATGAACTTGATACATATTTCTACCTATTCAATCTCTCGTATTAGTGATTTAGAAATTTTGGATCAGCATACCTTTTATTAAATTTATTCTGAATTATTTTATTATTTTCGAGGCTATTATAAGTTAAATTGCTTACATAATTTTATTTTCTAATTGGTGTTGATTGTGTATAGAAACACAATTGATTTTATTTATTGATCTTTCATCCTACAACTTTGTTAAATTCACTTCATACCTCTAGCACACTTCTGCAGATGCCTAAGGATTTTCTATGTATATGTTTACATCACGTGAGAATAGTATTTTTCTTTCTTCCCAACTTGGGTGTCACTTATTTCTTATTTTCTTTTCTTTTCTCTTTATTTCTTTCTTCTTTCTGTCCATTCCTCCTTCCTTCCCTTCTTTCTTTCTCCCTGTTTTAGAATCAGTTTTGTAATTTATCCAAAAGGACCTATAAGGTTTCATGGGAATTCCACTGAATCTAGAGATCAATTTCAGGAGAATTATCATCTCATAAGTATTAAATATTTATCAATGAACTTGGTATATATTTCCACTTATTTAGTATTGAATGCAATACTTTAAAGAACTAGGGAGAGAGGACATCATTGCATTTTTCATAATCTTATGTAGAAAGTATTAAGGCTTTCACCATTTTAAGTAAGATGTTTGCTATAGATTTTTTGTAAACACATAATCAGTTTGAAAATGTACTTTTCTATCCTCAGTTCGCTGGGAGTTTTTAATTTAAAAAATGTGTTACATTTTGTAAATTCCTTTTTTGCATCTATTGAGAGTGTCACGTGATTTTTCTTTTTTCTGTCAGCATGGTAGATTTTCAGTTGTTGAAACCAACTTGAGATAAACCCCACTTGGTTAAAACACATTATCATTTTTAAATATTCCTAGACTCAATTTGCTAATATTGTATTAAGAATGTTGCATCTAAGTTCATAATGGTTATCAGTCTGTCATTTTTGAGTTGTGATATCTGTATTTGTTTCTGATATCGAGAGAATCCACGTAAAACATCTACTTCTGTCATCAGTAATAATCTGACCAGGGATAACACCAACAGTTAGAGAGGAACCTGTCATTACCTGTGGCAGCAGAGATATCAGAGATTCCAAAAAGAAAAGCAAGGTTAAAATTTCAAATATAATCACATGAAATATCAGAAAGCCAGGGGATAGAAATATAGGAGAGCAAAATCTTAGAGGTCAAAACAAGTAGTTAAGTACGGCACATGATAATAAAAAGTAAAATCTTTTCCTAAGGCAGAGCCTGGCTGCTGCCTAGCTTCTTTGACAATTCTTGGTAGGCTTTCATGGCTTTATAAGGGCTTATACTTTAGGTAAAGTTATAGTCAGGGAAACGGTGGGTGTAGGTTGGCTCTGTAGAAATGAAGCATCACAGGAGCACTGCAGTTAGAAAGAAACTGATACTGATGATACTTCGGTCACACTAATAACACATGCTAATGATAATCATAGCAATCATGGTAATGACAGAAAATATATATATAATATTAGCATGCTTCTATTTGCACATATACATATGTGAATAGAAACATTGATTTAAAGACATGAAAGTATAGAAATAGCCTACACCTGATAAAGATATGCTCATACACAATAACAAACCTCAGTATAAACAGAGATTTTGATGTATCACAGAATTCTCCAATAGATCACAATTTTGACACTATGGGAAGTGTCATTTTCAGAACTTTTCTTTATCTCCATTATCTCCATTCTCTATTTCCAACATTCCTGGAGACTGAACTCAAGGATCAGTAAATATTCTCAACCTTAACCATAGCAGACTTCATTCATCCCATATATGCTTGTTATTTTTCCCCATTGACAGAAGGCATTGTACCATGAAATATACAACATATCTCTGACACACCTGACGAAAACAAACAATGGGGAAAGATTGACTATTTAATAAATGGTGATGGGAAAACTGGTTAGCCATATGAAGAAAGCTGAAACTGGACCCCTTCCTTACAGCTTGTAAAATAATTAACTCAAGATGGATTAAAGACTTAAACATAAGATCTAAAACCATAAAAACTCTAGAAGACAACCAAGCCAATACCATTCAGAACATAGGCATAGGCAAAGACTTCACGACTAAAACACCAAAAGCAGTGGCAACAAAAGCCAAAATTGAGAAATGGGATCTAATTAAACTAAAGATAGCTTCTGCACAGCAAAAGACACTATCATCGGAGTGAACACACAACCTACAGAGTGGGAGAAAATTTTTGCAATCTATCCATCTAACAAAGGGCTAATATCCAGAATCTACAAGGAACTTAAACAAATTTACAAGAAAAAAACAACCCCATCAAAAAGTGGGAAAACGATATGAACAGACACTTCTCAAAAGAAGACATTTATGCAGCCAATAAACACATGAAAAAAAGCTCATCATAGGCTGGGCGTGGTGGCTCACGCCTGTAATCCCATCACTTTGGGAGGCCAAGGCGAGTGGATCACAAGGTCAGGAGTTTGAGACTTGCCTGGCCACTATGGTGAAACTCTGTCTCTACCAAAAACACACAAAAAAACTTTAGCCAGGCGTGGTGGTATATATCTGTAATCCCAGCTACTCAAGAGGCTAAGGCAGGAGAATTGCTTGAACCCATTAGGTGGAGGTTGCAGTGAGCCGAAATTGTGCCACTGCACTCCACTCTGGGTGACAGAGTGAGGCTGTCTCGAAGAAAAAAAAAAAAAAAGCTCATCACCCCTGGTCCAATGAGATACCATCTCGCGCCAGTTAGAATGGCAATCATTAAAAAGTCAGGAAACAACAGGTGCTAGAGAGGATGTGGAGAAATAGGAATGCTTTTACACTGTTGGTGGGAGTGTAAATTAGTTCAACCATTGTGGAAGACAGTGTAGCCATTCCTCAAGGATCCAGAACTAGAAATATCATTTGACCTAACAGTCTCATTACTAGGTACACATCCAAAGGATTGTAAATCATTCTACTATAAAGACACATTCACACATATGTTTATTGCAGCACTATTCACAATAGCAAAGACTAGGAACCAACCCAAATGCCCATCAACGATAGACTGGATAAAGAATATGTGGCACATATACACCATGGAATACCATGCAGCTATAAAAAAGGATGGATTAATGTCTTTTGCAGAGACATGGATGAAGCTGGAAACCATCATTCTCAGCAAACTATCACAAGAACAGGAAACCAAACACCACATGTTCTCACTCATAAGTGGGAGTTGAACAATGAGAACACATAGACACAGGGTGGGGAACATCACACACTGGGGCCTGTCAGTGGGTAGGAAGGAAAGAGGAGGGATAGCATTAGGAGAAATACTTAATGTAGATGACGGGTTGATGGGTGCAGCAAACCACGACAGCACATGTATACCTGTTTCACAAAACTGCAAGTTCTGCATATGTATCCCAGAACTTAAAGTGTATGTATGTGTGTATATATATACACACAAATGTAAATGTAAATGTAAATAAATTGAAAATGGTAAAAATAGAAATATGTTTTCTACACAAATAGCGACATAATAAAGCAAGATAGAATGTATGTTTGAGTTAAAAAAAATTGCTTAGAAGACAACTTGAATTCCATTCCAAGGAACTAGTTTTCAAAAGTTTACAACCAGATTTCAGTTTGGCAAAAGGCAACAATGCTGTTTTGAAAATAATTTCTGAAAAGAGCTTCCCCAGCAGTTCCAAATGGCAGTCCTGATACAAGGAAGTAGGGGCAATTTTGTTACCACCAGGAACACTGAATTTATTTTCAGACCTTGAAATTCTGGGAGGCCCTCGAAGAATAATCAACTACAATATTTTACTTTACATAGAAATATTGTTTTAATGTTAATATAAAAGCTTGTATATGAACTAAAACTGTCAATCTTCCACTTTTAAGAAAGAAGAATCCATTATGCCCCTAATCTATAGTGAGTTGATATGTTCCATAAGCAGTTCTGGAAGGAGGCTACACTTAGAGCATAAATTGGTATAGATCGCTTTGCTCTCACAGATAGCGACACAATATTTTCTGCTGAATGGGAAAAAGTTTGAAGGCATAAATCAAGATAAAGCAATCATCTGACAAAGAATTACAAAGAGGCCCCATACCTTTTTCTTAGTGAACGCCATGTGACACATTGATTTTCCACTGAAGATAAAAGCCAAAATCATGTGTCATCAATAGAAAGCAAGCAAAACTATTTGGTTCAATATGTTATGGTACTTAACAAAAAAAAACTTGCAGAGAAAAGACAAATCTAAAATGTTGCACATGATTCAAACAAGTCTGGATCAGAAGAGACATTTCAGAGGTCACTGCTAGAGAGTCAAGGATACATTAGAGAGAAATAAACTCCTGCTTTTTTGTTTATCTCCTTACATACACAGATACTGTCTGATGAAGATGATTGATATCAGGTATGGTATTTGATGGTATAGTCATTTACAAAATAATTCATCCCTTATGATCTAATGCAATTTTCTTCATATTACACGTGTATATTTAAATACTTCCTTGTGAAGTGGAGGCTAGCCAGGCTGCTGTTAGCATATCCAGTACATTTCTGCAAATTCCAAAATGGCAAATCCCACAGTTGAAATTTCAACCTCTCTAGCGCCCCTCGGCTGGAGTGCATAATCACGGCAAAAGTCTGCAACATCAGAGGTGGCCGCCACAGACACAAAGTCTATGTTTCTCATTCCATTCTACCAAATCTATTCAGCAGTCTGGGTGAGGGGGCTTGGCAGTATCTATGAGCAGAAAGCATTCAAATGGCTGGTATATGTGCTTCCGGGGAAACTAAGGGAAAAAAAGAGAGAGGGAGGGAGGGAGGGAACAAGAAAGAAGAAGGAAACTCAAGGAGAGAGGAAGGGAAGGAGGCTGGCAAGAAGGGATGGAGGGAGCAAGGGAGGGAGGAATAAAGGAAGGAAGTTACACCAAGTTTCAAAACTGGCCACGGACTGAGAAGGATTAAGAGACAAACGGAATTGAAAGCATTTATGTTCATACTCGGTATTTTTCTTACCCATTCTTGCAAATTAGTAATTTAAAAATTTTCATTTCCACAAATCCACGTGTTTTCTTGTTCCTCTCTCTCCGCTCTTTTTCCTTCTTTCCTTCCTGCCTTTCTTCTTTCTTTTCAACATAGGTTATATAAATGTGTGAGAGCTATCACTAGTCTACGTTAATCATCAGGATTTTCCTGTATATTTCCAATTAAGATGACCCATAATAATATTCTACTGTAATTTTGGAGGGTCCAAAATACTAGATGGCATTTAGTGTTTTGGAAATCATGACAAGTCTAACAGGACTTTAAAAAACCTATCAAGACATCTGATGTGTTTTCTTGCCCCTACATTCTTTAGTGAGGTCTGCTTGACCCTTTCTTCTTCCCTTCTCTAGTCATGGGTTCTTCACACTGAAAACTAAGCTTTGCATCAGTGTTTGACGAACAGGTGACATAATAAACTGCAGTTACATTTTAAATTCAGCTCAAGATGGTAGATGAGAAATCCAAGATTGTGAAGTGAGATTTAGCATGCTGTTCAGTATGCAACAAATCTGAGTGTTGCTCACACAGGATTCATACCAACAGGCTCCTTCCAAAACCTTTCAATGCAAATTCTAGCAAATGCACACTTGGAAGAAAAATGTTCCATGAAGTTGTATATGTAAATTTATACTTTCAGCATTTATGTATATAATTTCAGGGGAAGTGGGATCAACTTAACATTATTAAACATAGTCCAATGATATTTACAACATAACTTCAGAAACATTTTATTACTAGAAGTATTTTAAAAAGGATGTACCATTTAGGATTTAAGACACAACCCACAAATGAAAAAACAAATGAGATTATAAACAACATTTTTTAAAAAAATTATGCCATCTCTTTCACTACAAAATCCTCCTGGGGGAAAAATATCTTTTCCTTCATTATTAAAGGATGTTATCAGAGCACAGTGGAATTCTTTCAGATTTAGTCAGAAGGTTCTCTGGAGTTGAGAGATCTATTGGAGAATATTTTCTTTGAAAGTCCATGTCCTTTCCCCAGG
Organism: Gorilla gorilla gorilla; assembly: GCF_029281585.2. NCBI lineage: Eukaryota > Metazoa > Chordata > Mammalia > Primates > Hominidae > Gorilla > Gorilla gorilla. Next base: position 4,008,291 of record NC_073247.2, read on the forward strand.
CCTACATCATATATAAATAAACATTTCAGAAAAGGGGCCATGTTAGGAAAAAGTGGGTTGAAGATTGTAAGACGTGGTTCCTGGGTGCCAAATAATTCACAAGTTGGAATAAGCTGGGTTTTTGTAACACTTCTCTATGACTGCCATTGATACTGAACTATGCCAAGGAACTAAGTCCTACCAAGGAAAAGCAGGAGGAAAACAGGTGTAAGAAAACATTTCCTGTCAGTGTGTCCAGAGATAGCATGAGTCAACAGCGGCTCCTCATGAAGCCATCGATTCGTAACACTGGAGTATCTAGAATGCATCTGGGTCGAATTATTAAAAAGAAAGTTCTTCTCAAGCTAGTTGTAATGGTAGCTAATTTAAAAAATTAATGTTCTGCGATTCTGATAAAAACCTATGTGGTGAACCAACAATAAAGGCGGCTGGAGATATTGGTATGAAATAGTTATTTTTCCTTATATACCTGGACGTTCATGTAAGAAATTATACTTTTGGAAGGTCTGTCATATTCTCAGTGTATAAGAGTTGAATCATTTTTAGAAGTTATTGTCAGAATTTTGCTTTAATAGTGCAGTAAAGTGTGCATTCTCTCTCTCTCATTTTCATTCAACAGCCTCTACAAATTCAGCCTGGCTCAAAGGTCTTTCCCTCTTGGAATATGACTCCTCCCCTGTCCCTCTACATAGGCTGTTCTATAACAAATTATTTTGCTGTCTTGATTTTTCAGAGACCTCATGCTAGTAGTAGAGAGCCAGGAGAAAGTGAGATGTCCTATATAAAAGGCCTGCTAGAAAAAGAAATCAGCACTGAGTTCTAAGGATACTGAACAACTTTTTAAAAAACAAGCAAGCCATATTAAACACATTAGTTACAACCAAATTAGATAAAACCATGAAAATTATCCAAGAAGAAAAAGTACATCACCTGTCTAGGTTTAAAATTGCTTAAGGCTGTCATCCAAGGACCATCTATGATAACAAATACAGTAGTCTGTATTGACACAAAGTTTTAGTGATAGACGTAATTACATTCTTCTGCTGGTGGTGTTCTAGAATAAATGGAATATCTGCTGATCAAATCTGAATGCATCCCATAATATTAGCATGTAGGATCCCAGATCTGCAGGCACTATCTCTTTCTCAGATCTACACTTTGAATATTATGTTAGTTAAAATGAGAAGTATGTTAGAAAATGTCTTTTACAAAAGAAATATTGGCTGAGTATGGTGGCTCATGCCTGTAATCCCAACACTCTGGGAGGCCAAGGTGAGAAGATCTCTTGAGCTCAAGAATTTGAGACCAGCTTGGGCAACATATCTATAAAAAATTTTAAAACTTAGCCGGTGTGGTGGTGCACACCTATAGGCACAGCTACTTCAGAGGCTGAATCAAGAGGATCACTTGAGCTTGGGAGTTTGAGGTTGCAGTGAACTATGAACATGGCACTGAACTCCAGTCTGGGCAACAGAGTGAGAACTTGTCTTCAAAAAAATAAAAAAGAAGAAAAAAATAGGAAATATTGTGTTCACATATGCTATGGTACTCTTTCTTATATAAACTATTTCTTTGCAGTATTCTAGAGGATTTAAGACAAATTTACCACTGAATAATTTCATATGGTATATTATTGCATTAGTATAGTATGTTATTATATAATTAGTATAAGTGACCAGTGCTGCAACAACCACATTCCAAAAAGTATTGTGATCCTCCAAAATTACAATGTCTAAATGACATTATTCTCCTTCATGAGACCATTATACCTTAATTTTTCAGCACCATGAAAATCTACAAATGCCCTCTAAAATATATTTAGAAAACGTGGGATAAAAATAGATACAGTTTCAGAAGATACATATATTTTGAAAATTAGCCTTTTTGGAATAAATTATTCTTTATGACATATAAATAAACACATTTTTCAGACTGGCGGGGTAACATTTGCATCAGTCAAAATAATTAGATTACTAAAACCTGTAATCTTATTAGAAAAATGGTTTATTGAGAGAATCATTGGAATTATTAGCCTTCAAGCTGCTATAGAGTGAATCTGATCAAAATAATTAAGATAATATTATTTCATTTTTCAGTATAATATCTCCTTAGTATTTTTGTTTCTTATTTAATATGTGATTATATTTACTTCTGTGAATAATATGCATGAAGATCATTACAGTGTCAAGATCACTGGGTTCAGAGCACAGAAACCTCAAGTCTATTCTTTTTTCTTAAATACCTGTAAGACTTTAAAGAAGACAGAGTTTCTGGACTCTAATTTCTCTATCTGTAGAATAAATGGGTTAGACCAAATAACTCCTTTCTGCTTATAAATTTTCTAATTATATGACTGAGCTTACACCTGGAAAACAGTCTATCTCCTGTATAAATTAATGATAGAAATGAAAACCACCACGTTTCATGAAATTAACCACATAAATATCAACATCAACTGCTCAGAAGGACTTAAGTGCAAGTATCACAGGAATTCTGAAGCACAGAGAACTAAATATAAGAAATGTAACACTCTTCGTATTTTCAAAGAAGATTTTAATAATATATGTAAACACAGTAGCCTGTTCATAAGAAAACAGAAAAGGGACGTCTTAGCATATTCAGGGTTCAACCAAAACTACTACTGGAATGTAAATCAAAGTAATATTCACCTAACTGTCATAATTGGCATGAATAATTTTAAGTAAAACACTTTTATTTGATATTAAATGTGAACAATAAGCCAAAACAGAGAAAATTAATCAATTGATCATTTATTGAAACTGAAATAAAAATATATAATTATTGAAGCCTCTTATATACATAAACCAATCATTGCTTAAATGAGCTGACATACTAGCTCCATAGTTTTATGTCACTAAGGAACTCTTTTGAACACAATAAAGAAACCAGAATTGAGCACAAAGAATGATGAACTGGGAAGTTCATGGCTTTCTATCTGCTAATTAGGAGTACAATCATTCAGTCAAACAGCCACTCAACAAACATTTAGCATACAGCTTCTGGATACCAGGTACTGGTGTAGGTGCTGGAGCAACAAGGAAATAGTCCCTGCATTCAGTGAGCTCACAGGCAAGTAAACAAGTAAGTATAAAGACTGCATGACTGATTGGGAGCGGTGGTTCATGCCTGTAATCCCAGCACTTTGGGAGGCCAACGTGGGCAGATCACGAGGTCAAGAGATCGAGACCATCCTGGCCAACATAGTGAAACCCCGTCTCTACTAAAAATACAAAAATTAGCTGGGCACGGTGGTGCACGCCTGTAGTTACTTGGGAGGCTGAGGCAAGAGAATCAGTTGAACCTGGAAGGTAAAGGTTGCAGTGAGCTGAGATCACACCACTGCACTCCAGCCTGGTGACAGAGTGAGACTCTGTCTCAAAAAAAAAAAAAAAAAAAAAGACTCCATGATAAATGTGTATCTACAAAGGGCACAAAGGAATGAGTAGCTAATCCCCAAAGCCATATGGAGCAGTCAGTATAAGCTTCAGGAAAAGAAACTGAAGTAAAAAACTAACCTGAATCTGAAAAAAATGAGTAGGTATTTTCCAAGCACGTTTCAGGGGAAAAGTTGCAGGATGCAGAAGTCCTCCCAAGTACAAAAAGAGAATGAACTCTGGACAACTGGCAATTTATGGCACACAGGAATCAGTAAATGTAGGGATGAGAGGCACACAGAAACATGGGCAAAAACAGGAGTTTTGACTTTATTCCATAAATCATGGAAAGCCACCAATGGGTTTTAAGTAATAAAATACTAAGACCAGGTTTGCATTTTAGAAAGATCAATTTGATTTCAGTGAGCAGGTCCAAAAATGAAAGCAGCAAGGCCAGATAGAAGGTCCTACTGCAACTAGCTATGGTTAGAGATGCAGACCAAAACTAAGGTGAAATCATTTAGAAGAAAGAACGTGGATGTAAGAGCCATTGGTTTGGCCTCTCCACATCATTTTTTAAATTTTATTTTCATTTATTTATTTATTTATTTTTTTGAGACAGAGTCTCGCTCTGTCACCCAGACTGGAGTGCAGTGGTGTGATCTTGGCTCACTGCAAGTTCTGCCTCCTGGGTTCACACTATTCTCCTGCCTCAGCCTCCCGAGTAGCTGGGACTACAGGCACGCGCCACCACGCCCAGCTAATTTTTTCTATTTTTTAGTAGAGATGGGGTTTCACCGTGTTAGCCAGGATGGTCTCCATCTCCTGACCTCGTGATCCACCCACCTCGGCCTCCCAATGTGCTGGGATTACAGGCTTGAGCCACCATGCCCAGCTGGCCTCTCCACATCTTTACTGTTATACTGATAACATGGGGATGAAAATAAATATTATTTGTATTTAAACTATTATTGTTATGTGAAAATTAAACAAATAACATACTATGATAACATCTGAGGTTCAAGAAATATTAAGTCTTGAAAATAGGAAAGATGAAAGGAAGGAAACAGGGAGTGGGGAGGAAAGTAGGAGAAAGGAGAGAATATAGGAATGAGAGAGGAGGAAAATAATAAGAAAGAAGTAGAAAGCCAGGTACGGTGGCTCATGACTGTAATCCCAGTGCTTTGGGAGGCCGAGTCAGGCAGATCACAAGGTCAGGAGTTCAAGACCAGCCTGGCCAATATGGTAAAACCTTGTCTCCACTAAAAATACAAAAATTAGCTGGGTGTGGTGGCAGGCACCTATAGTCCCAGCTACTCGGGAGGCTGAGGCAGGAGAATCACTTGACCCTGGGAGGCAGAGGTTGCAGTGAGCTGAGATCACACCACTGCACTCCAGCCTGGGTGACAGAGAAAGATGCTGTCTCAAAAAAAAAAAAAAAAAAAAAGAAAGAAAGAAGTAGAAAAAGATATAGTATTTCTTAATCAGCAGAAGCTACTCTTATTTTTCAATACTCTACCTTTCTAATGTATCACTGACAAGGAAAGGTCTTGAATAATTGACTGAAGTCAGAATAGGTAAGGCACTCTACCTTTGGATACATGAGAGGCCTTAAAAAGTTCATGGAAAATGTATATTATGAAAAAAACTATGCAAAGGTTTCAATTTTGGCAGCAAAATAAACTCATACTAATTTATTATAGCATGTTTGAACAGGATCTAGTTTGAGACAGTAAGAAGGAGTAGACATTAGTTTGAAAAGAGCCCCTAGCAGAGCAATGTAAATTCTGCTAAAATTGAAGCAAGAACAAACATTAGATTATGATGAAGCTTGAGTGAAAGAATGGTGAAATCACTGATGCTTTACAAGAAGTTTGAGGGGACAATGCACCAAAGAAATCAGTAGTTCACAAGCGGACAGCTTTTTTAAAGAAGAAACGAGATGATGTGGAAGATGAAGTCCACAGGGACAGATCATCCATATCAATTTTCAAGGAAAAAAATTAATCTTGTTTGTGCCCTAATTGAAGAGGACTGATAATCAACAGCACAAACAATAGCCAACATCGTAGACATCTTAATTGGTTCAGCTTACACAGTTCTGACTAAAAAATTAAAGTTGAACCAACTTTCCACTGCATGGGTGCCAAAAGTGTTGTGCTCAGATCAGCTGCAGACAAGAGGAGAGCTCTCAATGGAAATTTTAAAGAACTAGGGTCAAGATCCTGAAGGATTTCTTTGAAGAATTGTAACAGAAGATAAAACATGGCTTTCCCAGTATGATCCTGAGGGCAAAACACAATCAAAGCAATGGCTACCAAAGGTGGAAGTGGTCCAGTCAAAGCAAAAGGGGATCACTCAAGAGCAAAGGTCACGGCAACAGTTTTTTGGGGACATTCCAGGCATTTTGCTTGTTGACTTTGTGGAAGGTCAAAGAACAATAATATCTGCATATCATGAGAGTGTTTTGAATAAGTTAGCCAAAGTTTTAGGGCAAAATACCTGGGAAAGCTTTAGCAGACAGTCCTCTAACACCACAATGTTTCTGCTCATTCCTGTCATCAAGCAAAGGCAATTTTGTGAGAGTCTCAATGGGAAATTGTCAGGCATCCACCTTACAGCTCTGATTTGGCTCCTTCTGACTTCTTTTTGTTTCCCAATCTCAACAAATGTGGAAAGGGCACCCATTTTTCTTAAGTTAATAATGTATAAGAGACTGCATTGACATTGTTAAGTTCCCAGGACCATCAGTTCTTTAGGGATGAAAACCGAAGATCACATTTTCAATGTTTATCTTTTAACTTCATTTTTCCACAAACTTTTTGAAGTTTCTCCATACAAATGTCTCCATACAAATGAGCACTTGCAAAATAAGCAGAGAGTCTCATTCAATGGACAGAAAGTTCTGTGCCATCTAAAAATTATCTTAAGCAAGTTCAATGTGTAGCAACAGACTGTATTGAGAAATATCAGTTAGGTTGACTTCTGCAATGACCATGAGGGAGTAACAAGAACTAGACTTTCTCTCCCTCCTGAAACAACCCAAAAAATGGCCAAAATGTATGCCACAAAAGTTTGCAAGACCCTGTAAAGTCAGTCTCAAACAAGGTGAGCCTATCAACTGCCCTAATTTATGCCTGGAGAAAGTTTTCCAGCACACTACTCCAGGAGAAAAGCCCAAGAGGAGCCCATTGTTCTCCCTGAGCTGAGGGGACAGAGCTGAGAGTCCACAGAAACCATGTTGACATGAGCTCTCAGGACAAGGTTTCCGAGAAGAAGGGGCTGCACAGAAAGAGAACTCCAGAGCTCTGCAAAGGGTCCCCCTAAAGTACATAGCTAAGTAATTGTTAGGACAGGCCTAGAGAAAAGTACCTACGGTTGGGGAAACAACACCCAGATAAGATGAAAAGTAACAGTACACATGCTCACCAAGGTCCAGTAATAGTGCTTATTTTATCAGCCAAACCAGAAACACCTCAAGATTCCCAGGGATACCCAGAAGGATCTTGCCTCACTAGTTGGGAGTGATTAGCTCTAAAATGAGAACTGGTCTGATCCCACCTAATGAATTTTTAAAGCAAGACCAAAAAGAGTCAAACTCTTTCCAACTAAACTTAAATACATACCAATACAAAGATCAAGAATATTTATATATACTTCCAGCACTCAATAAGATAAAAGTCACCATATCTGACATCCAGACACAGTTTAGCAGAGACACAACAGTAACAACAAAAGACAGAAGAACGTGGCTCATAATAAGGAGAAAAATCACTGAGTCAGAACTGATCCAGAGTAAATCAAGGTGCCAGAGTTATCAGTTAAGAACATTCAAATGCTTATTGAAACAGTATTCTATATGTTCTAAAATAGAGACATGCAAGATACACTAAAGGAGGCTGGGCGCAGTGGCTCACGCCTGTAATCTCAGCATTTTGCGAGGCCGAGGCAGGTGGATCACGAAGTCAGGAGTTCAGGACCAGCCTGACCAATATGGTGAAATCCCATCTCTACTAAAAATACAAAAATTAGCGGGGCATAGTAGCATGCAGCTGTAGTCCCAGCTACATGGTAGGCTGATAGCACATTAGTCATTACAGAAGAAAAGATAGACACCTCTCAAAATAAAATATAGAGAGAAAATAAATTTTTAAAAAACATGAACAGAGCAATAGTAGACAGTAAATTTCAAGTAACTGAATTTACGTGTAATCTCAGTTCCCAAAGGAGAGGAGAGGAATGATGTGAAAACATTTGGGACTTTGAGTCAGGCAAAGCTTTCTTTGATATGACCCCACAGCATGATTTATATAATAATATATTGATAAGAAGAACTCATCCAATTTAAAAAAAAGAATCTGCTCTTCAAAAGAATCTATTAAGAGACTGAAAAGACAAGCTGCAGGCTGGGAGAAAATATTTGCAATTCATATATCTGATAAAAGGCTTGCATCAAAAATATATTTTAAAAGCTCAAAACTTAATAATGAAAAACAAACAACCCCATTTAAAACTTGGGTGAAAGACTGGAACAGACATTTCAAAGTAGACATTTGTTTGGTAAATAAGCACATATGCTCAACATAATTAATGCTTAGGGCAATGCAAATTAAAACCAAAATGAGACGCCACTATCTGTTTTTAAATAGCTAAGATTAGCATGACTGATAATAGCCAAGCACTGGCTTGGATGTGGAGAAGCTGAAACTCTCATACACTGCTGATGGGAATACAAAAAGTGTAACCTTTGAAAAACAGTTTAAGAGTCCCTTAAAAAGTTAAACATACTTCTGCCATAAGACTCAGCCATTGCACTACTGGGTATTTACCCAAGAGAGATAAAAGTAGGTGTTCATATAATGATATCAACACAAATGTTCATAGCACATGTATTCATAATAGCCCAAACTAGAAACAGTCTAAATATCAATCAATACATTAATGAATTAACTTGCTTTATCCGAATTAATTATGGATACATACTATAACATGAATGAATCTCAAAATAACTGTATTAAGTGAAACAAGGCAGACTCTAGAGGTAAAACATGCAGAGAAAAAAACATAAAATGTCAGACAAAAAAGTGCATAGTGTAAAATTGTATTTATATACATTTTTTGACTGTATAAATTACTGTCCAGTGACAGAAAGCAGTTTGGTGGTTTTTAAGGGCGAGGAATGAGGGGCCAGAGAAATGTATTATAAAGAGGCATCAGGAAACTGGAGGTGAAGTATATTTCCATCACCTCGATTGTGTGCTGATGGTTTCTAAACTTTCAATATTTTTAGTTTATTATATGTTATACAAAATAAAGCTTATAATAAAAATCAAAAGATTGAGCCATCCTTATTTTCTCTATAAAAGAGCAGAATTCTCCTTTTAGAGATTTGGAAAGATTATTAAAAGATAAGTTACAAAATACAGTACCTGACACGTATAAAATATTAAATAAATACTAGCCATGCTTAATCATTTTGTTTTAAGTCTATATGAGTCAAGTTTTAGTAGAAATATGGGCTAGAAAAAAAAAACAGAAAGCGGGACTCTGTGATCCGACTTGGGCTTATAGAACAGACTGCACTAGTTTGTTCTCATGCTGCTAATAAAGTCATACCCAAGACAGGGTAATTTAGAAAGGAAAGAGGTTTAATGAACTCACAATTCCACATGGCTGGGGAGGCCTCACAGTCACGGCAGAAGGCAAAAAAGAAGCAAAGGCACATCTTAAATGGTAGCAGAGAAGAAAGCTTGTGTAGGGAAACTCCCATTTTAAAAGCATCAGATCTCGTGAGACTTATTCGCTACCAGGAGAACAGTAGGGGGAACCCGCCCCTATGATTCAATGATCTCCACCTGACTCCATCCTTGACATGCGGGGATAATTACAATCAAGGTGAGATTCGGGTGGAGACACAGCCGAATCATATCAATGACTAATGAGAGTTATGTCCAGAACCTAATGAAAACCTGTCTGAGGCCACATTCCCTGTAAAGCAGATTTGAGATAGAGATTTGTGTAGAGAACATTTAACTGGGTAAAATCCTAGGAGCCAACAACTGTGGCGAAAAAGCTGAATTGGACAAAGGGAGTTGAGATGTGAGGCAGTCACAACAAATACCTCAGCTAATCTCAAGGGGGAGCTGAGAAGCTGGGGTGACCCTTCAGAGTTGCCCTAAATTGAGGCAGGAGTATGGAGTTTTAATACCTTTCACTGGCCATTCTTCAGATACGAGTTGTCCCCAAGGATGGACATCAGCTTGACAAGTTATTAATTAGATCTCCTGAGAATAAATTCTAGAGAGAATCAGCTGAGAGGAATGTTTTGCCAACACTCCCAATAGCTGGGCAAACTTCAGTTTTGAGGGAGGATTTGGGTCACACACAAAAGTCTCCACAACCAATTATTCATGGGAAATTCTATGTAGGCAGAGCTATTTCATGGCCAGTTAATCAAAACTACATAATCTATTTGGTTAAGCAAAAGAAATAAAAAGATAAAATAAAATCTATATAATAACACTCAAAAGTTTTTAATGCATTTGCCTTGCATTTCGTATGTTTTGCCTTGCATTTGTTTATTTGATTTCAAGAACTTTTAGAGAACAATAATTACTAATATAATATGGAGTAGCACAGCATAGACGAGGGAAGCTAACTCTCTCCCTTTTCCCAGAACCTGGAACAGCTAAAGATCCTAAGGATTGTCAGCTTTGGTATCTGACATAGGTTGGATGCTTGTCCCCTTCAAATCTCACGTTAAAATGTGATCCCCAATGTTGGAGATAGATGCCTCCTGAATGGCTTGGTGCTGTCCTCTTGGTAATGAATGAGTCCTTACCCTGTGAGTTCATGCGATATCTGGTTGTTTAAAAGAGACTGACACCTCCTCCCTGTCTCTCTTGCTTCCGCTCTCACCATGTGATACGCTGGTTTCCCTTCACCTTCCACCATGATTGGAAGGTTCCTGATGCCCTCCCTGGAAGCAGGTGCCAGTACTATGCTTCACGTATAGCCTTCAGAACAAGGAGGCAAATAAACCTCATTTCTTTATAAATTACCCAACCTCAGGTATTTCTTTATAACAATGCAAATGGGCTAACAGAGTATCATTCATGGACAGTGAGTGTATTAGTCAATTTTCATGCTGCTGATAAAGACATACCCAAGACTGGGTAATTTGTAAAGAAAAAGAGGTTTAATGAATTCACATATCTGTACCGCTACCTGTATAAATATGGAAATATCTTCACCGCTACCTGTACAAACATGGAAATACCTACACCGCTACCTGTACAAACATGGAAATATCTACACCGCCATCTCTATAAACATGGAAATATCTACACTGACATCTCTATAAACATGGAAGTACCTAAACCGCCATCTGTATGAACTTGGCAATATATACACGGCTATCTCTATAAAGGTGGAAATATCTACACCGCCATCTGTATAAACATGGAAATATCTACATCGCAACCTGTATTAAGATGGAAATATCTACACCGCCATCCCTATAAACATGGAAATATCTACACCGCCATCTGTATGAACATGGAAATATCTGCACTGCCATCTGTATGAACATGGAAATATCTACACCGCCAGCTCTATGAACATGGAAATATCTACACCGCCATCTGCATGAACATGGAAATATCTACACCGCCATCTGTATGAACATGGAAATGTCTTCACCGCCATCTGTATGAACATGGAAATATCTACACCGCCATCTGTATGAACATGGAAATATCTACACCGCCATCTGTATGACCATTGAAATATGTTCACCGCTATCTCTATAAACATGGAAATATCTACACCGCTATCTCCATAAACATGTAAATGTATACAACGCTATCTGTGTAAACATGGAAATGTCTACACCGCTATCTGTGTAAACATGGAAATATCTACACCGCTATGTGAATAAACATGGAAATATCTACACCGCCATGTGTATAAACATGGAAATATCTACACCGCCATCTCTATAAACATTGAAATATCTACACCGCCATCTGTATGCACATGGAAATATCTACACCACCATGTGTATAAGGATGGAAATATCTACACCGCTATCTGTATGAACATGGAAATATCTACACCACCATCTGTATAAACAAGGAAATATCTATAATGCCATCTCCATGAACATGGAAATATCTACTCCGCTATCTGTATAAACATGGAAATATCTACACCGCTATCTGTATAACATGGAAATATCTACACCACTATCTGTATAATCATGGAAATATCTTCAGCGCTACCTGTATAAAAATGGAAATATCTACAGCGCTATCTGTAAATACAAGGAAATATCTACACCGCCATCTCTATAAACATGTAAATGTCTACATTGCCATCTGTATAAACATGGGAATATCTACACCGCTATCTGTATATACATGGAAATATCTACACCGCTACTTGTATGAACATGGAAATATCTACACTGCTATCTGTAAAACAGGGAAATATCTTGACTGCTATCTATATAAACATGGAAATATCTACACTGCTATCTGTATAAACACGGAAATATCTACACCGCTATCTGTACAAACACGGAAATATCTACACCGCCATCTGTATGAACATGGAAATATCTAAACCGCCAACTCTATAAACATGTAAATATCTACACCGCCCTCTGTAGGAACATGGAAATATCTACACTGCTATCTGTATGAACATGGAAATATTTACACCGCCATCTGTATGAACATGGATATATCCACACAGCTATCTGCATGAACATGGAAATACCTAAACTGCTGTCTGTTTAAACATGAAAATATCTACACCGCTGTCTCTTAAATCTTGGAAATGTCTACACCGTTATGTGTATAAACATGGAAATATCTTCACAGCCATCAGTATGAACATGGAAATATCTACACCGCCAACTCTATAAACATGGAAAAATCTGCACCGCCATCTGTATGAACATGGAAATATCTACACCGCTATCTCTATATTCATGCAAGTATCTACACCGCTATCTGTATAAACATGGAAATATCTACACCGCTATCTGGGTAAATATGGAAATATCTACACCGCTATTTGTGTAAACATGGAAATATCTACACCGCTATCTCTGTAAACATGGAAATATCTACACAGTCATCTGTATAAACATGGAAATATCCACACTGCTATCTGTATAAACATGGAAATATATTCACCGTCATCTGTATGAAGTTGGAAATATCTACACTGCCAACTATATAAACATGGAAATATCTACACCGCCAACTGTAAAAACATGGGAATATCTACACCGCTATCTGTATATACATGAAAATATCTACGCCGCTATCTGTGTAAACATGGAAATATCTGCACAGCGATCTGTGTAAACATGGAAATATCCACACCGCTATCTCTATAAACATGGAAATATCGACACACCCATCTGTATGGACATGGAAATATCTACACCTCTAACTGTATAAACATGGAAATATCTACACCGCTATCAGTGTAAACATGGAAATATCTACACCGCGAACTGTAGGAACATGGAAATATCTACACCGCTATCTGTATGAACATGGAAATATCCACACCGCTATCTGTAGAAACACGGAAATATCTACACCGGTATCTGTATAAACATGGAAATATCTACATCGTTATCTGTGTAAACATGGAAATATCTACTCCGCTATCTGTGTAAACATGGAAATATCTACACCGCTATCTGTAGAAACACGGAAATATCTACACCGGTATCTGTATAAACATGGAAATATCTACAAAGCCATCTGTATGAACATGTAAATATCTACACCGCTATCTCTATAAACGTGGAAATATCTACACCGCTCTCTGTATAAACATGGAAATATCTACATCGTTATCTGTGTAAACATGGAAATATCTACTCCGCTATCTGTGTAAACATGGAAATATCTACACCTCTCTCTATATAAAGATGGAAATATCTACATCGTTATTTGTGTAAACATGGAAATATCTACACCGTTATGTGTATAAACATGGAAATATCCACACGGCTATCTGTATAAATATGGAAGTATCTAAACCGCCATCTGTATGAACATCGAAATACCTACACCGCTATTTCTTAAAACATGGAAATATCTACATCGCTATATGTATAAAAATGGAAATATCTACAGCGCTATTTGTATAAATATGGAAATATCTAAACCGCCATGTGTATGAACATGGAAATATCTACAACACCAACTCTATAAACATGGAAATATCTAGACAGCCATCTGTAGGAACGTGGAAATATCTACCCCGCTATCTCTATAAACATGGAAATATCTAACCCGCCATCAGTATAAACAGGGAAATATATACACAGCTATCTCTACAAACATGGAAATATCTACACCGCTATATCTCTAAACATGGAAATATCTACACCGCCATCTGTATGAACATGGAAATATCTACACCGCCATCTGTATGAACATGGAAATATCTACACTGCCATCTGTAGGAATATGGAAATATCTACCCCTCTATCAACACTGCAATCTGAATGAACATGGAAATATCTTCACCGCGATCTCTATAAACATGGAAATATCTACACCGCCATGTGTATCAGCATGGAAATATCTACACCGCTATCTTTATAAACTTGGCAATATCTATTCCGCTATCTGTATAAACATGGAAATATGTACACCGCTCTCTGTAAACATTGAAATATCTACACCGCTATCTGTGTAATCATGGAAATATCTACACCGCTATCTCTTAAAACATGGAAATATCTACACCATTATGTGTATAAAGATGGAAATATCTACACTCCTATCTGTATAATCATGGAAATACCTACACCGCCATCTGTATAAACTTCGAAATATCTAAACCGCCAACTCCATAAACACGGAAATAACCACACCGCCATCAGCAGGAAGATGGAAATATGTACAATGCTATCTCAATAAACATGGAAATATCTACACCGCCATCTGTATAAACATGGAATTATCTACACCGCTATCTCTATAAACGTGGAAATATCTACACCGCTATCTGTATAAACATGGAAATATCTAAACCTCTATCTGTGTAAACATGGAAATAACTACACCGCTATCTGTGTAAACATGGAAATATCTACACCGCTATCTGTATAAACATGGAAATATCTTCACCGCTATCTCTAAAAACATGGAAATATCTCCAAGGTAATGTGTATAAGATGGAAATAGCTACACCACTACCTGTATAAACAAGGAAATATCTACACCGCCATCTGTATGAACATGGAAAAGTCTAAACCGCCAACTCTATAAACATAGAAATATCTACACCGCCATCCGTAGGAACATGGATATATCTACACCGCTATCTGTGTAAACATGGAAATATCTACACCTCCTTCTGTGTAAACATGGAAATATCTACACCGCTATCTCTTAAAACTTGGAAATATTTACACCGTTATGTGTATATACATGGAAATATCTTCACAACCATCAGTATGAACATGGAAATATCTACACTGCCAACTATATAAACATGGAAAAATCTGCACCGCCATCTGTATGAACATGGAAATATCTACACCGCCAACTCTATAAACATGGAAATATTTACACCGCTATCTGTATAAACATGGAAATATCTACACCGCTATCTCTATATACATGCAAGTATCTACACCGCTATCTGTATAAACATGGAAATATCTACACCGCTATCTGGGTAAACATGGAAATATCTACACCGCTATCTCTATATACATGCAAGTATCTACACCGCTATCTGTATAAACATGGAAATACCTACACCGCTATCTGGGTAAACATGGAAATATCTACACCGCCATTTGTGTAAACATGGAAATATCTACACCGCTATCTCTGTAAACATGGAAATATCTACACAGTCATCTGTATAAACATGGAAATATCCAAACTGCTATCTGTATAAACATGGAAATATCTACACCGCTATCAGTGCAAACATGGAAATATCTACACCGCTATCTCTAAAAAAATGGAAAGATGTACACCATTATGTGTATAAAGATGGAAATACCTACACCGCTATCTGTATAAACATGGAAATAGCTACACCGCCATCTGTACGAACATGGAAATGTCTAAACCGCCAACTCTATAAACATGTAAATATCTACACCGCCCTCTGTAGGAACATGGAAATATCTACACTGCTATCTGTTTAAACATGGAAATATCTACACCGCTATCTGCCTAAAAGTGGAAATATCTACACAGCTATCTGCATAAACTTGGAAATATCTACACAGCTATCTGTATGAACATGGAAATATCTACACAGCTAACTGTTTGAACATGGAAATATCTAAACCACAATCAGCATGAAAATGGAAATATCTACACAGCTATCTGCATATTCATTGAAATATCTACACAGCTATCTCTTTTCACATGGAAATAACTACACCGCTATCTGTATGAACATGGAAATATCTTCACCGCCATCTGTATGAACATGGATATATCTACACAGACAGCTGAATGAACATGGAAATATCTACACCGCTATCTGTATGAACGTGGAATTATCTACACCGCTATCTGTGTAAACATGCATACATCTTCACCGCTATCTGTATAAACCTGGAAATATCTACACCGCTATCTCTATAAACATGGAAATATCTACACCGCTATTTGTATAAACATGGAAATATCTACACCGCTACCTGTATAAACATGGAAATATCAGCACCGCTATCTGTATGAACATGGAAATATCTACACCGCTATCTGTACGAACATGGAAATATCTACACCGCTATCTGTATGAACATGGAAATAGCTACACCGCTATCTGTATGAACATGGAAATATCTACACCGCTATCTGTATGAACATGGAAATACGTACACCGCTATCTGTATGAACATGGAAATATCTACACCGCTATCTGTATGAACATGGATATATCTACACAGCCATCTGGATGAACATGGAAATATCTACACCGCTATCTGTTTAAACATGCATACATCTTCACCGCTATCTGTATAAACCTGGAAATATCTACACCGCTATCTGTATGAACATGTAAATATCTACACCGCTATATGTATGAACATGGAAATATCTACACCGCTATCTGTTTGAACATGGAAATATCTACACCGCTATCTGCATGAAAATGGAAATATCAACACTGCTATCTGCATATACATGGAAATATCTACACAGCTATCTCTTTAAACATGGAAATATCTACACCGCTATCAGTATGAGCATGGAAATATCTGCACCGCCGTCTGTATGAACATATAAATATCTACACCGCCATCTGTATTAAGATGGAGATATCTACACCGCTATCTGAATAAAAATGGAAATATCTACACAGCCATCTGGATGAACATGGAAATATCTACACCGCTATCTGTATAAACATTCAAATATCTACACCGCAATCTGTATAAACATGGAAATATCTACACCGCTACCTGTATAAACATGGAAATATCAGCACCGCTATCTGTATGAACATGGAAATATCTACACCGCTATCTGTGTAAACATGCATACATCTTCACTGCAATCTCTATAAGCATGGAAATATCTGCACCGCTATCTGTATGAACATGGAAATATCTACACCGCTATCTGAACATGGAAATATCTAAACCGCAATCAGCATGAAAATGGAAATATCTACACAGCTATCTGCATATTCATTGAAATATCTACACAGCTATCTCTTTACACATGGAAATAACTACACCGCTATCTATATGAACATGGAAATATCTTCACCGCCATCTGTATGAACATGGATATATCTTCACAGCCATCTGGATGAACATGGAAATATCTACACCGCTATCTGTATAAACATGGAAATATCTACACAGCTATCTGTGTAAACATGAATACATCTTCACCGCCATCTGTATAAACCTGGAAATATCTACACCGCTATCATTATAAACATGGAAGTATCTACACCGCTATCTGTTTAAACATGGAAATATCTACACCGCTACTTGTATAAACATGGAAATATCAGCACCGCTATCTGTATGAACATGGAAATATCTACACCGTTATCTGTACGAACATGGAAATATCTACACTGCTATCTGTATGAACATGGAAATAGCTACAACGCTATCTGTATGAACACGGAAATATCTACACCACTATCTCTATGAACATGGAAATATCTACACCGCTATCTGTATGAACATGGATATATCTTCACAGCCATCTGGATGAACATGGAAATATCTACACCGCTATCTGTATGAACATGGAAACATCTACACCGCTATCTGGGTAAACATGCATACATCTTCACCGCTATCTGTATAAACATGGAAATATCTACACCGCTATCTGTATGAACATGGAAATAGCTACACCGCTATCTGTATGAACATGGAAATATCTACACCGCTATCTGTATGAACATGGATATATCTACACAGCCATCTGGAAGAACATGGAAATATTTACACCGCTATCTGTGTAAACATGCATACATCTTCACCGCTATCTGTATAAACATGGAAATATCTACACCGCTATCTGTATGAACATGGAAATATCTACACCGCTATCTGTTTGAACATGGAAATATCTACACCGCTATCTGCATGAAAATGGAAATATCTACACTGCTATCTGCATATACATGGAAATATCTACACAGCTATCCCTTTACACATGGAAATAACTACACCGCTATCTGTATGAACATGGAAATATCTGCACCGCCATCTGTATGAACATATAAATACCTACACCGCCATCTGTATTAACATGGAGATATCTACACCGCTATCTGTATAAACATGGAAATATATACACCGCTATCTGTATGAACATGGAAATATCTGCACCGCCATCTGTATGAATATATAAATATCTACACCGCCATCTGTATTAAGATGGAGATATCTACACCGCTATCTGAATAAACATGGAAATATCTACACCGCTATCTGTATAAACATTCAAATATCTACACCGCTATCTGTATAAACATGGAAATATCTACACCGCTACCTGTACAAACATGGAAATATCAGCACCGCTATCTGTATGAACATTGAAATATCTACACCGCTATCTGTATGAACATGGAAATATCTACACCGCTATCTGTATGAACATGGAAATATCTACAAAGCTATCTGAATGAACATGGAAATATCTACACCGCTATCTGTTTGAACATGTAAATATCTACACCGCTATCTGCATGAAAATGGAAATATCTACAAAGCTATCTGCATATACATGGAAATATCTACACAGCTATCTCTTTACATATGGAAATAACTACACTGCTATATCTATAAACTTGGAAATATCTACACTGCCATCTGTATGAATATGGAAATATCTGCACCGCCATCTATATGAACATATAAATATCTACACCGCCATCTGTATTAAGAAGGAAATATCAAAACCGCTATCTGTATAAACATGGAAATATCTACACTGCTGCCTGTATAAACATGGAAATATCAGCACCGCTTTCTGTATGAACATGGAAATATCTACACTGCCATCTGTATGAACATGGAAATACCTGCACCGCCATCTGTATGAACATATAAATATCTACACCGCCATCTGTATTAAGATGGAGATATCTACACCGCTATCTGAATAAACATGGAAATATCTACACCGCTATCTGTATAAACATTCAAATATCTACACAGCAATCTGTATAAACATGGAAATATCTACACCGCTACCTGTATAAACATGGAAATATCAGCACCGCTATCTGTATGATCATGGAAATATCTACACCGCTATCTGTATGAACATGGAAATATCTACACCGCTAACTGCATGAACATGGAAATATCTACACCGCTATCTGTGTAAACATGCATACTTCTTCACTGCAATCTCTATAAGCATGGAAATATCTGCACCGCTATCTGTATGAACATGGAAATATCTACACCGCTATCTGTTTGAACATGGAAATATCTAAAAGGCAATCAGCATGAAAATGGAAATATCTACACAGCTATCTGCATATTCATTGAAATATCTACAAAGCTATCTCTTTACTCATGGAAATAACTACACCGCTATCTGTATGAACATGGAAATATCTTCACCGCCATCTGTATGAACATGGATATATCTTCACAGCCATCTGGATGAACATGGAAATATGTACACCGCTATCTGTATGAACATGGAAATATCTACACCGCTATCTGGGTAAACATGCATACATCTTCACCGCTATCTGTATAAACATGGAAATATCTACACTGCTATCTTTATGAACATGGAAATAGCTACACCTCTATCTGTATGAACATGGAAATATCTACACCGCTATCTGTATTAACATGGATATATCTAAACAGCCATCTGGATGAACATGGAAATATCTACACCGCTATCTGTGTAAACATGCATACATCTTCACCGCTATCTGTATAAACATGGAAATTTCTACACCGCTATCTGTATGAACATGGAAATATCTACACCGCTATCTGTTTGAACATGGAAATATCTACGCTGCTATCTGCATGAAAATGGAAATATCTACACTGCTATCTGCATATACATGGAAATATCTACACAGCTATCCCTTTACACATGGAAATAACTACACCGCTATCTGTATGAACATGGAAATATCTGCACCGCCATCTGTATGAACATATAAATACCTACACCGCCATCTGTATTAAGATGGAGATATCTACACCGCTATCTCTATAAACATGGAAATATATACACCGCTATCTGTATGAACATGGAAATATCTGCACCGCCATCTGTATGAACATATAAATATCTACACCGCCATCTGTATTAAGATGGAGATATCTACACCGCTATCTGAATAAACATGGAAATATCTACACCGCTATCTGTATAAACATTCAAATATCTACACCACTATCTGTATAAACATGGAAATATCTACACCGCTACCTGTATAAACATGGAAATATCAGCACCGCTATCTGTATGAACATGGAAATATCTACACCGCTATCTGTATGAACATGGAAATATCTACACCGCTATCTGTATGAACATGGAAATATCTACAAAGCTATCTGAATGAACATGGAAATATCTACACCGCTATCTGTTTGAACATGTAAATATCTACACTGCTATCTACATGAAAATGGAAATATCTACAAAGCTATCTGCATATACATGGAAATATCTACACAGCTATCTCTTTACATATGGAAATAACTACACTGCTATATCTATAAACATGGAAATATCTACACTGCCATCTGTATGAACATGGAAATATCTGCTCCACCACCTATATGAACATATAAATATCTACACCGCCAGCTGTATTAAGAAGGAAATATCTAAACCGCTATCTGTATAAACATGGAAATATCTACACCGCTGCCTGTATAAACATGGAAATATCTACACCGCTATCTGTATGAACATGGAAATATCTACACCGCTATCTGTATGAACATGGAAATATCTACACGGCTATCTGTTTGAAAATGGAAATATCTACACCGCTACCTGCATGAAAATGGAAATATCTACACTGCTATCGGCATATACATTTAAATATCTACACAGCTATCTCTTTACACATGGAAATAACTACACCGCTCTCTGTATGAACATGGAAATATCTACACCGCCATCTGTATGAACATGGAAATATCTGCACCGCCATCTGTATGAACATATAATTATCTACACCGCCATCTGTATTAACATGGAGATATCTACACTGCTATCTGTATAAACATGGAAATATCTACACCGCTCTCTGTATAAACATGGAAATATCTACACCGCTATCTGTATAAACATGGAAAAATCTACACCACTACCTGTATAAACATGGAAATATCAGCACCGCTATCTGTATGAACATGGAAATATCTACACCGCTATCTGTATGAACATGGAAATATCTACACCGCTATCTGTATGAACATGGAAATATCTACACCGCTATCTGTATGAACATGGAAATATCTACACCGCCATCTGTTTGAACATGGAAATATCTACACCGCTGTCTGCATGAAAATGGAAATATCTACATGGCTATCTGCATATACATGGAAATTTCTACACAGCTATCTCTTTACACATGGAAATAACTACACCGCTATGTCTATAAACATAGAAATATCTACACCGCCATCTGTATGAACATGGAAATATCTACACCGCTATCTGTGTAAACATGCATACATCTTCACCGCTATCTGTATAAACATGGAAATATCTACACCGCTATCTGTATGAACATGGAAATATCTACACCGCTATCTGTTTGAACATGGAAATATCTAAACCGCTATCTGCATAAAAATAGAAATATCTATGCAGCTATCTGCATATACATGGAAATATCTACAAAGCTATCTCTTTACACATGGAAATAACTACACCGCTATCTGTATGAACATGGAAATATCTACACAGCCATCTGGAAGAACATGGAAATATTTACACCGCTATCTGTGTAAACATGCATACACCTTCACCGCTATCTGTATAAACATGGAAATATCTACACCGCTATCTGTATGAACATGGAAATATCTACACCGCTATCTGTTTGAACATGGAAATCTCTACACCGCTATCTGCATGAAAATGGAAATATCTACACTGCTATCTGCATATACATGGAAATATCTACACAGCTATCCCTTTACACATGGAAATAACTACACCGCTATCTGTATGAACATGGAAATATCTGCACCGCCATCTGTATGAACATATAAATACCTACACCGCCATCTGTATTAACATGGAGATATCTACACCGCTATCTGTATAAACATGGAAATATATACACCGCTATCTGTATGAACATGGAAATATCTGCACCGCCATCTGTATGAATATATAAATATCTACACCGCCATCTGTATTAAGATGGAGATATCTACACCGCTATCTGAATAAACATGGAAATATCTACACCGCTATCTGTATAAACATTCAAATATCTACACCGCTATCTGTATAAACATGGAAATATCTACACCGCTACCTGTACAAACATGGAAATATCAGCACCGCTATCTGTATGAACATTGAAATATCTACACCGCTATCTGTATGAACATGGAAATATCTACACCGCTATCTGTATGAACATGGAAATATCTACAAAGCTATCTGAATGAACATGGAAATATCTACACCGCTATCTGTTTGAACATGTAAATATCTACACCGCTATCTGCATGAAAATGGAAATATCTACAAAGCTATCTGCATATACATGGAAATATCTACACAGCTATCTCTTTACATATGGAAATAACTACACTGCTATATCTATAAACTTGGAAATATCTACACTGCCATCTGTATGAATATGGAAATATCTGCACCGCCATCTATATGAACATATAAATATCTACACCGCCATCTGTATTAAGAAGGAAATATCAAAACCGCTATCTGTATAAACATGGAAATATCTACAGTGCTGCCTGTATAAACATGGAAATATCAGCACCGCTTTCTGTATGAACATGGAAATATCTACACTGCCATCTGTATGAAAATGGAAATACCTGCACCGCCATCTGTATGAACATATAAATATCTACACCGCCATCTGTATTAAGATGGAGATATCTACACCGCTATCTCAATAAACATGGAAATATCTACACCGCTATCTGTATAAACATTCAAATATCTACACAGCAATCTGTATAAACATGGAAATATCTACACCGCTACCTGTATAAACATGGAAATATCAGCACCGCTATCTGTAAGATCATGGAAATATCTACACCGCTATCTGTATGAACATGGAAATATCTACACCGCTAACTGCATGAACATGGAAATATCTACACCGCTATCTGTGTAAACATGCATACATCTTCACTGCAATCTCTATAAGCATGGAAATATCTGCACCGCTATCTGTATGAACATGGAAATATCTACACCGCTATCTGTTTGAACATGGAAATATCTAAAAGGCAATCAGCATGAAAATGGAAATATCTACACAGCTATCTGCATATTCATTGAAATATCTACAAAGCTATCTCTTTACACATGGAAATAACTACACCGCTATCTGTATGAACATGGAAATATCTTCACCGCCATCTGTATGAACATGGATATATCTTCACAGCCATCTGGATGAACATGGAAATATGTACACCGCTATCTGTATGAACATGGAAATATCTACACCGCTATCTGGGTAAACATGCATACATCTTCACCGCTATCTGTATAAACATGGAAATATCTACACTGCTATCTTTATGAACATGGAAATAGCTACACCTCTATCTGTATGAACATGGAAATATCTACACCGCTATCTGTATTAACATGGATATATCTAAACAGCCATCTGGATGAACATGGAAATATCTACACCGCTATCTGTGTAAACATGCATACATCTTCACCGCTATCTGTATAAACATGGAAATATCTACACCGCTATCTGTATGAACATGGAAATATCTACACCGCTATCTGTTTGAACATGGAAATATCTACGCTGCTATCTGCATGAAAATGGAAATATCTACACTGCTATCTGCATATACATGGAAATATCTACACAGCTATCCCTTTACACATGGAAATAACTACACCGCTATCTGTATGAACATGGAAATATCTGCACCGCCATCTGTATGAACATATAAATACCTACACCGCCATCTGTATTAAGATGGAGATATCTACACCGCTATCTCTATAAACATGGAAATATATACACCGCTATCTGTATGAACATGGAAATATCTGCACCGCCATCTGTATGAACATATAAATATCTACACCGCCATCTGTATTAAGATGGAGATATCTACACCGCTATCTGAATAAACATGGAAATATCTACACCGCTATCTGTATAAACATTCAAATATCTACACCACTATCTGTATAAACATGGAAATATCTACACCGCTACCTGTATAAACATGGAAATATCAGCACCGCTATCTGTATGAACATGGAAATATCTACACCGCTATCTGTATGAACATGGAAATATCTACACCGCTATCTGTATGAACATGGAAATATCTACAAAGCTATCTGAATGAACATGGAAATATCTACACCGCTATCTGTTTGAACATGTAAATATCTACACCGCTATCTACATGAAAATGGAAATATCTACAAAGCTATCTGCATATACATGGAAATATCTACACAGCTATCTCTTTACATATGGAAATAACTACACTGCTATATCTATAAACATGGAAATATCTACACTGCCATCTGTATGAACATGGAAATATCTGCTCCGCCACCTATATGAACATATAAATATCTACACCGCCAGCTGTATTAAGAAGGAAATATCTAAACCGCTATCTGTATAAACATGGAAATATCTACACCGCTGCCTGTATAAACATGGAAATATCTACACCGCTATCTGTATGAACATGGAAATATCTACACCGCTATCTGTATGAACATGGAAATATCTACACGGCTATCTGTTTGAAAATGGAAATATCTACACCGCTACCTGCATGAAAATGGAAATATCTACACTGCTATCGGCATATACATTTAAATATCTACACAGCTATCTCTTTACACATGGAAATAACTACACCGCTCTCTGTATGAACATGGAAATATCTACACCGCCATCTGTATGAACATGGAAATATCTGCACCGCCATCTGTATGAACATATAATTATCTACACCGCCATCTGTATTAAGATGGAGATATCTACACTGCTATCTGTATAAACATGGAAATATCTACACCGCTCTCTGTATAAACATGGAAATATCTACACCGCTATCTGTATAAACATGGAAAAATCTACACCACTACCTGTATAAACATGGAAATATCAGCACCGCTATCTGTATGAACATGGAAATATCTACACCGCTATCTGTATGAACATGGAAATATCTACACCGCTATCTGTATGAACATGGAAATATCTACACCGCTATCTGTATGAACATGGAAATATCTACACCGCCATCTGTTTGAACATGGAAATATCTACACCGCTGTCTGCATGAAAATGGAAATATCTACATGGCTATCTGCATATACATGGAAATTTCTACACAGCTATCTCTTTACACATGGAAATAACTACACCGCTATGTCTATAAACATAGAAATATCTACACCGCCATCTGTATGAACATGGAAATATCTACACCGCTATCTGTGTAAACATGCATACATCTTCACCGCTATCTGTATAAACATGGAAATATCTACACCGCTATCTGTATGAACATGGAAATATCTACACCGCTATCTGTTTGAACATGGAAATATCTAAACCGCTATCTGCATAAAAATAGAAATATCTATGCAGCTATCTGCATATACATGGAAATATCTACAAAGCTATCTCTTTACACATGGAAATAACTACACCGCTATCTCTACAAACATGGAAATATCTACACCGCCATCTGTATGAACATGGAAATATCTGCACTGCCATCTGTATGAACATATAAATATATACACCACCATCTGTATTAAGAAGGAAATATCTAAACCGCTATCTGTATACACATGGAAATATCTACACCGCTGCCTGTATGAACAGGCAAATATCAGCACCGCTATCTGTATGAACATGGAAATATCTACACCGCTATCGGTAGGAACATGGAAATATCTACACCGCTATCGGTATAAACATGGAAATATCTACACCGCTATCTGTATGAACATGGAAATATCTACACTGCTATCTGTATGAACATGGAAATATCTACACTGCTATCTGTTTGAACATGGAAATACCTACACTGCTATCTGTATGAACATGGAAATATCTACACCGCTATCTGTTTGAACATGGAAATGTCTACACCGCTATCTGCATGAAAATGGAAATATCTACACTGCTATCTGCATATACATTTAAATATCTACACAGCTATCTCTTTACACATGGAAATAACTACACCGCTATCTGTATGAACATGGAAATATCTACACCGCCATCTGTATGAACATGGAAATATCTGCACCGCCATCTGTATGAACATATAAATATCTACACCGTCATCTGTATTAAGATGGAGATATCTACACTGCTATCTGTATAAACATGGAAATATCTACACCGCTATCTGTATAAACATGAAAATATCTACACCGCTATCTGTATAAACATGGAAATATCTACACCGCTACCTGTATAAACATGAAAATATCAGCACCGCAATCTGTATGAACATGGAAATATCTACACCGCTATCTGTATGAACATGGAAATATCTACACCGCCATCTGTATGACCATGGAACTATCTACACCGCTATCTGTATGAACATGGAAATATCTACTCCGCTATCTCTTTGAACATGGAAATATCTACACCGCTACCTGTATAAACATGGAAATATCAGCACCGCTATCGGTATGAACATGGAAATATCTACACCGCTATCTGTATGAACATGAAAATATATTCACCGTCATCTGTATGAACATGGATATACCTACACAGCCAACTGGATGAACATGGAAATATCTACACCGCTATCTGTGTAAACATGCATACATCTTCACTGCAATCTGTATAAGCATGGAAATATCTACACCGCTATCTGTAAACATGGATATTTCTACACAGCCATCTGGATGAACATGGAAATATCTACACCACAATCTGTATGAACATGGAAATATCTACAACGCTATCTGTGTAAACATGCATACATCTTCACCGCTATCTGTATAAACATGGAAATATCTACATCGCTATCTGTATGAACATGGAAATATCTACACCGCTATCTGTATGAACATGGAAATATCTACACCGCTATCTGTTGGAACATGGAAATATCTACACCGCTATCTGCATGAAAATGGAAATACCTACACTGCTATCTACATATACATGGAAATATCTACACAGCTATCTCTTTACACATGGAAATAACTACACCGCTATCTGCACGAACATGGAAATATCTACACCGCCATATGTATGAACATGGAAATAACTGCACCGCCATCTGTATGAACATATAAATATCTACACCGCCATCTGTATTAACATGGAGATATCTACACCGCTATCTGTATAAACATGGAAATGTCTACACCGCTATCTGTATAAACATGGAAATATCTACACCGCTATCTGTATAAACATGGAAATATCTACATCGCTACCTGTATAAACATGGAAATATCAGCACCGCTATCTGTATGAACAGGGAAATATCTACACCGCTATCTGTATGAACATGGAAATATCTACATCGCTATCTGAATGAACATGGAAATATCTACACCGCTATCTGTTTGAACATGGAAATATCTACACCGCTATCTGCATGAAAATGGAAATATCTACAAAGCTATCTGCATATACATGGAAATATCTACACAGCTATCTCTTTACACATGGAAATAACTACACAGCTATATCTATAAACATGGAAATATCTACACCGCCATCTGTATGATCGTGGAAATATCTGCACTGCCATCTCTATGAACATATACATATCTAAACCACCGTCTGTATTAAGAGGGAAATATCTAAACCTCTATCTGTATAAACATGGAAATATCTACACCACTGCCTGTATAAACATGGAAATATCAGCACCGCTATCTGTATGAACATGGAAATATCTACACCGCTATCTGTATGAACATGGAAATATGTACACCGATCTCTGTATAAGCATGGAAATATCTACACCGCTATCTGTATGAACATGGAAATATCTACACCGCTATCTGTATGAACATGGAATTATCTACACCGCTATCTGTTTGAACATGGAAATATCTACACCGCTATCTGCATGAAATTGGAAATATCTACAATGCTATCTGCCTATACATTTAAATATCTACACTGCTATCTCTTTACACATGGAAATAACTACACCGCTATCTGTATGAACATGGAAATATCTGCACTGCCATCTGTATGAACATATAAATATCTACACCGCCATCTGTATATAGATGGAGATATCTTCACCGCTATCTGTATAAACTTGGAAATATCTACACCGCTATCTCTATAAACATGGAAGCATCTACACCGCTATCTGTATAAACATGGAAATATCTACACCGCTACCTGTATAAACATGGAAATATCAGCACCGCTATCTGTATGAACACGGAAATATCTACACCACTATCTCTATGAACATGGAAATATCTACACCGCTATCTGTATGAACATGGAAATAGCTACACCGCTATCTGTATGAGCATGGAAATATCTACACCACTATCTGTATGAACATGGAAATATCTACACCGCTATCTGTATGAACATGGATATATCTACACAGCCATCTGGATGAACATGGAAATATCTACACCGCTATCTGCATGAACTTGGAAATATCTACACCGCTATCTGTGTAAACATGCATACATCTTCACTGCAATCTCTATAAGCATGGAAATATCTACACCGCTATCTGTATGAACATGTAAATATCTACACGGCTATCTCTTTGAACATGGAAATATCTACACCGCTATCTGCATGAAAATGGAAATATCTACACAGCTATCTCTTTACACATGGAAATAACTACACCGCAATCTGTATGAACATGGAAATATTTTCACCGACATCTGTATGAACATGGATATATCTACACAGCCATCTGGATGAACATGGAAATATCTACACCGCTATCTGTATGAACATGGAAATATCTACACCGCTATCTGTATAAACATGGAAATATCTACACCGCTACCTGTATAAACATGGAAATATCAGCACCGCTATCTGTATGAACATGGAAATATCTTCACCGCTATCTGTATGAACATGGAAATATCTACACCGCTATCTGCATGAACATGGAAATATCTACAAAGCTATCTGAATGAACATGGAAATATCTACACTGCTATCTGTATGAACATGTAAATATCTACACCGCTATCTGCATGAAAATGGAAATATCTACAAAGCTATCTGCATATTCATGGAAATATCTACACAGCTATCTCTTTACACATGAAAATAACTACACCGTTATATCTACAAACATGGAAATATCTACACCTCCATCTGTATGAACTTGGAAATATCTGCACCGCCATCTGTATGAACATATAAATATCTACACCGCCATCTGTATTAAGAAGGAAATATCTAAACCGATATCTGTATACACATGGAAATATATTCACCGCTGCCTGTATAAATATGCAAATATCAGCACCGCTATCTCTATGAACATGGAAATATCTACACCACAATCTCTAAGAACATGGAAATATCTACACCGCTATCTGTATGAACATGGAAATAGCTACAATGCTATCTGTATGAACATGGAAATATCTACACCACTATCTGTATGAACATGGAAATATCTAAACCGCCATCTGTATGAACATGGATATGTCTACGCAGCCATCTAGATGAACATGGAAATATCTACACCGCGATCTGTTTGAACATGGAAATATCTACACCGTTATCTGCATGAAAATGGAAATATCTACACTGCTATCTGCATATACATTTAAATATCTACACAGCTATCTCTTAACACATGGAAATAACTACACCGCTATCTGTATGAACATGGAAATATCTACACCACCATCTGTATGAACATGGAAATATCTGCACCGCCATCTGTATGAACATGGAAATATCTACACCGCAATCTGTATGAACATGGAAATATCTAAACCGCTATCTTTATGAACATGGATATATCTACACAGCCATCTGGATGAACATGGAAATATCTACACCGCTATCTGCATGAACATGGAAATATCTACACCGCTATCTGTGTAAACATGCATACATCTTCACCGCAATCTGTATAAGCATGGAAATATCTACACCGCTATCTGTATGAACAAGGAGATATCTACACTGCTATCTGTTTGAACATGGAAATATCTAAACCGCTATCAGCATGAAAATGGAAATATCTACACAGCTATCTGCATATACATGGAAATATCTACACAGCTATCTCTTTACACATGGAAATAACTACACCGCTATCTGCATGAACATGGAAATATCTTCACCGCCATCTGTTTGAACATGGTTATGTCTACGCAGCCATCTAGATGAACATGGAAATATCTACACCGTGATCTGTATGAACATGGAAATATCTACACCGCTAGCAGTATGAACATGGATATATCTACATAGCCCTCTGGATGAACATGGAAATATCCACACTGCTATCTGTGTAAACATGCATACATCTTCACCGCTAGCTGTATAAACATGGAAATATCTACACCGCTATCTGTATGAACACGGAAACATCTACACCACTATCTGTTTGAAGATAGAAATATATACACTGCTATCTGCATGAAAATGGAAATATCTACACAGCTATCTGCATATACATGGAAATATCTACACAGCTATCTCTTTACACATGGAAATAACTACACCGCTATCTGTATGAACATGGAAATATCTACACCGCCATCTGTATGAACATGGAAATATCTGCACCGCCATCTGTATGAACATATAAATATCTACACCGCCATCTGTATTAAGATGGAGATATCTACACCGCTATCTGAATAAACATTTAAATATCTACACCGCTATCTGTATAAACATGGAAATATCTACACCGCTATCTGTATAACCATGGAAATATCTACACCGCTACCTGCATTAACATGGAAATATCAGCACCGCTATCTGAATGAACATGGATATATTTACACAGCCATCTGTATCAACATGGAAATATCTACACCACTATCTGTATGAACATGGAAATATCTACACCGCTATCTGTATGAACATGGAAATACCTACACCGCTATCTGTTTGAACATGGAAATATCTACACCGCTATCTGCATGAAAATGGAAATATCTACACTGCTATCTGCATATTCATTTAAATATCTACACAGCTATCTCTTAACACATGGAAATAACTACACCGCTATCTGTATGAACATGGAAATATCTACACCACCATCTGTATGAACATGGAAATATCTGCACCGCCATCTGTATGAACATGGAAATATCTACACCGCAATCTGTATGAACATGGAAATATCTACACCGCTATCTGTATGAACATGGAAATATCTACACCGCTATCTCTATGAACATGGAAATATCTTCACCGCTATCTGTTTGAACATGGAAATATCTACACCGCTATCTGCATGAACATGGAAATATCTTCACCGCCATCTGTATGAACTTGGATATGTCTACGCAGCCATCTAGATGAACATGGAATTATCTACACCGCGATCTGTATGAACATGGAAGTATCTACACCGCTATCTGTGTAAACATGCATACATCTTCACCGCTATCTGTATAAACATGGAAATATCTACACCGCTATCTGTATGAACATGGAAATATCTACACTGCTATCTGTTTGAACATGGAAATATCTAAACCGCTTTCTGCATAAAAATAGAAATATCTACACAGCTATCTGCATATACATGGAAATATCTACAAAGCTATCTCTTTACACATGGAAATAACTACACCGCTATCTCTATAAACATGGAAATATCTACACCGCCATCTGTATGAACATGGAAATATCTGCACCGCCATCTGTATGAACATATAAATATCTACACCGCCATCTGTATTAAGATGGAGATATCTTCACCGCTATGTGTATAAACTTGGAAATATCTACACCGCTATCTGTATAAACATGGAAATATCTACACCGCTATCTGTATAAACATGGAAATATCTACCCCGCTACCCGTATAAACATGGAAATATCAGCACCGCTATCTGTATGAACATGGAAATATCTACACCACTATCTCTAAGAACATGGAAATATCTACACTGCTATCTGTATGAACATGGAAATAGCTACAATGCTATCTGTATGAACATGGAAATATCTACACCACTATCTGTATGAACATGGAAATATCTAAACCACCATCTTTATGAACATGGATATATCTACACAGCCATCTGGATGAACATGGAAATATCTACACCGCTATCTGCATGAACATGGAAATATCTACACCGCTATCTGTGTAAACATGCATACATCTTCACCGCAATCTGTATAAGCATGGAAATATCTACACCGCTATCTGTATGAACATGGAAATATCTACACCGCTATCTGTTTGAACATGGAAATATCTAAACCGATATCAGCATGAAAATGGAAATATCTACACAGCTATCTGCATATACATGGAAATATCTACACAGCTATCTCTTTACACATGGAAATAACTACACCGCTATCTGCATGAACATGGAAATATCTTCACCGCCATCTGTTTGAACATGGTTATGTCTACGCAGCCATCTAGATGAACATGGAAATATCTACACCGCGATCTGTATGAACATGGAAATATCTACACCGCTAGCAGTATGAACATGGATATATCTACATAGCCCTCTGGATGAACATGGAAATATCCACACTGCTATCTGTGTAAACATGCATACATCTTCACCGCTAGCTGTATAAACATGGAAATATCTACACCGCTATCTGTATGAACACGGAAACATCTACACCACTATCTGTTTGAAGATAGAAATATATACACTGCTATCTGCATGAAAATGGAAATATCTACACAGCTATCTGCATATACATGGAAATATCTACACAGCTATCTCTTTACACATGGAAATAACTACACCGCTATCTGTATGAACATGGAAATATCTACACCCCCATCTGTATGAACATGGAAATATCTGCACCGCCATCTGTATGAACATATAAATATCTACACCGCCATCTGTATTAAGATGGAGATATCTACACCGCTATCTGAATAAACATGGAAATATCTACACCGCTATCTGTATAAACATGGAAATATCTACACCGCTATCTGTATAACCATGGAAATATCTACACCGCTACCTGCATTAACATGGAAATATCAGCACCGCTATCTGAATGAACATGGATATATCTACACAGCCATCTGTATCAACATGGAAATATCTACACCACTATCTGTATGAACATGGAAATATCTACACCGCTATCTGTATGAACATGGAAATACCTACACCGCTATCTGTTTGAACATGGAAATATCTACACCGCTATCTGCATGAAAATGGAAATATCAACACTGCTATCTGCATATACATTTAAATATCTACACAGCTATCTCTTAACACATGGAAATAACTACACCGCTATCTGTATGAACATGGAAATATCTACACCACCATCTGTATGAACATGGAAATATCTGCACCGCCATCTGTATGAACATGGAAATATCTACACCGCAATCTGTATGAACATGGAAATATCTACACCGCTATCTGTATGAACATGGAAATATCTACACCGCTATCTGTATGAACATGGAAATAACTACACCGCTATCTGTTTGAACATGGAAATATCTACACCGCTATCTGCATGAACATGGAAATATCTTCATCGCCATCTGTATGAACATGGATATGTCTACGCAGCCATCTAGATGAACATGGAATTATCTACACCGCGATCTGTATGAACATGGAAGTATCTACACCGCTATCTGTGTAAACATGCATACATCTTCACCGCTATCTGTATAAACATGGAAATATCTGCACCGCTATCTGTATGAACATGGAAATATCTACACTGCTATCTGTTTGAACATGGAAATATCTAAACCGCTATCTGCATAAAAATAGAAATATCTACACAGCTATCTGCATATACATGGAAATATCTACAAAGCTATCTCTTTACACATGGAAATAACTACACCGCTATCTCTATAAACATGGAAATATCTACACCGCCATCTGTATGAACATGGAAATATCTGCACCGCCATCTGTATGAACATATAAATATCTACACCGCCATCTGTATTAAGATGGAGATATCTTCACCGCTATGTGTATAGACTTGATAATATCTACACCGCTATCTGTATAAACATGGAAATATCTACACCGCTATCTGTATAAACATGGAAATATCTACACCGCTACCTGTATAAACATGGAAATATCAGCACCGCTATCTGTATGAACATGGAAATATCTACACCACTATCTCTAAGAACATGGAAATATCTACACCGCTATCTGTATGAACATGGAAATAGCTACAATGCTATCTGTATGAACATGGAAATATCTACACCACTATCTGTATGAACATGGAAATATCTAAACCGCCATCTTTATGAACATGGATATATCTACACAGCCATCTGGATGAACATGGAAATATCTACACCGATATCTGCATGAACATGGAAATATCTACACCGCTATCTGTGTAAACATGCATACATCTTCACCGCAATCTGTATAAGCATGGAAATATCTACACCGCTATCTGTATGAACATGGAAATATCTACACCGCTATCTGTTTGAACATGGAAATATCTAAACCGCTATCAGCATGAAAATGGAAATATCTACACAGCTATCTGCATATACATGGAAATATCTACACAGCTATCTCCTTACACATGAAAATAACTACACCGCTATCTGCATGAACATGGACATATCTTCACCGCCATCTGTATGAACATGGATATGTCTACGCAGCCATCTAGATGAACATGGAAATATCTACACCGCGATCTGTTTGAACATGGAAATATCTACACCGCTATCTGCATGAAAATGGATATATCTACACTGCTATCTGCATATACATTTAAATATCTACACAGCTATCTCTTTACACATGGAAATAACTACACCGCTATCTGTATGAACATGGAAATATCTACACCGACATCTGTATGAACATGGAAATATCTGCACCAACATCTGTATGAACATATAACTATCTATACCGCCATCTGTATTAAGATGGAGATATCTACACTGCTATCTGTATAAACATGGAAATATCTACACCGCTATCTGTATAAACATGGAAATATCTACACCTCTATCTGTATAAACATGGAAATACCTACACCACTACCTGTATAAACATGGAAATATCAGCACCGCTATCTGTATGAACATGGAAATATCTACACCGCTATCTGTATGAACATGGAAATATCTACACCGCTATCTGTATGAACATGGAAATATCTACACAGGTATCTGTATGAACATGGAAATATCTACACCGCTATCTGTTTGAACATGGAAATATCTACACCGCTATCTGTATGAACGTGGAAATACCTTCACCGCCATGTGTATGAACATGGATATGTCTACAAAGCCATCTAGATGAACATGGAAATATCTACACCGCGATCTGTATGAACATGGAAATATGTACACCGCGATCTGTATGAACATGGAAATATCTATACCGCTATCTGTGTAAACATGCATACATCTTCACCACCATCTGTATAAACATGGAAATATCCACACCGCTATCTGTATGAACATGGAAATATCTACACCGCTATCTGTTTGAACATGGAAATATCTAAACCGCTATCTGCATAAAAATAGAAATATCTACACAGCTATCTGCATATACATGGAAATATCTACAAAGCTATCTCTTTACACATGGAAATAACTACACCGCTATCTCTATAAACATGGAAATATCTACACCACCATCTGTATGAACATGGAAATATCTGCACCGCCATCTGTATGAACATATAAATATCTACACCGCCATCTGTTTTAAGATGGAGATATCTTCACCGCTATGTGTATAAACTTGGAAATATCTACACCGCTATCTGTATAAACATGGAAATATCTACACCGCTATCTGTATAAACATGGAAATATCTACACCGCTACCTGTATAAACATGGAAATATCAGCACCGCTATCTTTATGAACATGGAAATATCTACACCGGTATCTGTATGAACATGGAAATATCTACACCGCTATCTGTTTGAACATGGAAATATCTACACCGCTATCTGTATGAACGTGGAAATACCTTCACCGCCATGTGTATGAACATGGATATGTCTACAAAGCCATCTAGATGAACATGGAAATATCTACACCGCGATCTGTATGAACATGGAAATATGTACACCGCGATCTGTATGAACATGGAAATATCTATACCGCTATCTGTGTAAACATGCATACATCTTCACCACCATCTGTATAAACATGGAAATATCCACACCGCTATCTGTATGAACATGGAAATATCTACACCGCTATCTGTTTGAACATGGAAATATCTAAACCGCTATCTGCATAAAAATAGAAATATCTACACAGCTATCTGCATATACATGGAAATATCTACAAAGCTATCTCTTTACACATGGAAATAACTACACCGCTATCTCTATAAACATGGAAATATCTACACCACCATCTGTATGAACATGGAAATATCTGCACCGCCATCTGTATGAACATATAAATATCTACACCGCCATCTGTTTTAAGATGGAGATATCTTCACCGCTATGTGTATAAACTTGGAAATATCTACACCGCTATCTGTATAAACATGGAAATATCTACACCGCTATCTGTATAAACATGGAAATATCTACACCGCTACCTGTATAAACATGGAAATATCAGCACCGCTATCTTTATGAACATGGAAATATCTACACCACTATCTCTAAGAACATGGAAATATCTACACCGCTATCTGTATGAACATGGAAATAGCTACAATGCTATCTGTATGAACATGGAAATATCTACATCACTATCTGTATGAACATGGAAATATCTAAACCGCCATCTGTATGAACATGGATATATCTACACAGCCATCTGGATGAACATGGAAATATCTACACCGCTATCTGCATGAACATGGAAATATCTACACCGCTTTCTGTGTAAACATGCATACATCTTCACCGCAATCTGTATAAGCATGGAAATATCTACACCGCTATCTGTATGAACATGGAAATATCTACACCGCTATCTGTTTGAACATGGAAATATCTACACCACTATCTGCATGAACATGGAAATATCTTCACCGCCATCTGTATGAACACGGATATGTCTACGCATCCATGTTGAACATGGAATTATCTACACCGCGATCTGTATGAACATGGAAATATCTACACCGCTATCTGTGTAAACATGCATACATATTCACCGCTATCTGTATAAACATGGAAATATCTACACCGCTATCTGTATGAACATGGAAATATCTACACCGCTATCTGTTTGAACATGGAAATATCTAAACCGCTATCTGCATAAAAATAGAAATATCTACACAGCTATCTGCATATACATGGAAATATCTACAAAGCTATCTCTTTACACATGGAAATAACTACACCGCTATCTGTATGAACATGGAAATATCTACACTGACATCTGTATGAACATGGAAATATCTGCACCGCCCTCAGTATGAACATATAAATATCTACACCGCCATCTGTATTAAGATGGAGATATCTACACTGCTATCTGTATAAACATGGAAATATCTACACCGCTATCTGTATAACCATGGAAATATCTACACCTCTATCTGTATAAACATGGAAATATCTACACCACTACCTGTATAAACATGGAAATATCAGCACCGCTATCTGTATGAACTTGGAAATATCTACACCGCTATCTGTATGAACATGGAAATATCTACACCGCTATCTGTATGAACATGGAAATATCTACACCGCTATCTGTATGAACATGGAAATATCTACACCGCTATCTGTTTGAACATGGAAATATCTACACCGCTATCTGTATGAACGTGGAAATATCTTCACCGCCATCTGTATGAACATGGATATATCTACACAGCCATCTGGATGAACATGGAAATATCTACACCGCTATCTGCATGAACATGGAAATATCTACACTGCTATCTGCATATACATTTAAATATCTACACAGCTATCTCTTTACACATGGAAATAACTACACCGCTATCTTTATGAACATGGAAATATCTACACCGCCATCTGTATGAACATGGAAATATCTGCACCGCCGTCTGTATGAACATATAATTATCTACACCGCCATCTGTATTAAGATGGAGATATCTACACTGCTATCTGTATAAACATGGAAATATCTACACCGCTATCTGTATAAACATAGAAATATCTACACCCCTATCTGTATAAACATGGAAATATCTACACCGCTACCTGAATAAACATGAAAATATCAGCACCGCAATCTGTATGAGCATGGAAATATCTACACCGCTATCTGTATGAACATGGAAATATCCACACCACTATCTGTATGACCATGGAAGTATCTACACCGCTATCTGTAAGAACATGGAAATATCTACTCCGCTATCTCTTTGAACATGGAAATTTCTACACCGCTGTCTGCATGAAAATGGAAATATCTACACAGCTATCTGCATATACATGGAAATATCTACACAGCTATCTCTTTACACATGGAAATAACTACACCGCTATCTCAATAAACATGGAAATATCTACACCGCCATCTATATGAACATGGAAATATCTGCACCGCCATCTGTATGAACATATAAATATGTACACCGCCATCTGTATAAAGAAGGAGATATCTACCCCGCTATCTGTATAAAGATGGAAATATCTACACCACTATATGTATAAACATGGAAATATCTACACCGCTATCTGTATAAACATGGAAATATCTTCACCGCTACCTGTATAAACATGGAAATATCAGCACCGCTATCAGTAAGAACATGGAAATATCTACACCGCTATCTGTATGAACATGGAAATATATACACCGCTATCAGTATGAACATGGAAATATCTTCACCGTCATCTGTATGAACATGGATATACCTACACAGCCATCTGGATGAACATAGAAATATCTACACCGCTATCTGCATGAACATGGAAATATCTACACCGCTATCTGTGTAAACATGCAAACATCTTCACTGCAATCTGTATAAGCATGGAAATATCTACACCGCTATCTGTATGAACATGGATATGTCTACACAGCCATCTGGATGAACATGGAAATATCTACACCGCAATCTGTATGAACATGGAATTATCTACACCGCTATCTGTGTAAACATGCATACATCTTCACCGCTATCTGTATAAACATGGAAATATCTACGCCGCTATCTGTATGAACACGGAAATATCTACACCGCTATCTGTATGAAGATGGAAATACCTACACCGCTATCTGTTTGAACATGGAAATATCTACACCGCTATCTGCATGAAAATGGAAATATCTACACTGCTATCTGCATATACATTTAAATATCTACACAGCTATCTCTTAACACATGGAAATAACTACACCGCTATCTGTATGAACATGGAAATATCTACACCACCATCTGTATGAACATGGAAATATCTGCACCACCATCTGTATGAACATGGAAATATCTACACCGCAATCTGTATGAACATGGAAATATCTACACCGCTATCTGTATGGACATGGAAATATCTACACCGCTATCTGTATGAACA
This sequence comes from Gorilla gorilla gorilla, assembly GCF_029281585.2. NCBI lineage: Eukaryota > Metazoa > Chordata > Mammalia > Primates > Hominidae > Gorilla > Gorilla gorilla. Next base: position 4,048,106 of record NC_073247.2, read on the forward strand.
TGGAAATATCTACACCGCTATCTGTTTGAACATGGAAATATCTACACCGCTATCTGCATGAACATGGAAATATCTTCACCGCCATCTGTATGAACATGGATATGTCTACCCAGCCATCTAGATGAACATGGAAATATCTACACCGCCATCTGTATGAACATGGAAATATCCGCTCCGCCACCTGTATGAACATATAAATATCTACACCGCCATCTGTATTAAGATGTAGATCTCTACACCGCTATCTGAATAAACATGGAAATATCTACACCGCTATCTGTATAAACATGGAAATATCTACACCGCTATCTGTATAAACATGGAAATATCTACACCGCTACCTGCATAAACATGGAAATATCAGCACCGCTATCTGAATGAACATGGATATATCTACACAGCCATCTGTATCAACATGGAAATATCTACACCACTATCTGTATGAACATGGAAATATCTACACCGCTATCTGTATGAACATGGAAATATCTACACCGGTATCTGTATGAACATGGAAATATCTACACCGCTATCTGTTTGAACATGGAAATATCTACACCGCTATCTGTATGAACGTGGAAATACCTTCACCGCCATGTGTATGAACATGGATATGTCTACAAAGCCATCTAGATGTACATGGAAATATCTACACCGCGATCTGTATGAACATGGAAATATCTACACCGCGATCTGTATGAACATGGAAATATCTATACCGCTATCTGTGTAAACATGCATACATCTTCACCACCATCTGTATAAACATGGAAATATCCACACCGCTATCTGTATGAACATGGAAATATCTACACCGCTATCTGTTTGAACATGGAAATATCTAAACCGCTATCTGCATAAAAATAGAAATATCTACACAGCTATCTGCATATACATGGAAATATCTACAAAGCTATCTCTTTACACATGGAAATAACTACACCGCTATCTCTATAAACATGGAAATATCTACACCACCATCTGTATGAACATGGAAATATCTGCACCGCCATCTGTATGAACATATAAATATCTACACCGCCATCTGTATTAAGATGGAGATATCTTCACCGCTATGTGTATAAACTTGGAAATATCTACACCGCTATCTGTATAAACATGGAAATATCTACACCGCTATCTGTATAAACATGGAAATATCTACACCGCTACCTGTATGAACATGGAAATATCTACACCGCTTTCTGTGTAAACATGCATACATCTTCACCGCAATCTGTATAAGCATGGAAATATCTACACCGCTATCTGTTTGAACATGGAAATATCTAAACCCCTATCAGCATGAAAATGGAAATATCTACACAGCTATCTGCATATACATGGAAATATCTACACAGCTATCTCTTTACACATGGAAATAACTACACCGCTATCTGTATGAACATGGAAATATCTACACCGCCATCTGTATGAACATGGAAATATCTGCACCGCCATCTGTATGAACATATAAATATCTACACCGCTATCTGCATGAAAATGGAAATATCTACACAGCGATCTGCATATACATGGAAATATCTACAAAGCTATCTCTTTACACATGGAAATAACTACAGCGCTATCTCTATAAACAAGGAAATATCTACACCACCATCTGTAGGAACATGGAAATATCTGCACCGCCATCAGTATGAACATATAAATATCTACACCGCCATCTATATTAAGATGGTGATATCTACACCGCTATCTGTATAAACTTGGAAATATCTACACCGCTTTCTGTATAAACATGGAAATATCTACACCGCTATCTGTATAAACATGGAAATATCTACACCGCTACCTGTATAAACATTTAAATATCAGCACCGCTATCTGTATGAACATGGAAATATCTACACCGCTATCTCTATGAGCATAGAAATATCTACACCGCTATCTGTATGAATATGGAAATAGCTACACCACTATCTGTATGAACATGGAAATATCTACAGCACTACCTGTATGAACATGGAAATAACTACACCTCTATCTCTATGAACATGGATATATCTACACAGCCATCTGGATGAACATGGAAATATCTACACTGCTGTCTGTATAAACATGGAAATATCTACACCGCTAACTGTATAAACATGGATATATCTACACCGCTACCTGTATAAACATGGAAATATCAGCACCGCTCTCTGTATGAACATGGAAATATCAGCCTCTCTATCTGTATGAACATGGAAATATCTACACCGCTATCTGTATGAACATTGAAATATCTACACCGCTATCCGTATGAACATGGAAATATCTTCACCGCCATCTGTATGAACATGGATATATCTACACAGCCATCTGGATGAACATGGAAATATCTACACCGCTATCTGTATGAACATGGAAATAGCTACACCACTATCTGTATGAATATGGAAATATCTACACCACTATCTGTATGAACACGGAAATATCTACACCGCTATCTGCATGAAAATTGAAATATCTACACAGCTATCTGCATATACATGGAAATGTCTACAAAGCTATCTCTTTACACATGGATATAACTACACCGCTATCTCTATAAACATGGAAATATCTACACCGCCATCTGTATGAACATGGAAATATCTGCACCGCCATCTGTATGAACATATAAATATCTACACCGCCATCTATATTAAGATGGAGATATCTACACCGCTATCTGTATAAACCTGGAAATATCTACACCGCTATCTGTATAAACATGGAAAGATCCACACCACTATCTGTATAAACATGGAAATATCTACACCGCTACCTGAATAAACATGGAAATATCAGCACAGCTATCTGTATGAACATGGAAATATCTACACCGCTATCTGTACGAACATGGAAATATCTACACCGCTATCTGTATGAACATGGAAATAGCTACACCGCTATCTGTATCAACATGGAAATATCTACACCACTATCTGTATGAACATGGAAATATCTACATCGCTATCTGTATGAACATGGATATATCTACACAGCCATCTGGATGAACATGGTAATATCTACACCGCTATCTGTAAGAACCTGGAAATACCTACTCCGCTATCTGGGTAAACATGCATACATCTTCACCCCTATCTGTATAAACATGGAAATATCTACACCGCTATCTGTATGAACATGGAAATAGCTACACCACTATCTCTATGAACATGGAAATATCTACACCGCTATCTGTTTGAACATGGAAATATCTAAACCGCTATGTGCATGAAAATGGAAATATCTGCACAGCTATCTGCATATACATGGAAATACCTACACAACTATCTCTTTACACATGGAAATATCTACAGAGCTATCTGTATGAACATGGAAATATCTTCACCGCCATCTGTATGAACATGGATATATCCACACAGCCATCTGGATGAACATGGAAATATCTACAGAGCTATCTGTGTAAACATGCATACATCTTCACCGCTATCTGTATAAACATGGAAATATCTACACTGCTATCTGCATGAACATGGAAATATCTACACCGCTATCTGTTTGAACATGGAAATATCTAAACCGCTATCTGCATGAAAATGGAAATATCTGCACAGCTATCTGCATATATATGGAAATATCTACACAACTATCTCTTTACACATGGAAATAACTACAGAGCTATCTGTATGAACATGGAAATATCTTCACCGCCATCTGTATGAACATGGATATATCTACACAGCCATCTGGATGAACATGGAAATATCTACACCGCTATCTGTATGAACATGGAAATATCTACACAGCTATCTGTGTAAACATGCATACATCTTCACCGCTATCTGTATAAACATGGAAATATCTACACTGCTATCTGAATGAACATGGAAATATCTACACCGCTATCAGTTTGAACATGGAAATATCTACACCGCTATCTGCATGAAAATGGAAATATCTTCACCGCCATCTGTATGAACATGGAAATATCTACACCGCTATCTGCATGAAAATGGAAATATCTTCACCGCCTTCTGTATGAACATGGATATATCTACACAGCCATCTGGATGAACATGGAAATATCTACACCGCTAACTGTATGAACATGGAAATAGCTACACCGCTATCTGTATGAATATGGAAATATCTACCCCACTATCTGTATGAACATGGAAATATCTACACCGCTATCTGTATGAACATGGAAATATCTTCACCGCCATCTGTATGAACATGGATATATCTACACAGCCATCTGGATGAACATGGAAATATCTACACCACTATCTGTATGAACATGGAAATAGCTACACCGCTATCTGTATGAGCATGGAAATATCTTCAACGCCATCTGTATGAACATGGATATATCTACACAGCCATCTGGATGAACATGGAAATATCTACACAGCTATCTGTATGAACATGGAAATATATACACCGCTATCTGTGTAAACATGCATACATCTTCACCGCTATCTGTATAAACATGGAAATATCTACACCGCTATCTGTATGAACATGGAAATATCTAAACCGCTATCTGTTTGAACTTGGAAATATCTACACCGCTATCTGCATGAAAATGGAAATATCTACACAGCTATCTGCATATACAGGGAAATGTCTACAAAGCTATCTCTTTACACATGGATATAACTACACCGCTATCTCTATAAACATGGAAATATCTACACCGCCATCTGTATGAACATGGAAATATCTACACCGCTATCTGTGTAAACATGGAAATATCTACACCGATATCTGTGTAAACATGGAAATATCTACAACGCTATCTCTGTAAACATGGAAATATCTACACAGCCATCTGTAGGAACATGTAAATATCTACACCACTATCTCTATAAACATGGAAATATCTACACTGCTATCTGTATAAACATGGAAATATCTACACCGCTATCTGTGTAAACATGGAAAGATCTACACCGCTATCTCTGAAAACATGGAAAGATCTACATCATTATGTGTATAAAGACGTAAATATCTACACCGCTATCTGTATAAACATGGAAATATCTACACAGCCATCTGTAGGAGCAAGTAAATATCTACACAGTTATCTGTATACACATGGAAATATCTACACCGCTATCTGTATAAACATGGAACTATCTACACCGCTATCTGTGTAAACATGGAAATATCTACACCGCCATCTCTTAAAACTTGGAAATATCTTCACCGTTATGTGCATAAACATGGAAATATCTTCTCCGTCATCTGTATAAACATGGAAATATCTACACCGCCATCTCTTTGAACATGAAAATATCTACACAGCCAACTCTATTAACATGGAAATATCTTCACCGCCATCGGTGTGAACATGGAAATATCTACATCGTGATCTGTATAAACATGGAAATATCTACACAGCTATCTGTATAAACATGGAAATATCTACACCGCTATCTCTATAACCATGGAAATATCTACACCGCTATCTGTATAGACATGGAAATAGCCACACTGCTATCTGTATTGACATGGAAATATCTACACCGCTATCTATGTAAACATGGAAATATCTACAAAACTATCTGTGTAAACATGGAAATATCTACACCGCTATCTATACAAACATGGAAATATCTACACAGCCATCTGTAGCAATATGTAAATATCTACACCGTTATCTGTATACACATGGAATTATCTACACCGCTATCTGTATGGACATGGAAATGTCTAAACCGCCAACTCTATAAACATGGAAATATCTACAGCGCCATGTGTTGGAACATAGAAATATCTACACCGCTTTCTGTATAAACATGGAAATATCTACACCGTTATGTGTATAAAGATGGAAATATCTTCACTGCTATCTGTAAAAACATGGAAATATCTACACCGCCATCTGTATGAACATGGAAATGTCTAAACCGCCCACTCTATAAACATGGAAATATCTACAGCGCCATGTGTTGGAACATAGAAATATCTACACCGCTTTCTGTATAAACATGGAAATATCTACACCGCTATCTGCATAAAAGTGGAAATATCTTCACCGCTATCTGCATAAACTTGGAAATATCTACACCACTATCTTGTAAACATGGAAATATCTAAAAAAACAACTGTGGGAACATGGAAATATCTACACCGCTATCTCTATAAACATGGAAATATCTACACCGCTATCTGTATAAACATGGAAATATCTACACAGCCATCTGTAGGAACATGTAAATATCTACACAGTTATCTGTATACACATGGAAATATCTACACCGCTATCTGTATAAACATGGAAATATCGACTCCTCTATCTGTGTAAACTTGGAAATATCTACACCGCTATCTGTGTAAACATGGAAATATCTACACCGCTATCTCTAAAAACATGGAAAGATCTACACCATTATGTGTATAAAGATGGAAATATCTACACCGCTTTCTGTATAAACATGGAAATATCTACACCGCCATCTGTATGAACGTGGAAATGTCTAAACCGCCATCTCTATAAACATGTAAATATCTACACCGCCCTCTGTAGGAACATGGAAATATCTACAACGGTATCTGTTTAAACATTGAAATATCTACACCGCTATCTGCCTAAAAGTGGAAATATCTACACCGCTATCTGCATAAACTTGGAAATATCTACACCGCTATCTGTGTAAACATGGAAATATCTAAACCACCAACTGTAGGAACATGGAAATATCTACACCACTATCTCCGTAAGCATTGACATATCTGCACCGCTATCTGTATAAACATGGAAATATCTACACAGCCATCTGTAGGAACATGTAAATATCTACACCACTATCTCTATAAACATGGAAATATCTACACTGCTATCTGTATAAACATGGAAATATCTACACCGCTATCTGTGTAAACATGGAAAGATCTACACCGCTATCTCTGAAAACATGGAAAGATCTACACCATTATGTGTATAAAGACGGAAATATCTACACCGCTATCTGTATAAACATGGAAATATCTACGCAGCCATCTGTAGGAACATGTAAATATCTACACAGTTATCTGTATACACATGGAAATATCTACACCACTATCTGTATAAACACGGAAATATCTACACCGCTATCTGTGTCAACATGGAAATATCTACACTGCTATCTGTGTAAACATGGAAATATCTACACCGCCATCTCTTAAAACTTGGAAATATCTTCACCGTTATTTGTATAAACATGGAAATATCTTCACCGTCATCTGTATGAACATGGAAATATCTACACTGCCATCGATATAAACATGGAAATATCTACACCGCCATCTGTTTGAACATGAAAATATCTACACCGCCAACTCTATAAACATTGAAATATCTTCACCGCTATCTGTATAAACATGGAAATATCTACACCGCTATCTGTGTAAACATGGAAATATCTACACCGCTATCTGTGTAAACATGGAAGTATCTACACCGCTATCTCTATTAACATGGAAATATCTTCACCGCCATCTGTATGAACATGGAAATATCTACATCGCCATCTGTATAAACATGGAAATATCTACACTGCTGTCTCTATAAACATGGAAATATCAACAACGCTATCTGTATAAACATGGAAAATCTTCACCGCTATCTGTATAAACATGGAAATATCTACACCGCTATCTCTATAAACATGGAAATATCTACACCGCTATCTGTATAAACATGGAAATATCCAAACCGCTATCTGTATAGACATGGAAATATCCAAACCGCTATCTGTGTAAACATGGAAATACCTACACCACTATCAGTGTAAACATGGAAATATCTACACCGCTATCTGTACAAACATGGAAATATCTACACAGCCATCTGTAGGAATATGTAAATATCTACACCGTTATCTGTATACACATGGAATTATCTACACCGCTATCTGTATGAACATGGAAATATCTACACCGCTATCTGTGTAAACATGGAAATATCTACACCGCTATCTGTGTAAACATGGAGATATCTACAACGCTATCTCTATAAACATGGAAATATCCACACAGCCATCTATATAAACATGGAAATATCATCACTACGCTCTGTATAAACCTGGAAATATCTACACTGATATCTCTATAAACATGGAAACATCTACACCGCTTTCTCTATAAACATGGAAATATCTACACCGCTATCTGTGTAAACATGGAAATATCTACACCGCTGTCTGTGTAAACATGGAAATACCTACACTGCTATATCTATAAACATGGAAATATCTACACCGCCATCTGTATGGGTATGGAAATATCTACACCGCCATCTGTATAAACATGGAAATATCTACACCGTTATCTGTGTACACATGGAATTATCTACACCGCTATCTGTATAAACATGGAAATATCTACAATGCTATCTGTGTAAACATGGAAATATCTACACCGCTATCTCTATATACATGCAAATATCTACACCGCTATCTGTGTAAACATGGAAATATCTACACCGGTTTCTCTGTAAACATGGAAATATCTACACCGTTATCTCTGTAAACATGGAAATATCTACAGAGTCATCTGTATAAACATGGAAATATCTACACCGCTATCTGTGTAAACATGGAAATATCTACACCGCTATCTCTAAAAACATGGAAAGATCTACACCATTATTTTTATAAAGACGGAAATATCTACACCGCTATCTGTATAAACATGGAAATATCTACACCGCCATCTGTATGAACGTGGAAATGTCTAAACCGCCATCTCTATAAACATGTAAATATCTACACCGCCCTCTGTAGGAACATGGAAATATCTACAACGCTATCTGTTTAAACATTGAAATATCTACACCGCTATCTGCCTAAAAGTGGAAATATCTACACCGCTATCTGCATAAACTTGGAAATACCTACACCGCTATCTGTGTACACATGGAAATATCTACACCACCAACTGTAGGAACATGAAAATATCTACACCGCCAACTCTATAAACATGGAAATATCTACACCGCTATCTGTATAACCATGGAAATATCTACACCGCTATCTGTGTAAACATATAAATATCTACACCGCCTTCTGTGTAAACATGGAAATATCTACACCGTCATATCTATAAACATGGAAATATCTTCAACTCCATCTGTATGAACATGGAATTATCTACCCTGCCATCTGTATGAACATGGATACATCTACACCGCTATCTGTATAAACATGGAAATATCTACACCGCCATCGGTAGGAAAATGAAAATATCTACACCGCCATCTGTATGAATGGGGAACTATGTACACCACCATCTGTATCAAGATGAAAATACCTACACCGCCATCTGTATCACAATGGAAATATCTGCACCGCCATCTCTATAACAATGGAAATATCTAAACCGCCGTCTGTATGGAAATGGAAAAATCTACACCACCATCTGTATAAAGGTGGAAATATCTACACCGCTATCTGTGTGAACATGGAAATATCTACAACGCTATCTGTAAAAACATGGAAATATCTACCCCTCCATCTGTATAAACATGGAAATATCTACACCGCCATCTGTAGAAACATGGAAATATCTACACCGCCATCTCTATAAACATGGAAATATCTACATAGCTATCTGTATAAACATTTAAATATCTACACCGCCATCTCTATAAACATAGAAATATCTACACCGCCATCTGTATGAACATGGAAATATGTACACCGCCATCTGTATAAATGTGGAAATATCTACACCGCTATCTGTATGAACATGGCAATATGTACACCGCTACCTGTATTAACATGGAAATATCTACACCGCTATCTGTATAAACATGGAAATATCTACACCGCTGTCTCTATAAACATGGAAATATGTGCGCCGCTATCTCTATAAATATAGAAATATATACACCTCTGTCTCTATAAACGTGGAAATATCTACAATGCTATCTGTATAAACATGGAAATATCTACACCGCTATCTGTATAAACATGGAAATATCTACACCGCTATCTCTATAAACATGGATATATCTACACCGCTATCTCTATGAACATGGAAATATCTACACCACTATCTGTATGAACATGGAAATATCCACACCGCTATCTGTATAGACATGGAAGTATCTACACCGGTAACTGTATAAACATGGAAATATCTACACCGCTATCGGTATAAATGTCTGTATTTGCTCTTAATTTATACCCAAGGCTGGGATGTTTCATATGATAAAAAGACCTAATACAGAAATAGACTATATTTGGTCTGGCAATTGATCTCTGCAATAATCAAACCTCAAAGACAATCAAACCTGAAATCTAAGCTACATATTAAATAACTTGGTTTTTAGGTTGCACGTTGCTGTGTATGCTGGCTTCATAGAAAATGCAAGTAGCAATGGCCATTTTTTAATAGTCATTAGCCTTGAAGCTCTCCTACTTTTGAATCACATAGAAATAGAAATCAAATCTCACTAGATTTTTTTTTTTGAAACAGGGTCTGGCTTGGTTGCCCAGGCTGAAGAGCAGGGCATGATCTTGGCTCACACCTCTGCCTCTCGGACTCAAGCCATCCTCCCACCTCAGCCTTGGAGTAGCTGGGACCACAGGCATGTGCCACCATACCCAGCTAATATTTTTATTTTTGTACCAATGGGGTTTGTCATCTTTCCCAGGCAGGCCTCAAACTCCAAGACTCAAGCAATACACCTGCCTTGAATTCCCAAAGTACTGGGATTACAGGCGACAGCCACTACGCCCAGCAACTAAACTTCTAAAAATCAGTTTTACATAAAATTATCTAAGCGTGCAAGGAAAGATAAGAAGCCTAAGGAACCAGTGAGTTGAAGAATAAATGCAGTTTAAATCATACATGTAAACAACATGATGTGATGTGGTAGGAATCATCTAACATGCTTTAAAGCATGAGTAAAAGGTCTTTACTTAGAAAACTGGATCTTAGTTTAGGATATCTTTAGATAAGAGTATGAAAAGTCATATCATATTGATAAGTAAAGTGCTTCCTTTGGCTAATTTTAAGGATAGGACATTTACTTTCATATAATTCATAGGAATCTTAGACTTAAAAATAAAATTTCCCTTCTCAAATCCTTACTTTTATACTTTTTTGCATTTCTTTCACTTTTGTGTTAATGGCCTATGTCTCAACATATTCTATTAAGCCTTCTGGAAACACATACTTTGTTTCCAGCCTCTTCAGAGAACCATCACTCCAATTCCTAGGCTTCTGAAGAAGCAGACCCAAGCTTATAATTATTACATATTTCCAAATCTAGGTGACCAACAAAAATTGATACTTTTCCCATCATACCTTTAAGTTAATAATCAGGTGTATGCTGAGAGGTAAAGACCCAAGAGTGTTGGTTGTCTAATTGTGCAGCTGTATAAACAAATCTTAATGCTTGAAAATATTCAAAGGTTATTCTCACGTTGATTGTTGGTAACTATGTGTAACAACATGAAAAGAAAAAAAAATCAAAGAATTACGTCTGAGGATAATACACAATCTCTAAGGGTAAGAAGAGCAACAAAAATTCTGCTTCAATTACCACTGAAATAATATATTTATCCTGTAAAATCTATGGTGGCTGGTTGTAAAAATTAGGCATTAGCAAACTGATAAAGATTTTTTAATGAAAACATTATGAAACATAGTTTTTAAAAAGTTAAATACACCCACACCAGTTTTTCACATTCTTTGGGCTGCTTTAATGCTGCCATTAAATAATTGATTTAGTTGTGACATAGATCCTATGTTCCATGGAGTCTACCATTCATAAAGATGCAATGTAAGGTAACAAAAATATAAATTGTGTGTGTGGGGAGGAGAAGTCAAGAGTATTTTTATGTGACAGAAGTTAAGTTGTTATCAGTGTAAAATAGTCTGTTACAAATACAGGACTCTGTATGTTAGTTTCACTAACCAGAAAGAAAGAAATTACAGCAGATACACACACACACACCAAAAAAGGGAAAAGAAACAAAGCTTAGCACCACAGAAAACCACCAAACTAGAGGGATAAACAATAAGAAAGGAAGAAGTGAACAAGTAATCTAAAAAACAACTAATGAAATGGTAGAAGGAAGTCCTAATTTATCAATAATAAACTTCAATAGAAGTGGATTAAACTCTACTTAAAAGATATAAAGTGGATGAATGGATTCGGATAGCAAAACCCACCTATATGCTGCCTACATGATACTTACCTCACTATTAAAGACAAATAGACTGAAAGTGAAGAGATGGAAAAATATATTTTATGCAAACAAATGAAAAGCAAGCAGGAGTAGCCACAGTCATGTCATATTTTAAAAGGCTTTAAATAAAAAAAACTATATAAAAAAAGAATGTCACTGTATAATGAAATGATAAAAGGCCCAATTCAATAAGAGGACATAACATATATATTACTTAGGTGTAACTATATATGTACCCAACACCAGAACAACCAGATATATAAAGCAAATATTAGATTTAAAGGTAGAGATAGACTGCAATACAATATTAGTAGGAAATTTCAACACTCCACTTTAAAAATGGACAGATTCTATGAAGAGAAAATCAACCAAAAAATGACAGACTCAAACTATACCATAGACCAAATGGACCTAGCAGGTAAAGAAGATCTCACCTGATATGGTTTGGCTGTATATCTCCACCCAAATCTCATCTTGATTATAGCTCCCATAATTCATACATGTTGTGGGAGGGAACCAGTGGGAGATAATTGAATCATGGGAGCGGTTCCCCCATACTGTTCTTGTGGTAGTGAATACGTCTAACAAGATCTGATGGTTTTATAAGGGGGAACCCTTTCACTTGGTTCTCAATTCTATTTTGTTTGCTACCATGTAAGATGTGTCTTTCGCCTTCCATCATGATTGGGAGACCTCCCCAGCCACGTGGAACTATGAGTCCACTAAACCTCTTTTTCTCTGTAAATTACCCAGTCTCGGGTATGTCTTTATCAGCAGTATGAAAACAGACTAATACATCATCCAACAGCTGCAGAATACAAATTATTCTCAACTGTACACCAAACATTCTCTAGGACCAATCATACATTATGACACATAATAAGTCTTAACAAACTTAAGAAGACAGATATCATATGAAGTATCTTTTCTGATTACAGGGATATAAAGCCAGAAATCAACAACAGGAAAGCCCTTGGAAATTTTATAAAAACATGGAAATTAAATAGCACGCACCCAAGAAATCAATAGGTCTCATTAAGACATTAATAGGAAAATTTCAAAAGTCACTGAGACAAGTAAGAATGAAAATCCAACATACCCAAACCTATGGAACGTAGCAAAAGCAGTTCTAAGAGGGAAATTTATAGCAATAAAAGCCTACACCAAAAAAGAAGAAAGATTTTCAAATCACAAAGCAAAATTATACACTTCAAGTAACTAGAACATCAAAAACAAACTAAACCCAAAATTGGTAGAAGGAAGGAAATAATAAAGCTCACAGCAGATATAAATGAAACAGACACTAAAAAATATTTCAAAAGATAAATAAGACAAAGTGTAAAGGTAAAACTGACAAACCTTTAGCTAAACTAAGACAAAAGGAGAGAAAATTCAAATAAATAAAAGATGAAAAAGGAGACATTACAACTGATACACCACAGAAATAGAAGGGATTGTAAGACATTACTCATAACTATATGCCAACAAATTTGATAGTGTAGAATAAAATGAATAAATTTCTGCACACATACAACTACCCAGATTAAATTGTGAGGAAATATAACATCTGAACACATCAAGAATGAGTTTGGAAATTGAATCAATAATAAAACATCTTCCATCAAAACAACAACAACAACAACCAACACCCAGGACCTGATGTCTTCACTGCTGAATTCTACCAAACAGTTAAAGAATAACTACCAATTCTCCACAAACTTTTCCACAAAAGTAATGAGGAAGGAATACTTCCATACTCATCTTATGAGGCTCGCAATATCCTGATTCTAAAACCAGACAAAGACACGCACAAAATGAAAATAACAGGCCAATATTCCTGAAGAACATAGATACAAAAATTCTCAACAAGATACAAGTGAACTGACTTCGACAGCACACTAAAAAGAGTATTCACTATAATCAAGTGGGGTTCATCCCAGGGATGAAAGGATGGCTTAACATGCACAAATCAGTAAATATGATACACCACCACAATAGAAAGAAGAACAAAAACCATGTGATCATTTCAACAGATGCAAAAAGAACACTTGACAAAAGTCAACATTCCTTTATGATAAAAACTGTCAAGAAAGTAGGTATAGGAGTGTACCTCAACGCAGTAAAGGCCATAGGTGACAAACCCACAGCTAACATCTTATTTATGGTGAATAGTTAAATGCTTTTCCTCTTTGATATGGAGGAAGACAAGGATGTCAACTTCTACCACTTCTATTTAGCATAGTACTGGAGGTCAGAGCCAGAGCAATTAGACAAAAGAAATAAATAAGAGGGATCCAAACTGGAAAGAAGGAAGTCAGATTGTTTCTGTTTGTAGAAAATGTGATCTCACATACATATGTATACATCTATATATATGATCATATAGATATATATGATCTCTCTCTCTTTAGGGTTCTTTCTATATATACTTATATAGAGTGAGAACCCTAAAGACTTGACCAAAAACTACTAGAAATCATAAATAAATTCAGTAAAGTTGTAGTATACAAAATCAACACAGAAAATTCAGTGGTGTTTCTATACACTAATAGTGAACTATCTGAAAAAGTCATCAAGAAAGGAATTCCATTTACAATAGCTACCAAGAAATCTGCAGATAAATTTAATCAAGGTCGTGAAAGATCTCTACAATGAAAACTATAACACACTGATGGAAAAATTTACGATCCACAAAAAATGGACACTATATACTCATGGAATGGAAGAACTGATACTATTGAAATGACCATACTAACAAAATGTCCTACAGATTCAATGCAATCCCTATCAAAATACCAATGAAATTCTTCACAGAAATAGAAAAAAATACCCTAAAATTTGTATGAAACCAGAAAAGACCCCAAATAACCAAAGCAATCCTGTGCAAAAATAACAAAGCTGGAGGCACCACACTACCTGACTTCAAAATATACTACAAAGCCATAGTAAGCAAAACAGCATGGCACTGCCATAAAGCAAACACATAGACCAATGGAAGAGAATATACAGCTCAGAAATAAATTCTCATACCTAAAGTCAACTGATTTTCCAAAAAGGAGTCAAGAGCACACACAGGGGTAAAGACAGTCTCTTCATTAAATGGTACTGAGAAGATTGGATATCTACATGTGGGATAATGAAATTAGACCCCTATCTTTTACCTTATACAAAAATCAACTCAAATGCGATTAAAGACCTAAAGGTAAGATTGAAAACTATGAAAAACTACTAGAAGATAACATGTGGGAAATTCTCTATAACTTTGGGTTCTACAAGGATTTTTTAAATGAGACGTCAAAAGCACAGGCAACAAAAGCAAAAAGAGATAAATGGGGTTTCATCAAACTAAAATGCTTTTGCACAGCAAAGGAAACTTAACAGAGTGAAAAAACAACTTACAGAATGGGATACAATATTTGCAAACTATACATCTGCTAAGGAGTTAATGCCCAGATTATATAACAAACTTAAACAACTCAACAGCAAAAACATAAATAACTTATTTAAAAATGGGCAAAACTGGGAGGCTGAGGCAGGCGGATTGCCTGAGGTCAGGAGTTTGAGACCAGCCTGACCAATATGGTGAAATCATTTCTCTACTAAAAATACAAAAATTTAGCCAAACATGATGGCGTGTGCCTGTAACCCCAGCTACTCAGCAGGCTGAGGCAGGGGAATTGCTTGAACCAGGGAGATGGAGGTTGCCGTGAGCCCCGATTGCACCACTGCACTCCAGCTTGGGCAACAGAGCAAGACTCCTTCGCAAAAAAAAAAAAAAAAAAAAGGACAAAATAAACTAAAAGAAATGCCACAAGAGAAAATATAGAAAGGGTCAAGACGAATATATAATAAAATCATGTTCAACATCACTAACCATCAGGGAAATGCAAATCAAAACCGCAATGAGATACCAGTTCACCCATTAGAATGGCTATTAGCAAAAAGGTAAAAGATAACAAGAGTTGGCAAGGAAGTGGAGAAAACGGAACACTTACGCACTGTTGATGGGGTTGTAAACTAGTACAACCATTAAGCAAAACTTTATGGAAGTTCGCTAAAAAATAAAAAATAAAAAAAAAAAAACAATCATTCGATCACATAACCCAGCAATCCCACTACTGGGTATATATCCATAGGAAATGAAATCATTGTGTTTGAAAAATATCTGCACTCTTATGTTTACTGTAGCACTATTTCTAATAATCAGATATGGAATCAACCTATGTGTATAAAAACAAACAAGTGAATTATATATATATAATATATATTATGTATATTATATATAATACATATTATGTATATTATATATAATATATTATGTATAATATATAATATATTAATATTAATATATTATTAATATTAATATATTATATATTAATATTAATAATATCAATAATAAATAATAATTATTAATAATTAATTATAATTAATATTAATATTAATATATTATTAATATATAATATATATTGTATGTATAATATACATTATATATTATGTATATTTTATATATAATACATATTATGTATATTATATACATAATATATATTATGTATATTATAATATATATAATGTATAATGTATATAATATACGTTATGTATATTATATATTACATATAATATATATTATTATTATATATAATTATATATAATTATAATTATAATTATATATAATTTTATGTGTAATTATAATTACACATAAAATTAATTATAATTATATATAATTTTATGTGTAATTATAATTATACATAAAATTATATATGTATATATATATATATATATGGACACACACACAATGAAATACTATTCAGCCATAAAAAAAGAATGAAATTCTGCCAGTTGCAACAACATGGATGACCCTGTAGGATACAATGTTAAGTGAAATAAGCCAGACACAGAAAGCAAATACCGCATGATCTCGCTCATATGTGGAATCTTAAAAAAAAAAATGTTAATAGAGAAGTAGAGTAGAATAGTGGTTACCAAACAGTGAGGAAGAAGTGGGGAGGGCAAAATGGAGATAGATTGGTTAACAGTTATGAAATCACAATTATATAGGAAGAATAAGTTGTAGTGTTCTTTGCAAAGCAGGGTGACTATAGTTAAAAGTAAAGTATTGTATATTACAAAGTATCTAGAAGAAAGGATTTTGAAATTTCTTATTAAAAAGAAATGATGAATGCATGAGGTAATTAACACACTAACTATCCTTATTGGATCATTAGACAACATACATATTCATTGAAACATCAAATTGTATCCTATAAATCTATATAATTACAATGTGAAAATTTTTTAAAAATAAATTAATGAATTAAATAACAATTTTAAAATGTTCTCAATCACCAATGCAAAGTTTAGGAGCTTTGTTCTTGACTCAGCCTTAAGACTGAAAACTAATGTGTTAGAAATATTTGTAGATCCTCTCAATTTTGAAAGAATCCTAGCTAAACTACTGAAATATAAAATATATTCTATGTAATATGCTCTTAGGTATATTCTTAGGTGAACTCTGCTTTTAGATGAAGCTTATAAAAATGAAAAACCTATCTGAAATAAAATTTTAAAGTATTTGGAAAATTACAGCTTAATCTCTTAAAGACAAATTTTCTATACAGTAACCTTTTTATGTGCTTTTGAAATGGGGTATACAATTATTTTCCCTGATGTGAGACAAAATATAGAAAGTTGGCATTTTATCTAAGAAGTTAACTTAGGAAGAAAGAGTGAGAGGCAGAGGAATGAGGGAAGAAAGGAAGGCTGATGATGGGATACCTTATCAAGTTGCCTAATGCTGTATTGGAACCTAATAGGCCTTCTAAGGAGTTTTATTACATAATGCAAGACTCCTCAATCTGGGAGGAGGAAAGGGCTTTATTTTTGAGTGGTCACAGGTTGCCCCATGGGCATAAACTCTACCAAGCTGCTAGGTTACACCTACATGAGCATCCCACCTGCTTAAGTAAGAGCAGCCACAAACTGTGGGCCATTCCAGGTAAGTGTCATATCACACCTGCACCAACTAGTCAAAGCCTGGGTCAAAGCCTGTGCAGAACTGATCGCTACAGCAGAGGCTAAAATAAGAAATGGGGCTAAGAGAGTGAAAAGCAGTGCCCATATGTATCCAAAAACAGGTTGAAGATATCTTTAGGAAGGAACAGATAATTTTTCTTATTCATACAATAACAGATGCATATGAACTCCTCGACTAGTCACCCATTCCTGTCAGCCCTTGGGCTTCATAACTAAATCATTCTTCCTTTGTAATCCAGTCCCACATTTTCAGCTATCTCTATATGTTTATTATCTTAAATATTTCTTTGCTCTATACTCTTCCCCTAGTCTTCAACAAATTTCTTTCTTTATTGTCCCAACCCACAGACTGTTATTTCCACTTCGATGTCCCATAGAAGCTTCAAGGGTTTGAAATACCTAAAAAAACAACTCATCTTTCTCCCTAAAACTCCCTCTCCTTCTCCCACTTCAAAATTTCAACTAATGGCTCCCCCTGTTATTCCCACCAGAATCCTGAATGATCCCTGCTTCCCCTCATTCACTCCATACATGTAAATCTCATTAACGTTACTTTCTAGATATTTCATGAATCCTTTCCATTCATTCTGTACTAGAAAGTGTTCCCAGTTTAGACCCTGGTGGTTGGTGGCCTCTTACCTAGGCGCTCTCTCTCTCTCTCTCTCTCTCTCTCTCTGTGGGTGTGGGTGTGGGTGTGTGTGTCCTGAGAATTTATTTACTTCTGGTTTTTGTTTGTTTTTTAGTATCCAGAATCTACAGGGAACTTAAATCAATTAGAAAAAAAAATAACCCAATTAAAAAATGGGCAAAGGACATGAACAAACACTTCTCAAAAGAACACATACAAATGGCCAACAAATACACGAAAAAAAATGCTTAGAATCACTAATCATCAGAAAAATGCAAATCAAAACACAATGAGATACCATTTCATACCGGTTGGAATGGCTATTATTAAAAAGTCAAAATACAACAGATGCCAGCAGGGCTGTAGACAAGAGGAAGTGTCTGTATATTTTTAGCTATAGCCCTACTTCAAACGTGTCCCCATTACAGCCAAAAGAGCGGCCTATCTAAAGGACTGTTCTGATCAGCTCACTTACCTGACTGAAACCTTCAGTGACTCCCATGGCCTGCAGGTCAATGCACTAATTCATGACTATAACATCTGAGATATCCTTGATCTGGCTACTGGTCTAGCCCTCTCTGACTCACGCTTTATAAACCATGCATTCTGGAACTTTTTAGTTGTTTCCCACATCAGCATGCTACTTCCCATCCATGTAGATTTGCAGAGACCTCCTCATCTTTTTAATTCCCAGTTCCCACTCTCAACATGGGCCATCTCCTACCCACACTTCAAAACCTAAGCAAAACAACACCTTCCGTGACACCTCCATGCTGAGTCAGATGCCATCCCCTTTGTATTGTAGTTCTTTGCTTGTGTGCCTTTGTCTCACTTTGTTCTCTTTAAAATAAACTCCATGAGGACAATGATCACCTGCTATTTGTGTTAATATCTGCACCTAGTGGCATAGTGTCTGGAGTATAGTAGGATCTATTTTCAAGGAAAAAAAGATTATATCTATACCAATAGACATGAATTAGCGCTTTTTTTTTAAAGATAAGCTCCCTTTGAACTAAGTCAATGTTTACAAGAAGAGTTATACTAAAAAGTTCACTTTTGCTGCTTACGTTTCATTTATTTCAGGCAATTAATTCATTGTTATTGGTAAATCGATACTTTTTATTGATACTGAAAAGAGAGAAATAAACTAATGACTATCTCTGTTAGAGTAGATTTGTTCATATCTATCAGTAAAATGTTAATTATCTGAAAGTCAATAATAAAACATAAACTGTGATCTTAAATGTTTTTTAGGGGCTCAAAAATAATTAGAATTCATGTCAGCATATAAAAAAAGATCAGAGTATTTTTAAGATATGATAAAATTTTATTTTAGTTTCTTAATAGGGATTTTTGTGACCTTATAGAGTTCAACTAATTATAATTTTAAAAATAGGATTTATAGAGTTTTAGAATTAGAAACAATTTATAGATTATTTTATTTTTCTTTTGAGGAATCAGGTCATCAGAAGATCAAGGAACACCTATAATGTCACTAGATCCTAATTTAATTTAAATTTTAGAATCCAGGTATTCTAACTCCTGTCTTGATACTATTTCTACTTTATTATGTTGCTTCCCAGGGCTTTAAAAAATAAAAGCTGGGAAATTACATTTGCTTTGCATATACAGCACCAATTATCAAATTCAGCATAAAAGCATAACATGTATACATCAAAAAGAAAACATAAAAACTTCAAATTAAAAGCATCTCAAAACAATTGAATATAATAGGGAAACCTTATACAAATGCAACACTCACCCATTAATAAAAAGAAACCAATTGGAGAAAAAAGAAATTCAATATAAACATGTTGGAATATAACCTAATTCATTTTAATCCAATGCTTCAAATTGAAAAAAATTAGCACTAGTGTTATTTTCCTTTATCATTACAATCTTGCTTTTCATTACTTTATGCTATGTTTTGTATTAAACATAAAATCAATTTTTCACCTTAACACATGCTAGAAATACAGAGTCACCATATCGGAAATCAGTAGAAAGTGTCTTTGTTTCTACTTTTTTTTCTTTGAAAAAGCTTTGGGAAAAAAAATCATTTACAACGTTTAATTTTAATAACTTAAAGAATGTAATTGATTTTTGTTTGTTTTTGACATGGAGTTTCACTCTTGTCACTCAGGCTGGAGTACAATGGCATGATCTCGGCTCACTGTAACCTCCACCTGCCAGGTTCAAATGATTCTCCTGTCTCAGCCCCCCGAGTAGCTGGGATGACAGGCACTCGCCACCACACCCGGCTAATTTTTGTATTTTTAGTAGAGATGGGGTTTCATCATGTTGGCCAGGCTGCTCTCAAACTCCTGACCTCAGGCGATCCGCCAACCTCGGCCTCCCAAAGAGCTGGGACTACAGGCGTGAGCCACCCTGCCCAGCCAATTGAATAGTTTTTAACTCAGAGGATAAATGCTTGAGGGGATGGAAAGCCCATTCCTCATGACGTGATTATTTCACACTGCATGCCTGTATCAAAACATCTCATGTACCCCACAAATATATAAACCTCCTATGTACCCACAAAAATTTTATAAAATAATGAAAATATTTTAAAACTAAAAAAAGTGTTTTTTAATTAAGCAACTTTATTTAAATAAAATCATTCTTCCTCATCCTCAGTCCTGGGATCTACCAGAAAGAATTAGCAACATCTTAAAGATGACAAAGTGTTAAAGATAAGCTGCTATTAAGTAAAAGTGTGAAGTGTGGAGGGGACAAGCTGGATGCCTGAACCATTTTGTTCTATCTTTAGGACAGTGAAAGAGCAAGAAGCAGGGTTGGGTGGGGGACACATATTCTGTTGAGCATTGTCACCACTATATTCACTGAAATTCATCTGCATGCTTGTATGTATACTTTTGATTCGCCTGATACACTGAAAATTATATGAAATTGTTCTCTATTCTTTAGATAATTATAATCTAAGTGCTAATATGAAGCTTAGAATTTATATGAAATATGTATGCCCACAACAAGACATTTCAGCTATTTCCTAGATAATAATCTCACTTCACCCTGCACAAAACAGGCACATGATCATGTCACTCTGACCTGGTTTGAGTCCAAGGAGGCTTTTGTTTTTAAAATAATTTAGGTTAGTAGTTAAAATATGAACTTTGGGCCAGGAGTGGGAGCTCATGCCTATAATCCCAGCACTTCGGGAGGCTGAGGCGGGCGGATGACTTGAAGTCAGGAGTAGGAGACTGGACTGGCCAACATGCTGAAACCCCATCTCTACTAAAAAAAAAAAAAATAGAAAACTTAGCTGGGTGTGGTGGCGGGCACCTATAATCCCAGCTACTTGGGAGACTGAGGCAGGAGAATTGCTTGAGCCTGGGAAGTGGAGGTTGCAGTGAGCAGAGATCTTACCACTACACTCCAAAACAAACAACAAACAAAAAAATTCTAGAGTCACACTGAAAATCTTAACAACCTGCTTCTACTGCCCATTTTTTTAATTTTTATTTTGACCTGATTTTAGATTGATAGCAAAATGCACAAATAACACAAAGTGCCCCCTATGTCCCTCACCCTACTTCCCCTAATGCTAACATTTTCAGAGCCATCCTTATTTTCTCTATAAAAGAGCAGAGTTCTCCTTTTAGAGATTTGGAAAGATTATTAAAAGATAAGTTACAAAATACAGTACCTGACACGTATAAAATATTAAATAAATACTAGCCATGCTTAATTATTTTGTTTTAAGTCTATATGAGTCAAGTTTTAGTAGAAATATGGGCTAGAAAAAAAAACAGAAAGCGGGACTCTGTGATCCGACTTGGGCTTATAGAACAGACTGCACTAGTTTGTTCTCATGCTGCTAATAAAGTCATACCCAAGACCGGGTAATTTAGAAAGGAAAGAGGTTTAAGGAACTCACAATTCCACATGGCTGGGGAGGCCTCACAGTCACGGCAGAAGGCGAAAAAGAAGCAAAGGCACATCTTAAATGGTAGCAGAGAAGAAAGCTTGTGTAGGGAAGCTCCCATTTTAAAAGCATCAGATCTCGTGAGACTTATTCGCTACCAGGAGAACAGTAGGGGGAACCCGCCCCTATGATTCAATGATCTCCACCTGACTCCATCCTTGACATGCGGGGATAATTACAATCAAGGTGAGATTCGGGTGGAGACACAGCCGAATCATATCAATGACTAATGAGAGTTACGTCCAGAACCAAATGAAAACCTGTCTGAGGCCACATTCCCTGTAAAGCAGATTTGAGATAGAGATTTGTGTAGAGAACATTTAACTGGGTAAAATCCTAGGAGCCAACAACTGTGGCGAAAAAGCTGAATTGGATAAAGGGAGTTGAGATGTGAGGCAGTCACAACAAATACCTCAGCTAATCTCAAGGGGGAGCTGAGAAGCTGGGGCGACCCTTCAGGGTTGCCCTAAATTGAGGCAGGAGTATGGAGTTTTAATACCTTTCACTGGCCATTCTTCAGATACAAGTTGTCCCCAAGGATGGACATCAGCTTGACAAGTTATTAATTAGATCTCCTGAGAATAAATTCTAGAGAGAATCAGCTGAGAGGCATGATTTGCCAACACTCCCAATAGCTGGGCAAACTTCAGTTTTGAGGGAGGATTTGGGTCACACACAAAAGTCTCCACAACCAATTATTCATGGGAAATTCTATGTAGGCACAGCTATTTCATGGCCAGTTAATCAAAACTACATAATCTATTTGGTTAAGCAAAAGAAATTAAAAAGATAAAATAAAATCTATGTATTAACACTCAAAAGTTTTTTAATGCATTTGCCTTGCATTTCGTATGTTTTGCCTTGCCTTTTATATGTTTTGCCTTGCATTTGTTTATTTGCTTTTAAGAACCTTTAGAGAACAATAATTACTAATATAATATGGAGTAGCACAGCATAGACGAGGGAAGCTAACTCTCTCCCTTTTCCCAGAACCTGGAACAGCTAAAGATCCTAAGCATTGTCAGCTTTGGTATCTGACATAGTTTGGATGTTTGTCCCCTTCAAATCTCACGTTAAAATGTGATCCCCAATGTTGGAGAGAGATGCCTCCTGAATGGCTTGGTGCTGTCCTCTTGGTAATGAATGAGTTCTTACCCTGTGAGTTCATGCGATATCTGGTTGTTTAAAAGAGACTGACACCTCCTCCCTGTCTCTCTTGCTTCCTCTCTCACCATGTGATATGCTGGTTTCCCTTCACCTTCCACCATGATTGGAAGGTTCCTGAGGCCCTCCCTGGAAGCAGGTGCCAGTACTATGCTTCATGTACAGCCTTCACAACAAGGAGCCAAATAAACCGCATTTCTTTATAAATTACCCAGCCTCAGGTATTTCTTTATAACAATGCAAATGGGCTAACAGAGTATCATTCATGGACAGTGAGTGTATTAGTCAATTTTCATGCTGCTGATAAAGACATACCCAAGACTGGGTCATTTATAAAGAAAAAGAGGTTTAATGAATTCACAGTTCCACATGGCTGAGGAGGCCTCACAGTTATGGCAGAAGGCGAAAGGCGCGTCTTACATGGCAGCAGGCAAACAGCAAATGAGAACCAAGTGAAAGGCGAAAGGGGTTTCCCCTTATAAAACCATCAGATCTCATGAGACTTATTCACTACCACTAGAACAGTGTGGGGAAAGCTGCCCCCATGATCCACTTACCTCTCACTGGGTCCCTCCCACAACATGTGAATTATGGGAGCTACAGTGCAAGATGAGATTTCAGTGGGGACACAGCCAAACCATATCAGACAGTAATAACTTTCAATTAAATATAGCTAGACTTTCTGTCAGTGGGTCACAGCAGTCTAGAGAATACATTGAAAAACTCTGGGAACAGCAGATATAGAGGTCAGATCTAGAGATTTTGAACAAAGTTTAGTGCTACAATGCATTGGTGACCACAGACAAAAGGTGTCTGTTGTTGTTGTAGTTTGTTTTCTGTCTTGTTTTTCATCATGGGAGGACAAAAAGAAAAAATGGGGGCAATGGTGAAGGAGAAATGAAAAAGACCTGCTTTTCTATGGGTGGAAGCGACTAAACGAGAGAATAAATTTGGATCACACAACAAATGCAAATCAAGTTAGAAGCATGAAAGGCATGATTAAGGCCATGGTTCTAATAGAGATCAGCCAGCGGAACCAGGATCATGCCACACCGAGAGAGGCTGCAGAGCCATTGCCTTCTCTCCTGTCAAAGCTAAATTAATGAAATGGAACTCACAGAAGCACTATGTAATCAAATATTGGTGGGACACAAGCAAATTCTTAAAAAGTTTCATTGATCAGTGATAATATCTTTTGGTGTAAATATCTCCTCAAAACATTTCAGGAAAAATAAATAAAGCTATAATTTTACTTTAGAAATATTTAACTTTGTTATACTAGTTTACTTATTTTTTACCTAATACATTCTGATATATTGTTATGTAGGTTAAAGATGCTCGATTCATGCCACTGTGGAAACCACACATAATTTAGGCAATAATGCAAATTCTTTTCAAATTCTTTTATCAGTGTATTCACTTTATTTTTATTTCAAACACAATACAAAATTACAGGATGCTATCAAAGTGATGCTACAAAACCCCACTAAAATTTTTTCAATTCTTCAAATCACACACTTACACACACACACACACACACACCACATGCATTCCCCGTACAGACCTTTTTTTGGGGGGCCTGAGTAAATAATTGCATTTTATTTTCAATTTTTCATTTTGAAATAATTAAAGACTTACCAAAAATGTTGCAAAACTACGTGCCTTTTTGAAGTAAAGTCTTGAAAAAGTTGTTTGGTATATCCTTTATAGTAATAAAAGAAAACACGTGTATATTCTGTTGATTAAAGGCATGCTGAGATCGTCAGACATGTGATTTCATCAGAGACTCCAATATAGAGCGCAGCTGTAACGACATCCTAAGAGTGTTCTAACTGAAATGTGTTGGAAGAAGGTTCTAATTTTTTTCAACCCTTCTCAAGTTGGCACTCAGCAGATTTCCACTCTATAAAAGTAACTCCTGCTCTGCAACTAATGTTCACAGATAAGCTCCAAACATATTTACAGCTCCATTTAAGTATAATGTACACACAGTAAAATTCACCCTTTTCAATGTGCAATTTAATGGGTTATGGCAGATGAATATCATCATTTGACCACAATCATGATCAAGATACAGAAAATCTGCATCATCACAAAACGTTTTCTTTTGCTGTTTTGCATTTGATCTTTTCTCCATTCCTGAACACAGGCAACCACTAATCTGCTTCTGTTTCTACAGTTTGCATTTTCTAGAGTATCCTATTAGTGGAATGATACATTGGTGTCTTTCATGTCTAGCTTCTTTCACTGAGCATAATGCTTTTGATATTCATTTATATTGCTGTTGTATCAGTTTGCTCCTTTTTATTGTTGAGTGGTGCTCCATCTACAACTGGTTTATCCATTTACAAGTTGATGGACACATCTGCTATGAACTTCAAGGATGAGGCTTGGTACGGATATGTTTTTATTTATTTTGGGTCGCAGTGGAATTATTTGGCTATATGATCAGTACTAAGTTTAACATTAAAAGAAACTGCCAAACTGCTTTCCAAAATGTCTGTACCATTTTGAAGTCCCACTAGCCAGGTGTGAATAGCAATTCTTCACATCATGTGGTATGGTCAGTTCTGCTCGTGTCAGCCACTCCAGTGGGTGTACAGTGGTACCTCAATGTGGTTTTAACTTGCATTTCCCTGATGACGGGTAATGTTAAGTATCTTTTCATTTGTGTATTGGACATCATCTCTTTTTAAATTAAAATATCTGTACAAATATTTGGCCCATTTAGGTCAAAATATTACGTTAAATGAGTTATTTGTGTTTTGTTATTTAGTTTTTTAGTTATGTGTACATTCTAGATGAAAGTTCTTTATCAGACATATTTAAAATTATTCTGTCCCAATCTGTGGTTTGCCTTTTCATTTTTTGATGCTATGTTTTAAGTTGCAAAAGTCTTAATTTCATGAAGTCCAACTTACTATTTTTTTCCATTTTCATCCATCCTTTTCTTATCTAAAAAATTTTTAGCTATAGTAAGATTATTAAAAATTTTTCCTATTCAGTAAGCTTTATACATTTTATATTTACATTATGTATAAAATACATGTTGAGTTAATTTGAGGATATGGTGTGAGGTAATTCTGAAGTTCATATTCTCCATTTAATATCCAATTTTAATAGTACCATCTTTATAAAGACATTGATTTCCTTATTGAAATATTTTGGCAACTTTGGCCATGTAAGGCAGGATATATTTCTAAATTATTTATTCTGTTTCACTGATATATATGTCTTCTTCATGCCAGTAAGTTTACTGTACTGTTTAGTGTAGCTTTACAATATGTCTTGAAATTTGGAAAGTTTTCCAACTTTATTCTTCTTTCTAAAACATGCTCTGGCTATTCTAGGACTTCTGCATTTAAAAAAAAATTAGAATCAGCTTTGTAATTTCTCCAAAAAGGCCTATAGGTTTGACTGGGATTGTGCCAAATCTGGAGATCAGTTTCAGAAGAATTATCATCTAATAAGTATGACATGTATATTTACCAATGAACTTGATACATATTTCTACCTATTCAATCTCTCGTATTAGTGATTTAGAAATTTTGGATCAGCATACCTTTTATTAAATTTATTCTGAATTATTTTATTATTTTCGAGGCTATTATAAGTTAAATTGCTTACATAATTTTATTTTCTAATTGGTGTTGATTGTGTATAGAAACACAATTGATTTTATTTATTGATCTTTCATCCTACAACTTTGTTAAATTCACTTCATACCTCTAGCACACTTCTGCAGATGCCTAAGGATTTTCTATGTATATGTTTACATCACGTGAGAATAGTATTTTTCTTTCTTCCCAACTTGGGTGTCACTTATTTCTTATTTTCTTTTCTTTTCTCTTTATTTCTTTCTTCTTTCTGTCCATTCCTCCTTCCTTCCCTTCTTTCTTTCTCCCTGTTTTAGAATCAGTTTTGTAATTTATCCAAAAGGACCTATAAGGTTTCATGGGAATTCCACTGAATCTAGAGATCAATTTCAGGAGAATTATCATCTCATAAGTATTAAATATTTATCAATGAACTTGGTATATATTTCCACTTATTTAGTATTGAATGCAATACTTTAAAGAACTAGGGAGAGAGGACATCATTGCATTTTTCATAATCTTATGTAGAAAGTATTAAGGCTTTCACCATTTTAAGTAAGATGTTTGCTATAGATTTTTTGTAAACACATAATCAGTTTGAAAATGTACTTTTCTATCCTCAGTTCGCTGGGAGTTTTTAATTTAAAAAATGTGTTACATTTTGTAAATTCCTTTTTTGCATCTATTGAGAGTGTCACGTGATTTTTCTTTTTTCTGTCAGCATGGTAGATTTTCAGTTGTTGAAACCAACTTGAGATAAACCCCACTTGGTTAAAACACATTATCATTTTTAAATATTCCTAGACTCAATTTGCTAATATTGTATTAAGAATGTTGCATCTAAGTTCATAATGGTTATCAGTCTGTCATTTTTGAGTTGTGATATCTGTATTTGTTTCTGATATCGAGAGAATCCACGTAAAACATCTACTTCTGTCATCAGTAATAATCTGACCAGGGATAACACCAACAGTTAGAGAGGAACCTGTCATTACCTGTGGCAGCAGAGATATCAGAGATTCCAAAAAGAAAAGCAAGGTTAAAATTTCAAATATAATCACATGAAATATCAGAAAGCCAGGGGATAGAAATATAGGAGAGCAAAATCTTAGAGGTCAAAACAAGTAGTTAAGTACGGCACATGATAATAAAAAGTAAAATCTTTTCCTAAGGCAGAGCCTGGCTGCTGCCTAGCTTCTTTGACAATTCTTGGTAGGCTTTCATGGCTTTATAAGGGCTTATACTTTAGGTAAAGTTATAGTCAGGGAAACGGTGGGTGTAGGTTGGCTCTGTAGAAATGAAGCATCACAGGAGCACTGCAGTTAGAAAGAAACTGATACTGATGATACTTCGGTCACACTAATAACACATGCTAATGATAATCATAGCAATCATGGTAATGACAGAAAATATATATATAATATTAGCATGCTTCTATTTGCACATATACATATGTGAATAGAAACATTGATTTAAAGACATGAAAGTATAGAAATAGCCTACACCTGATAAAGATATGCTCATACACAATAACAAACCTCAGTATAAACAGAGATTTTGATGTATCACAGAATTCTCCAATAGATCACAATTTTGACACTATGGGAAGTGTCATTTTCAGAACTTTTCTTTATCTCCATTATCTCCATTCTCTATTTCCAACATTCCTGGAGACTGAACTCAAGGATCAGTAAATATTCTCAACCTTAACCATAGCAGACTTCATTCATCCCATATATGCTTGTTATTTTTCCCCATTGACAGAAGGCATTGTACCATGAAATATACAACATATCTCTGACACACCTGACGAAAACAAACAATGGGGAAAGATTGACTATTTAATAAATGGTGATGGGAAAACTGGTTAGCCATATGAAGAAAGCTGAAACTGGACCCCTTCCTTACAGCTTGTAAAATAATTAACTCAAGATGGATTAAAGACTTAAACATAAGATCTAAAACCATAAAAACTCTAGAAGACAACCAAGCCAATACCATTCAGAACATAGGCATAGGCAAAGACTTCACGACTAAAACACCAAAAGCAGTGGCAACAAAAGCCAAAATTGAGAAATGGGATCTAATTAAACTAAAGATAGCTTCTGCACAGCAAAAGACACTATCATCGGAGTGAACACACAACCTACAGAGTGGGAGAAAATTTTTGCAATCTATCCATCTAACAAAGGGCTAATATCCAGAATCTACAAGGAACTTAAACAAATTTACAAGAAAAAAACAACCCCATCAAAAAGTGGGAAAACGATATGAACAGACACTTCTCAAAAGAAGACATTTATGCAGCCAATAAACACATGAAAAAAAGCTCATCATAGGCTGGGCGTGGTGGCTCACGCCTGTAATCCCATCACTTTGGGAGGCCAAGGCGAGTGGATCACAAGGTCAGGAGTTTGAGACTTGCCTGGCCACTATGGTGAAACTCTGTCTCTACCAAAAACACACAAAAAAACTTTAGCCAGGCGTGGTGGTATATATCTGTAATCCCAGCTACTCAAGAGGCTAAGGCAGGAGAATTGCTTGAACCCATTAGGTGGAGGTTGCAGTGAGCCGAAATTGTGCCACTGCACTCCACTCTGGGTGACAGAGTGAGGCTGTCTCGAAGAAAAAAAAAAAAAAAAGCTCATCACCCCTGGTCCAATGAGATACCATCTCGCGCCAGTTAGAATGGCAATCATTAAAAAGTCAGGAAACAACAGGTGCTAGAGAGGATGTGGAGAAATAGGAATGCTTTTACACTGTTGGTGGGAGTGTAAATTAGTTCAACCATTGTGGAAGACAGTGTAGCCATTCCTCAAGGATCCAGAACTAGAAATATCATTTGACCTAACAGTCTCATTACTAGGTACACATCCAAAGGATTGTAAATCATTCTACTATAAAGACACATTCACACATATGTTTATTGCAGCACTATTCACAATAGCAAAGACTAGGAACCAACCCAAATGCCCATCAACGATAGACTGGATAAAGAATATGTGGCACATATACACCATGGAATACCATGCAGCTATAAAAAAGGATGGATTAATGTCTTTTGCAGAGACATGGATGAAGCTGGAAACCATCATTCTCAGCAAACTATCACAAGAACAGGAAACCAAACACCACATGTTCTCACTCATAAGTGGGAGTTGAACAATGAGAACACATAGACACAGGGTGGGGAACATCACACACTGGGGCCTGTCAGTGGGTAGGAAGGAAAGAGGAGGGATAGCATTAGGAGAAATACTTAATGTAGATGACGGGTTGATGGGTGCAGCAAACCACGACAGCACATGTATACCTGTTTCACAAAACTGCAAGTTCTGCATATGTATCCCAGAACTTAAAGTGTATGTATGTGTGTATATATATACACACAAATGTAAATGTAAATGTAAATAAATTGAAAATGGTAAAAATAGAAATATGTTTTCTACACAAATAGCGACATAATAAAGCAAGATAGAATGTATGTTTGAGTTAAAAAAAATTGCTTAGAAGACAACTTGAATTCCATTCCAAGGAACTAGTTTTCAAAAGTTTACAACCAGATTTCAGTTTGGCAAAAGGCAACAATGCTGTTTTGAAAATAATTTCTGAAAAGAGCTTCCCCAGCAGTTCCAAATGGCAGTCCTGATACAAGGAAGTAGGGGCAATTTTGTTACCACCAGGAACACTGAATTTATTTTCAGACCTTGAAATTCTGGGAGGCCCTCGAAGAATAATCAACTACAATATTTTACTTTACATAGAAATATTGTTTTAATGTTAATATAAAAGCTTGTATATGAACTAAAACTGTCAATCTTCCACTTTTAAGAAAGAAGAATCCATTATGCCCCTAATCTATAGTGAGTTGATATGTTCCATAAGCAGTTCTGGAAGGAGGCTACACTTAGAGCATAAATTGGTATAGATCACTTTGCTCTCACAGATAGCGACACAATATTTTCTGCTGAATGGGAAAAAGTTTGAAGGCATAAATCAAGATAAAGCAATCATCTGACAAAGAATTACAAAGAGGCCCCATACCTTTTTCTTAGTGAACGCCATGTGACACATTGATTTTCCACTGAAGATAAAAGCCAAAATCATGTGTCATCAATAGAAAGCAAGCAAAACTATTTGGTTCAATATGTTATGGTACTTAACAAAAAAAAACTTGCAGAGAAAAGACAAATCTAAAATGTTGCACATGATTCAAACAAGTCTGGATCAGAAGAGACATTTCAGAGGTCACTGCTAGAGAGTCAAGGATACATTAGAGAGAAATAAACTCCTGCTTTTTTGTTTATCTCCTTACATACACAGATACTGTCTGATGAAGATGATTGATATCAGGTATGGTATTTGATGGTATAGTCATTTACAAAATAATTCATCCCTTATGATCTAATGCAATTTTCTTCATATTACACGTGTATATTTAAATACTTCCTTGTGAAGTGGAGGCTAGCCAGGCTGCTGTTAGCATATCCAGTACATTTCTGCAAATTCCAAAATGGCAAATCCCACAGTTGAAATTTCAACCTCTCTAGCGCCCCTCGGCTGGAGTGCATAATCACGGCAAAAGTCTGCAACATCAGAGGTGGCCGCCACAGACACAAAGTCTATGTTTCTCATTCCATTCTACCAAATCTATTCAGCAGTCTGGGTGAGGGGGCTTGGCAGTATCTATGAGCAGAAAGCATTCAAATGGCTGGTATATGTGCTTCCGGGGAAACTAAGGGAAAAAAAGAGAGAGGGAGGGAGGGAGGGAACAAGAAAGAAGAAGGAAACTCAAGGAGAGAGGAAGGGAAGGAGGCTGGCAAGAAGGGATGGAGGGAGCAAGGGAGGGAGGAATAAAGGAAGGAAGTTACACCAAGTTTCAAAACTGGCCACGGACTGAGAAGGATTAAGAGACAAACGGAATTGAAAGCATTTATGTTCATACTCGGTATTTTTCTTACCCATTCTTGCAAATTAGTAATTTAAAAATTTTCATTTCCACAAATCCACGTGTTTTCTTGTTCCTCTCTCTCCGCTCTTTTTCCTTCTTTCCTTCCTGCCTTTCTTCTTTCTTTTCAACATAGGTTATATAAATGTGTGAGAGCTATCACTAGTCTACGTTAATCATCAGGATTTTCCTGTATATTTCCAATTAAGATGACCCATAATAATATTCTACTGTAATTTTGGAGGGTCCAAAATACTAGATGGCATTTAGTGTTTTGGAAATCATGACAAGTCTAACAGGACTTTAAAAAACCTATCAAGACATCTGATGTGTTTTCTTGCCCCTACATTCTTTAGTGAGGTCTGCTTGACCCTTTCTTCTTCCCTTCTCTAGTCATGGGTTCTTCACACTGAAAACTAAGCTTTGCATCAGTGTTTGACGAACAGGTGACATAATAAACTGCAGTTACATTTTAAATTCAGCTCAAGATGGTAGATGAGAAATCCAAGATTGTGAAGTGAGATTTAGCATGCTGTTCAGTATGCAACAAATCTGAGTGTTGCTCACACAGGATTCATACCAACAGGCTCCTTCCAAAACCTTTCAATGCAAATTCTAGCAAATGCACACTTGGAAGAAAAATGTTCCATGAAGTTGTATATGTAAATTTATACTTTCAGCATTTATGTATATAATTTCAGGGGAAGTGGGATCAACTTAACATTATTAAACATAGTCCAATGATATTTACAACATAACTTCAGAAACATTTTATTACTAGAAGTATTTTAAAAAGGATGTACCATTTAGGATTTAAGACACAACCCACAAATGAAAAAACAAATGAGATTATAAACAACATTTTTTAAAAAAATTATGCCATCTCTTTCACTACAAAATCCTCCTGGGGGAAAAATATCTTTTCCTTCATTATTAAAGGATGTTATCAGAGCACAGTGGAATTCTTTCAGATTTAGTCAGAAGGTTCTCTGGAGTTGAGAGATCTATTGGAGAATATTTTCTTTGAAAGTCCATGTCCTTTCCCCAGGCCTACATCATATATAAATAAACATTTCAGAAAAGGGGCCATGTTAGGAAAAAGTGGGTTGAAGATTGTAAGACGTGGTTCCTGGGTGCCAAATAATTCACAAGTTGGAATAAGCTGGGTTTTTGTAACACTTCTCTATGACTGCCATTGATACTGAACTATGCCAAGGAACTAAGTCCTACCAAGGAAAAGCAGGAGGAAAACAGGTGTAAGAAAACATTTCCTGTCAGTGTGTCCAGAGATAGCATGAGTCAACAGCGGCTCCTCATGAAGCCATCGATTCGTAACACTGGAGTATCTAGAATGCATCTGGGTCGAATTATTAAAAAGAAAGTTCTTCTCAAGCTAGTTGTAATGGTAGCTAATTTAAAAAATTAATGTTCTGCGATTCTGATAAAAACCTATGTGGTGAACCAACAATAAAGGCGGCTGGAGATATTGGTATGAAATAGTTATTTTTCCTTATATACCTGGACGTTCATGTAAGAAATTATACTTTTGGAAGGTCTGTCATATTCTCAGTGTATAAGAGTTGAATCATTTTTAGAAGTTATTGTCAGAATTTTGCTTTAATAGTGCAGTAAAGTGTGCATTCTCTCTCTCTCATTTTCATTCAACAGCCTCTACAAATTCAGCCTGGCTCAAAGGTCTTTCCCTCTTGGAATATGACTCCTCCCCTGTCCCTCTACATAGGCTGTTCTATAACAAATTATTTTGCTGTCTTGATTTTTCAGAGACCTCATGCTAGTAGTAGAGAGCCAGGAGAAAGTGAGATGTCCTATATAAAAGGCCTGCTAGAAAAAGAAATCAGCACTGAGTTCTAAGGATACTGAACAACTTTTTAAAAAACAAGCAAGCCATATTAAACACATTAGTTACAACCAAATTAGATAAAACCATGAAAATTATCCAAGAAGAAAAAGTACATCACCTGTCTAGGTTTAAAATTGCTTAAGGCTGTCATCCAAGGACCATCTATGATAACAAATACAGTAGTCTGTATTGACACAAAGTTTTAGTGATAGACGTAATTACATTCTTCTGCTGGTGGTGTTCTAGAATATCTGCTGATCAAATCTGAATGCATCCCATAATATTAGCATGTAGGATCCCAGATCTGCAGGCACTATCTCTTTCTCAGATCTACACTTTGAATATTATGTTAGTTAAAATGAGAAGTATGTTAGAAAATGTCTTTTACAAAAGAAATATTGGCTGAGTATGGTGGCTCATGCCTGTAATCCCAACACTCTGGGAGGCCAAGGTGAGAAGATCTCTTGAGCTCAAGAATTTGAGACCAGCTTGGGCAACATATCTATAAAAAATTTTAAAACTTAGCCGGTGTGGTGGTGCACACCTATAGGCACAGCTACTTCAGAGGCTGAATCAAGAGGATCACTTGAGCTTGGGAGTTTGAGGTTGCAGTGAACTATGAACATGGCACTGAACTCCAGTCTGGGCAACAGAGTGAGAACTTGTCTTCAAAAAAATAAAAAAGAAGAAAAAAATAGGAAATATTGTGTTCACATATGCTATGGTACTCTTTCTTATATAAACTATTTCTTTGCAGTATTCTAGAGGATTTAAGACAAATTTACCACTGAATAATTTCATATGGTATATTATTGCATTAGTATAGTATGTTATTATATAATTAGTATAAGTGACCAGTGCTGCAACAACCACATTCCAAAAAGTATTGTGATCCTCCAAAATTACAATGTCTAAATGACATTATTCTCCTTCATGAGACCATTATACCTTAATTTTTCAGCACCATGAAAATCTACAAATGCCCTCTAAAATATATTTAGAAAACGTGGGATAAAAATAGATACAGTTTCAGAAGATACATATATTTTGAAAATTAGCCTTTTTGGAATAAATTATTCTTTATGACATATAAATAAACACATTTTTCAGACTGGCGGGGTAACATTTGCATCAGTCAAAATAATTAGATTACTAAAACCTGTAATCTTATTAGAAAAATGGTTTATTGAGAGAATCATTGGAATTATTAGCCTTCAAGCTGCTATAGAGTGAATCTGATCAAAATAATTAAGATAATATTATTTCATTTTTCAGTATAATATCTCCTTAGTATTTTTGTTTCTTATTTAATATGTGATTATATTTACTTCTGTGAATAATATGCATGAAGATCATTACAGTGTCAAGATCACTGGGTTCAGAGCACAGAAACCTCAAGTCTATTCTTTTTTCTTAAATACCTGTAAGACTTTAAAGAAGACAGAGTTTCTGGACTCTAATTTCTCTATCTGTAGAATAAATGGGTTAGACCAAATAACTCCTTTCTGCTTATAAATTTTCTAATTATATGACTGAGCTTACACCTGGAAAACAGTCTATCTCCTGTATAAATTAATGATAGAAATGAAAACCACCACGTTTCATGAAATTAACCACATAAATATCAACATCAACTGCTCAGAAGGACTTAAGTGCAAGTATCACAGGAATTCTGAAGCACAGAGAACTAAATATAAGAAATGTAACACTCTTCGTATTTTCAAAGAAGATTTTAATAATATATGTAAACACAGTAGCCTGTTCATAAGAAAACAGAAAAGGGACGTCTTAGCATATTCAGGGTTCAACCAAAACTACTACTGGAATGTAAATCAAAGTAATATTCACCTAACTGTCATAATTGGCATGAATAATTTTAAGTAAAACACTTTTATTTGATATTAAATGTGAACAATAAGCCAAAACAGAGAAAATTAATCAATTGATCATTTATTGAAACTGAAATAAAAATATATAATTATTGAAGCCTCTTATATACATAAACCAATCATTGCTTAAATGAGCTGACATACTAGCTCCATAGTTTTATGTCACTAAGGAACTCTTTTGAACACAATAAAGAAACCAGAATTGAGCACAAAGAATGATGAACTGGGAAGTTCATGGCTTTCTATCTGCTAATTAGGAGTACAATCATTCAGTCAAACAGCCACTCAACAAACATTTAGCATACAGCTTCTGGATACCAGGTACTGGTGTAGGTGCTGGAGCAACAAGGAAATAGTCCCTGCATTCAGTGAGCTCACAGGCAAGTAAACAAGTAAGTATAAAGACTGCATGACTGATTGGGAGCGGTGGTTCATGCCTGTAATCCCAGCACTTTGGGAGGCCAACGTGGGCAGATCACGAGGTCAAGAGATCGAGACCATCCTGGCCAACATAGTGAAACCCCGTCTCTACTAAAAATACAAAAATTAGCTGGGCACGGTGGTGCACGCCTGTAGTTACTTGGGAGGCTGAGGCAAGAGAATCAGTTGAACCTGGAAGGTAAAGGTTGCAGTGAGCTGAGATCACACCACTGCACTCCAGCCTGGTGACAGAGTGAGACTCTGTCTCAAAAAAAAAAAAAAAAAAAAAAGACTCCATGATAAATGTGTATCTACAAAGGGCACAAAGGAATGAGTAGCTAATCCCCAAAGCCATATGGAGCAGTCAGTATAAGCTTCAGGAAAAGAAACTGAAGTAAAAAACTAACCTGAATCTGAAAAAAATGAGTAGGTATTTTCCAAGCACGTTTCAGGGGAAAAGTTGCAGGATGCAGAAGTCCTCCCAAGTACAAAAAGAGAATGAACTCTGGACAACTGGCAATTTATGGCACACAGGAATCAGTAAATGTAGGGATGAGAGGCACACAGAAACATGGGCAAAAACAGGAGTTTTGACTTTATTCCATAAATCATGGAAAGCCACCAATGGGTTTTAAGTAATAAAATACTAAGACCAGGTTTGCATTTTAGAAAGATCAATTTGATTTCAGTGAGCAGGTCCAAAAATGAAAGCAGCAAGGCCAGATAGAAGGTCCTACTGCAACTAGCTATGGTTAGAGATGCAGACCAAAACTAAGGTGAAATCATTTAGAAGAAAGAACGTGGATGTAAGAGCCATTGGTTTGGCCTCTCCACATCATTTTTTAAATTTTATTTTCATTTATTTATTTATTTATTTTTTTGAGACAGAGTCTCGCTCTGTCACCCAGACTGGAGTGCAGTGGTGTGATCTTGGCTCACTGCAAGTTCTGCCTCCTGGGTTCACACTATTCTCCTGCCTCAGCCTCCCGAGTAGCTGGGACTACAGGCACGCGCCACCACGCCCAGCTAATTTTTTCTATTTTTTAGTAGAGATGGGGTTTCACCGTGTTAGCCAGGATGGTCTCCATCTCCTGACCTCGTGATCCACCCACCTCGGCCTCCCAATGTGCTGGGATTACAGGCTTGAGCCACCATGCCCAGCTGGCCTCTCCACATCTTTACTGTTATACTGATAACATGGGGATGAAAATAAATATTATTTGTATTTAAACTATTATTGTTATGTGAAAATTAAACAAATAACATACTATGATAACATCTGAGGTTCAAGAAATATTAAGTCTTGAAAATAGGAAAGATGAAAGGAAGGAAACAGGGAGTGGGGAGGAAAGTAGGAGAAAGGAGAGAATATAGGAATGAGAGAGGAGGAAAATAATAAGAAAGAAGTAGAAAGCCAGGTACGGTGGCTCATGACTGTAATCCCAGTGCTTTGGGAGGCCGAGTCAGGCAGATCACAAGGTCAGGAGTTCAAGACCAGCCTGGCCAATATGGTAAAACCTTGTCTCCACTAAAAATACAAAAATTAGCTGGGTGTGGTGGCAGGCACCTATAGTCCCAGCTACTCGGGAGGCTGAGGCAGGAGAATCACTTGACCCTGGGAGGCAGAGGTTGCAGTGAGCTGAGATCACACCACTGCACTCCAGCCTGGGTGACAGAGAAAGATGCTGTCTCAAAAAAAAAAAAAAAAAAGAAAGAAAGAAGTAGAAAAAGATATAGTATTTCTTAATCAGCAGAAGCTACTCTTATTTTTCAATACTCTACCTTTCTAATGTATCACTGACAAGGAAAGGTCTTGAATAATTGACTGAAGTCAGAATAGGTAAGGCACTCTACCTGTGGATACATGAGAGGCCTTAAAAAGTTCATGGAAAATGCATATTATGAAAAAAACTATGCAAAGGTTTCAATTTTGGCAGCAAAATAAACTCATACTAATTTATTATAGCATGTTTGAACAGGATCTAGTTTGAGACAGTAAGAAGGAGTAGACATTAGTTTGAAAAGAGCCCCTAGCAGAGCAATGTAAATTCTGCTAAAATTGAAGCAAGAACAAACATTAGATTATGATGAAGCTTGAGTGAAAGAATGGTGAAATCACTGATGCTTTACAAGAAGTTTGAGGGGACAATGCACCAAAGAAATCAGTAGTTCACAAGCGGACAGCTTTTTTAAAGAAGAAACGAGATGATGTGGAAGATGAAGTCCACAGGGACAGATCATCCATATCAATTTTCAAGGAAAAAAATTAATCTTGTTTGTGCCCTAATTGAAGAGGACTGATAATCAACAGCACAAACAATAGCCAACATCGTAGACATCTTAATTGGTTCAGCTTACACAGTTCTGACTAAAAAATTAAAGTTGAACCAACTTTCCACTGCATGGGTGCCAAAAGTGTTGTGCTCAGATCAGCTGCAGACAAGAGGAGAGCTCTCAATGGAAATTTTAAAGAACTAGGGTCAAGATCCTGAAGGATTTCTTTGAAGAATTGTAACAGAAGATAAAACATGGCTTTCCCAGTATGATCCTGAGGGCAAAACACAATCAAAGCAATGGCTACCAAAGGTGGAAGTGGTCCAGTCAAAGCAAAAGGGGATCACTCAAGAGCAAAGGTCACGGCAACAGTTTTTTGGGGACATTCCAGGCATTTTGCTTGTTGACTTTGTGGAAGGTCAAAGAACAATAATATCTGCATATCATGAGAGTGTTTTGAATAAGTTAGCCAAAGTTTTAGGGCAAAATACCTGGGAAAGCTTTAGCAGACAGTCCTCTAACACCACAATGTTTCTGCTCATTCCTGTCATCAAGCAAAGGCAATTTTGTGAGAGTCTCAATGGGAAATTGTCAGGCATCCACCTTACAGCTCTGATTTGGCTCCTTCTGACTTCTTTTTGTTTCCCAATCTCAACAAATGTGGAAAGGGCACCCATTTTTCTTAAGTTAATAATGTATAAGAGACTGCATTGACATTGTTAAGTTCCCAGGACCATCAGTTCTTTAGGGATGAAAACCGAAGATCACATTTTCAATGTTTATCTTTTAACTTCATTTTTCCACAAACTTTTTGAAGTTTCTCCATACAAATGTCTCCATACAAATGAGCACTTGCAAAATAAGCAGAGAGTCTCATTCAATGGACAGAAAGTTCTGTGCCATCTAAAAATTATCTTAAGCAAGTTCAATGTGTAGCAACAGACTGTATTGAGAAATATCAGTTAGGTTGACTTCTGCAATGACCATGATGGAGTAACAAGAACTAGACTTTCTCTCCCTCCTGAAACAACCAAAAAAATGGCCAAAATGTATGCCACAAAAGTTTGCAAGACCCTGTAAAGTCAGTCTCAAACAAGGTGAGCCTATCAACTGCCCTAATTTATGCCTGGAGAAAGTTTTCCAGCACACTACTCCAGGAGAAAAGCCCAAGAGGAGCCCATTGTTCTCCCTGAGCTGAGGGGACAGAGCTGAGAGTCCACAGAAACCATGTTGACATGAGCTCTCAGGACAAGGTTTCCGAGAAGAAGGGGCTGCACAGAAAGAGAACTCCAGAGCTCTGCAAAGGGTCCCCCTAAAGTACATAGCTAAGTAATTGTTAGGACAGGCCTAGAGAAAAGTACCTACGGTTGGGGAAACAACACCCAGATAAGATGAAAAGTAACAGTACACATGCTCACCAAGGTCCAGTAATAGTGCTTATTTTATCAGCCAAACCAGAAACACCTCAAGATTCCCAGGGATACCCAGAAGGATCTTGCCTCACTAGTTGGGAGTGATTAGCTCTAAAATGAGAACTGGTCTGATCCCACCTAATGAATTTTTAAAGCAAGACCAAAAAGAGTCAAACTCTTTCCAACTAAACTTAAATACATACCAATACAAAGATCAAGAATATTTATATATACTTCCAGCACTCAATAAGATAAAAGTCACCATATCTGACATCCAGACACAGTTTAGCAGAGACACAACAGTAACAACAAAACACAGAAGAACGTGGCTCATAATAAGGAGAAAAATCACTGAGTCAGAACTGATCCAGAGTAAATCAAGGTGCCAGAGTTATCAGTTAAGAACATTAAAATGCTTATTGAAACAGTATTCTATATGTTCTAAAATAGAGACATGCAAGATACACTAAAGGAGGCTGGGCGCAGTGGCTCACGCCTGTAATCTCAGCATTTTGCGAGGCCGAGGCAGGTGGATCACGAAGTCAGGAGTTCAGGACCAGCCTGACCAATATGGTGAAATCCCATCTCTACTAAAAATACAAAAATTAGCGGGGCATAGTAGCATGCGGCTGTAGTCCCAGCTACATGGTAGGCTGATAGCACATTAGTCATTACAGAAGAAAAGATAGACACCTCTCAAAATAAAATATAGAGAGAAAATAAATTTTTAAAAAACATGAACAGAGCAATAGTAGACAGTAAATTTCAAGTAACTGAATTTACGTGTAATCTCAGTTCCCAAAGGAGAGGAGAGGAAAGATGTGAAAACATTTGGGACTTTGAGTCAGGCAAAGCTTTCTTTGATATGACCCCACAGCATGATTTATATAATAATATATTGATAAGAAGAACTCATCCAATTTAAAAAAAAGAATCTGCTCTTCAAAAGAATCTATTAAGAGACTGAAAAGACAAGCTGCAGGCTGGGAGAAAATATTTGCAATTCATATATCTGATAAAAGGCTTGCATCAAAAATATATTTTAAAAGCTCAAAACTTAATAATGAAAAACAAACAACCCCATTTAAAACTTGGGTGAAAGACTGGAACAGACATTTCAAAGTAGACATTTGTTTGGTAAATAAGCACATATGCTCAACATAATTAATGCTTAGGGCAATGCAAATTAAAACCAAAATGAGACGCCACTATCTGTTTTTAAATAGCTAAGATTAGCATGACTGATAATAGCCAAGCACTGGCTTGGATGTGGAGAAGCTGAAACTCTCATACACTGCTGATGGGAATACAAAAAAGTGTAACCTTTGAAAAACAGTTTAAGAGTCCCTTAAAAAGTTAAACATACTTCTGCCATAAGACTCAGCCATTGCACTCCTGGGTATTTACCCAAGAGAGATAAAAGTAGGTGTTCATATAATGATATCAACACAAATGTTCATAGCACATGTATTCATAATAGCCCAAACTAGAAACAGTCTAAATATCAATCAATACATTAATGAATTAACTTGCTTTATCCGAATTAATTATGGATACATACTATAACATGAATGAATCTCAAAATAACTGTATTAAGTGAAACAAGGCAGACTCTAGAGGTAAAACATGCAGAGAAAAAAACATAAAATGTCAGACAAAAATGTGCATAGTGTAAAATTGTATTTATATACATTTTTTGACTGTATAAATTACTGTCCAGTGACAGAAAGCAGTTTGGTGGTTTTTAAGGGCGAGGAATGAGGGGCCAGAGAAATGTATTATAAAGAGGCATCAGGAAACTGGAGGTGAAGTATATTTCCATCACCTCGATTGTGTGCTGATGGTTTCTAAACTTTCAATATTTTTAGTTTATTATATGTTATACAAAATAAAGCTTATAATAAAAATCAAAAGATTGAGCCATCCTTATTTTCTCTATAAAAGAGCAGAATTCTCCTTTTAGAGATTTGGAAAGATTATTAAAAGATAAGTTACAAAATACAGTACCTGACACGTATAAAATATTAAATAAATACTAGCCATGCTTAATCATTTTGTTTTAAGTCTATATGAGTCAAGTTTTAGTAGAAATATGGGCTAGAAAAAAAAACA
This sequence comes from Gorilla gorilla gorilla, assembly GCF_029281585.2. Classification (NCBI taxonomy): domain Eukaryota; kingdom Metazoa; phylum Chordata; class Mammalia; order Primates; family Hominidae; genus Gorilla; species Gorilla gorilla. The sequence goes on from NC_073247.2 coordinate 4,090,532, forward strand.
GAAAGCGGGACTCTGTGATCCGACTTGGGCTTATAGAACAGACTGCACTAGTTTGTTCTCATGCTGCTAATAAAGTCATACCCAAGACAGGGTAATTTAGAAAGGAAAGAGGTTTAATGAACTCACAATTCCACATGGCTGGGGAGGCCTCAGAGTCACGGCAGAAGGCAAAAAAGAAGCAAAGGCACATCTTAAATGGTAGCAGAGAAGAAAGCTTGTGTAGGGAAACTCCCATTTTAAAAGCATCAGATCTCGTGAGACTTATTCGCTACCAGGAGAACAGTAGGGGGAACCCGCCCCTATGATTCAATGATCTCCACCTGACTCCATCCTTGACATGCGGGGATAATTACAATCAAGGTGAGATTCGGGTGGAGACACAGCCAAATCATATCAATGACTAATGAGAGTTATGTCCAGAACCAAATGAAAACCTGTCTGAGGCCACATTCCCTGTAAAGCAGATTTGAGATAGAGATTTGTGTAGAGAACATTTAACTGGGTAAAATCCTAGGAGCCAACAACTGTGGCGAAAAAGCTGAATTGGACAAAGGGAGTTGAGATGTGAGGCAGTCACAACAAATACCTCAGCTAATCTCAAGGGGGAGCTGAGAAGCTGGGGTGACCCTTCAGAGTTGCCCTAAATTGAGGCAGGAGTATGGAGTTTTAATACCTTTCACTGGCCATTCTTCAGATAAGAGTTGTCCCCAAGGATGGACATCAGCTTGACAAGTTATTAATTAGATCTCCTGAGAATAAATTCTAGAGAGAATCAGCTGAGAGGAATGATTTGCCAACACTCCCAATAGCTGGGCAAACTTCAGTTTTGAGGGAGGATTTGGGTCACACACAAAAGTCTCCACAACCAATTATTCATGGGAAATTCTATGTAGGCAGAGCTATTTCATGGCCAGTTAATCAAAACTACATAATCTATTTGGTTAAGCAAAAGAAATTAAAAAGATAAAATAAAATCTATATAATAACACTCAAAATTTTTTAATGCATTTGCCTTGCATTTCGTATGTTTTGCCTTGCATTTGTTTATTTGATTTCAAGAACTTTTAGAGAACAATAATTACTAATATAATATGGAGTAGCACAGCATAGACGAGGGAAGCTAACTCTCTCCCTTTTCCCAGAACCTGGAACAGCTAAAGATCCTAAGGATTGTCAGCTTTGGTATCTGACATAGGTTGGATGCTTGTCCCCTTCAAATCTCACGTTAAAATGTGATCCCCAATGTTGGAGATAGATGCCTCCTGAATGGCTTGGTGCTGTCCTCTTGGTAATGAATGAGTCCTTACCCTGTGAGTTCATGCGATATCTGGTTGTTTAAAAGAGACTGACACCTCCTCCCTGTCTCTCTTGCTTCCGCTCTCACCATGTGATACGCTGGTTTCCCTTCACCTTCCACCATGATTGGAAGGTTCCTGATGCCCTCCCTGGAAGCAGGTGCCAGTACTATGCTTCACGAATAGCCTTCAGAACAAGGAGCCAAATAAACCTCATTTCTTTATAAATTACCCAACCTCAGGTATTTCTTTATAACAATGCAAATGGGCTAAAAGAGTAACATTCATGGACAGTGAGTGTATTAGTCAATTTTCATGCTGCTGATAAAGACATACCCAAGACTGGGTAATTTGTAAAGAAAAAGAGGTTTAATGAATTCACATATCTGTACCGGTACCTGTATAAATATGGAAATATCTTCACCGCTACCTGTACAAACATGGAAATAACTACACCGCTACCTGTACAAACATGGAAATATCTACACCGCCATCTCTATAAACATGGAAATATCTACACTGACATCTCTATAAACATGGAAGTACCTAAACCGCCATCCGTATGAACTTGGCAATATCTACACCGCTATCTCTATAAAGGTGGAAATATCTACACCGCCATCTGTATAAACATGGAAATATCTACATCGCAACCTGTATTAAGATGGAAATATCTACACCGCCATCTCTATAAACATGGAAATACCTACACCGCCATCTGTACGAACATGGAAATATCTGCACCGCCATCTGTATGAACATGGAAATATCTACACCGCCAGCTCTATGAACATGGATATATCTACACCGCCATCTGCATGAACATGGAAATATCTACACCGCCATCTGTATGAACATGGAAATGTCTTCACCGCCATCTGTATGAACATGGAAATATCTACACCGCCATCTGTATGAACATGGAAATATCTACACCGCCATCTGTATGACCATTGAAATATGTTCACCGCTATCTCTATAAACATGGAAATATCTACACCGCTATCTCCATAAACAAGTAAATGTATACAACGCTATCTGTGTAAACATGGAAATGTCTACACCGCTATCTGTGTAAACATGGAAATATCTAAACCGCTATCTGTATAAACATGGAAATATCTACACCGATATCTGTATGAATATGAAAATATCTACAGCGCCATCTGTATAAACATGGAAGTATCTACACCGCAATCTCTCTAAACATGGAAATATCTACACTGCCATCTCTATAAACATGGAAATACCTACACCGCCATCTGTATGGTCATGAAAATATCTACACCGACATCTCTATAAACATGGAAATATCTACACCGCCATCTCTACAATCATGGAAATATCTAAACCGCCATCTGTATGAACATGGAAATATCTACACCGCTATCTCTATAAAGATGGAAATATCTACACCGCCATCTGTTTAAACATGGAAATAGCTACACCGCTATCTGTATTAAGATGGAAATATCTACACCGCCATCTCTATAAAGATGGAAATATTTACACCGCCATCTGTATGAACATGGAAATATCTACACCGCTATCTGTGTAAACATGGAAGTATCTTCACCGCTATCTGTATAAAAATGGAAATATCTACACCGCCACACGTATAAACATGGAAATATCTACAAAGCCGTCTGTTTAAACATGGTAATATCTATAACCCTATATGTATAAACCTGGAAATATCTACACCGCCATGTGTATAAACATGGAAATATCTACACCGCTATCTCTATAAACATGGAAATATCTACACCACCATCTGTACAAACACGGAAATATCTACACTGCCATCTCCAAAAACATTGAAATAACTACAACGCCTTCTGTATGAATATGGAAATATCTACACCGCCACCTGTATAAACATGGAAATACCTACACCGTCATCTCTATAAACATGGAAATATCTCCACCGAAATTTCTATAAACATGGAAATAACCACACCGCTATCTCTATAAACATGGATATATTTACACCGCTATCTGAATAATCATGGAAATATCTACACTGCTGTCTGTGAAACAGGGAATTATCTACACCGCTATCTCTATAAACATGGAAATATCTACACGACTATCTCTATAAACACGGAAATATCTACACCAATATCTCTGTAAACATAGAAATATCTATAACGCTATGTGTATAAACATGGAAATATCTACACCGTCATCTCTATAAACATGGAAATATCTCCACCGAAATTTCTATAAACATGGAAATAACCACACCGCTATCTCTATAAACATGGATATATTTACACCGCTATCTGAATAATCATGGAAATATCTACACTGCTGTCTGTGAAACAGGGAATTATCTACACCGCTATCTCTATAAACATGGAAATATCTACACGACTATCTCTATAAACACGGAAATATCTACACCAATATCTCTGTAAACATAGAAATATCTATAACGCTATGTGTATAAACATGGAAATATCTACACCGCTATGTGTATAAACACGGAAATATCTACACCGCCATCTGTATAAACATGGAAATATCCACACCGCCATCTCTATAAACATTGAAATATCTACACCGCCATCTGTATGCACATGGAAATATCTACACCGCCATGTGTATAAAGATGGAAATAACTACAAAGCTATCTGTATGAACATGGAAATATCTACACCACCTTCTGTATAAACAAGGAAATAACTATAATGCCATCTCCATAAACATGGAAATATCTACTCCGCTATCTGTGTAACCATGGAAATATCTACACCGCTATCTGTATAACATGGAAATATCTACACCACTATCTGTAAAATCATGGAAATATCTTCAGCGCTATCTGTATAAAAATGGAAATAACTACAGCGCTATCTGTAAATACAAGGAAATATCTACACCGCCATCTCTGTAAACATGTAAATGTCTACACTGACATCTGTATAAACATGGGAATATCTACACCGCTATCTGTATATACATGGAAATATCTACACCGCTACCTGTACAAACATGGAAATATCTACACTGCTATCTGTAAAACAGGGAAATATCTTGACTGCTATCTATATAAACATGGAAATATCTACACTGCTATCTGCATAAACATGGAAATATCTACACCGCTATCTGTGTAATCATGGAAATATCTACACCGCTATCTCTTAAAACATGGAAACATCTACACCATTATGTGTATAAAGATGGAAATATCTACACTTCTATCTGTATAATCATGGAAATACATACACCGCCATCTGTATAAACTTCGAAATATCTAAACCGCCAACTCCATCAACACGGAAATAACCACACCGCCATCAGCAGGAACATGGAAATATCTACAATGCTATCTCTATAAACATGGAAATATCTACACCGCCATCTGTATAAACATGGAATTATCTACACCGCTATCTCTATAAACGTGGAAATATCTACACCGCTATCTGTATAAACATGGAAATATCTACACCTCTATCTGTGTAAACATGGAAATAACTATACCGCTATCTGTGTAAACATGGAAATATCTACACCGTTATCTGTATAAACATGGAAATATCTTCACCGCTATCTCTAAAAACATGGAAATATCTCCAAGGTAATGTGTATAAGATGGAAATAGCTACACCACTACCTGTATAAACATGGAAATATCTACACCGCCATCTGTATGAACATGGAAATGTCTAAACCGCCAACTCTATAAACATAGAAATATCTACACCGCCATCCGTAGGAACATGGATATATCTACACCGCTATCTGTGTAAACATGGAAATATCTACACCTCCTTCTGTGTAAACATGGAAACATCTACACCGCTATCTCTTAAAACTTGGAAATATTTACACCGTTATGTGTATATACATGGAAATATCTTCACAACCATCAGTATGAACATGGAAATATCTACACTGCCAACTATATAAACATGGAAAAATCTGCACAGCCATCTGTATGAACATGGAAATATCTACACCGCCAACACTATAAACATGGAAATATTTACACCGCTATCTGTATAAACATGGAAATATCTACACCGCTATCTCTATATACATGCAAGTATCTACACCGCTATCTGTATAAACATGGAAATATCTACACCGCTATCTGGGTAAACATGGAAATATCTACACCGCTATCTCTATATACATGCAAGTATCTACACCGATATCTGTATAAACATGGAAATATCTACACCGCTATCTGTATAAACATGGAAATATCTACACCGTCATCTCTATAAACATGGAAATATCTCCACCGAAATTTCTATAAACATGGAAATAACCACACCGCTATCTCTATAAACATGGATATATTTACACCGCTATCTGAATAATCATGGAAATATCTACACTGCTGTCTGTGAAACAGGGAATTATCTACACCGCTGTCTCTATAAACATGGAAATATCTACATGACTATCTCTATAAACACGGAAATATCTACACCAATATCTCTGTAAACATAGAAATATCTATAACGCTATGTGTATAAACATGGAAATATCTACACCGCTATGTGTATAAACACGGAAATATCTACACCGCCATCTGTATAAACATGGAAATATCCACACCGCCATCTCTATAAACATTGAAATATCTACACCGCCATCTGTATGCACATGGAAATACCTACACCGCCATGTGTATAAAGATGGAAATAACTACAAAGCTATCTGTATAAACATGGAAATATCTACACCACCGTCTGTATAAACAAGGAAATAACTATAATGCCATCTCCATAAACATGGAAATATCTACTCCGCTATCTGTGTAACCATGGAAATATCTACACCGCTATCTGTATAACATGGAAATATCTACACCACTATCTGTAAAATCATGGAAATATCTTCAGCGCTATCTGTATAAAAATGGAAATAACTACAGCGCTATCTGTAAATACAAGGAAATATCTACACCGCCATCTCTGTAAACATGTAAATGTCTACACTGACATCTGTATAAACATGGGAATATCTACACCGCTATCTGTATATACATGGAAATATCTACACCGCTACCTGTACAAACATGGAAATATCTACACTGCTATCTGTAAAACAGGGAAATATCTTGACTGCTATCTATATAAACATGGAAATATCTACACTGCTATCTGCATAAACATGGAAATATCTACACCGCTATCTGTGTAATCATGGAAATATCTACACCGCTATCTCTATATACATGCAAGTATCTACACCGCTATCTGTATAAACATGGAAATATCTACACCGCTATCTGGGTAAACATGGAAATATCTACAACGCTATTTGTGTAAACTTGGAAATATCTACACCGCTTTCTCTATAAACATGGAAATATCCACACAGTCATCTGTATAAACATGGAAATATCCACACTGCTATCTGTATAAACATGGAAATATCTACACCGCTATCAGTGAAAACATGGAAATATCTACACCGCTATCTCTAAAAAAATGGAAAGATGTACACCATTAAGTGTATAAAGATGGAAATACCTACACCGCTATCTGTATAAACATGGAAATAGCTACACCGCCATCTGTATGAACATGGAAATGTCTAAACCGCCAACTCTATAAACATGTAAATATCTACACCGCCCTCTGTAGGAACATGGAAATACCTACACTGCAATCTGTTTAAACATGGAAATACCTACACCGCTATCTGCCTAAAAGTGGAAATATCTACACAGCTATCTGCATAACCTTGGAAATATCTACACAGCTATCTGTATGAACATGGAAATATCTACACCGCTAACTGTTTGAACATGGAAATATCTAAACCGCAATCAGCATGAAAATGGAAATATCTACACAGCTATCTGCATATTCATTGAAATATCTACACAGCTATCTCTTTTCACATGGAAATAACTACACCGCTATCTGTATGAACATGGAAATATTTTCACCGACATCTGTATGAACATGGATATATCTACACAGCCATCTGGATGAACATGGAAATATCTACACCGCTATCTGTATGAACATGGAAATATCTACACCGCTATCTGTGTAAACATGCATACATTCTCACCGCTATCTGTATAAATCTGGAAATATCTACACCGCTATCTGTATAAACATTCAAATATCTACACCGCTATCTGTATAAACATGGAAATATCTACACTGCTACCTGTATAAACATGGAAATTTCAGCACCGCTATCTGTATGAACATGGAAATATCTACACCTCTATCTGTATGAACATGGAAATATCTACACCGCTATCTGTATGAACATGGAAATAGCTACAAAGCTATCTGCATATACATGCAAATATCTACACAGCTATCTCTTTACATATGGAAATAACTACACCGCTATATCTATAAGCATGGAAATATGTACACCGAAATCTGTATGAACATGGAAATATCTGCACCGCCATCTGTATGAACATATAAATATCTACACCGCCATCTGTATTAAGAAGGAAATATCTAAACCGCTATCTGTATAAACATGGAAATATCTACACCGCTGCCTGTATAAACATGGAAATATCAGCACCGCTATCTGTATGAACAAGGAAATATCTACTCCGCTATCTGTATGAACATGGAAATATATACACCGCTATCAGTGTGAACATGCATATATCTTCACCGCTATCTGTATAAACATGGGAATATCTACAGCGCTATCTGTATGAACATGGAAATATCTCCACCGCTATCTGTTTGAACATGGAAATATCTACACCGCTATCTGCATGAAAATGGAAATATCAACACAGCTATCTGCATATACATGGTAATATCTACACAGCTATCTCTTTACGCGTGGAAATAACTACACCGCTATCTGTATGAACATGGAAATATCTACACCGCCATCTGTATGAACATGGAAATATCTGCACCACCATCTGTATGAACATATAAATATCTACACCGTCATCTGTATTAAGATGGAAATATCTACACCGCTATCTGAATAAACATGGAAATATCTACACCGCTATCTGTATAAACATGGAAATATCTACACCGCTATCTGTATAAACATGGAAATATCTTCACCGCTATCTGTATAAACATGGAAATATCTACACCGCTATCTGTATGAACATGGAAATATCTACACCGCTATCTGTATGAACATGGAAATACCTACACCGCTATCTGTATGAACATGGAAATATCTACAAAGCTATCTGAATGAACATGGAAATATCTACACCGCTATCTGTTTGAACATATAAATATCTACACCGCTATCTGCATGAAAATGGAAATATCTACAAAGCTATCTGCATATACATGGAAATATCTACACAGCTATCTCTTTAAACATGAAAATAACTACACCGCTATATCTATAAACATGGAAATATCTACAACGCCATCTGTAGGAACATGGAAATATCTACACAGCTATCTGTTTAAACATGGAAATATCTACACCGCTATCTGCCTAAAAGTGGAAATATCTACACAGCTATCTGCATAAACTTGGAAATATCTACACAGCTATCTGTATGAACTTGGAAATATCTACACCGCTAACTGTTTGAACATGGAAATATGTAAACCGCAATCAGCATGAAAATGGAAATATCTACACAGCTATCTGCATATTCATTGAAATATCTACACAGCTATCTCTTTACACATGGAAATAACTACACCGCTATCTGTATGAACATGGAAATATCTTCACCGCCATCTGTATGAACATGGATATATCTACACAGACATTTGGATGAACATGGAAATATCTACACCGCTATCTGTATGAACATGGAAATATCTACACCGCTATCTGTGTAAACATGCATACATCTTCACCGCTATCTGTATAAACCTGGAAATATCTACACCGCTATCTGTATAAACATGGAAATATCTACACCGCTATTTGTATAAACATGGAAATATCTACACCGCTATCTGTATGAACATGGAAATATCTACACCGCTATCTGTGTAAACATGCATACACCTTCACCGCTATCTGTATAAACATGGAAATATCTACACCACTATCTGTATGAACATGGAAATAGGTACACCGCTATCTGTATGAACATGGAAATATCTACACCGCTATCTGTATGAACATGGATATATCTACACCGCTATCTGTGTAAACATGCATACATCTTCACCGCTATCTGTATAAACATGGAAATATCTACACCGCTATCTGTCTGAACATGGAAATATCTACACCGCTATCTGTATGATCATGGAAATATCTACACCGCTATCTGTTTGAACATGGAAATATCTACACCGCTATCTGCATGAAAATGGAAATATCTACACTGCTATCTGCATATACATGGAAATATCTACACAGCTATCTCTTTACACATGGAAATAACTACACTGCTATCTGTATGAACATGGAAATATCTGCACCGCCGTCTGTATGAACATATAAATATCTACACCGCCATCTGTACTAAGATGGAGATATCTACACCGCTATCTGTATAAACATGGAAAGATATACACGGCTATCTGTGAACATGGAAATATCTACACCGCCATCTGTATGAACATGGAAATATCTGCACCGCCATCTGTATGAACATATAAATATCTACACCGCCATCTGTATTAAGATGGAGATATCTACACCGCTATCTGAATAAACATGGAAATATCTACACGGCTATCTGTATAAACATTCAATTATCTACACAGCAATCTGTATAAACATGGAAATATCAGCAACGCTATCTGTATGAACATGGATATATCTTCACAGCCATCTGGAAGAACATGGAAATATCTACACCGCTATCTGTATGAACATGGAAATATCTACACCGCTATCTGGGTAAACATGCATACATCTTCACCGCTATCTGTATAAACATGGAAATATCTACACCGCTATCTGTATGAACATGGAAATAGCTACACCGCTATCTGTATGAACATATAAATAACTACACCGGTATCTGTATGAACATGGATATATCTACACAGCCATCTGGATGAACATGGAAATATCTACACCGCTATCTGTGTAAACATGCATACATCTTCACCACTATCTGTATAAACATGGAAATATCTACACCGCTATCTGTATGAACATGGAAATATCTACACCGCTATCTGTTTGAACATGGAAATATGTACACCGCTATCTGCATGAAAATGGAAATATCTACACTGCTATCTGCATATACATGGAAATATCTACACAGCTATCCCTTTACACATGGAAATAACTACACCGCTATCTGTATGAACATTGAAATATCTGCACCGCCATCTGTATGAACGTATAAATACCTACACCGCCATCTGTATTAAGATGGAGATATCTACACGGCTATCTGTATAAACATGGAAATATATACACCGCTATCTGTATGAACATGGAAATATCTGCACCGCCATCTGTATGAACATATAAATATCTACACCGCCATCTGTATTAAGATGGAGATATCTACACCGATATCTGAATAAACATGGAAATATCTACACCGTTACCTGTATAAACATGGAAATATCAGCACCGCTATCTGTATGAACATGGAAATATCTACACCGCTATCTGTATGAACATGGAAATATCTACACCGCCATCTGTATGAACATGGAAATATCTGCACCGCCATCTGTATGAACACATAATTATCTAAACCGCCATCTGTATTAAGATGGAGATATCTACACTGCTATCTGTATAAACATGGAAATATCTACACCGCTCTCTGTATAAACATGGAAATACCTACACCGCTATCTGTATAAACATGGAAAAATCTACACCACTACCTGTATAAACATGGAAATATCAGCACCGCTATCTGTATGAACATGGAAATATCTACACCGCTATCTGTATGAACATGAAAATAACTACACCGCTATGTGTTTGAACATGGAAATATCTACACCGCTATCTGTATGAACATGGAAATATCTACACCGCCATCTGTTTGAACACGGAAATATCTACACCGCTGTCTGCATGAAAATGGAAATATCTACACAGCTATCTGCATATACATGGAAATATCTGCACAGCTATCTCTTTATACATGGAAATAACTACACCGCTATGTCTATAAACATAGAAATATCTACACCGCCATCTGTATGAACATGGAAATATCTACACCGCTAACTGTGTAAACATGCATACATCTTCACCGCTATCTGTATAAACCTGGAAATATCTACACCGCTATCTGTATAAACATTCAAATATCTACACCGCTATCTGTATAAACATGGAAATATCTACACCGCTACATGTATAAACATGGAAATATCTACACCGCTACCTTTATAAACATGGAAATATCAGCACCGCTATCTGTATGAACATGGAAATATCTACACCGCTACCTCTATGAACATGGAAATATCTACACCACTATCTGTATGAACATGGAAATAGCTACACCGCTATCTGTATGAGCATGGAAATATCTACACCACTATCTGTATGAAAATGGAAATATCTACACCGCTATCTGTGTGAACATGGATATATCTACACAGCCATCTGGATGAACATGGAAATATCTACACTGCTATCTGCATGAACTTGGAAATATCTACACCGCTATCTGTGTAAACATGCATACATCTTCACTGCAATCTCTATAAGCATGGAAATATCTACACCGCTATCTGTATGAACATGTAAATATCTACACCGCTATCTGTTTGAACATGGAAATATCTACACCGCTATCTGTTTGAACATGGAAATATCTACACAGCTATCTGCCTATTCATTGAAATATCTACACAGCTATCTCTTTTCACATGGAAATAACTACACCGCTATCTGTATGAACATGGAAATATTTTCACCGACATCTGTATGAACATGGATATATCTACACAGCCATCTGGATGAACATGGAAATATCTACACCGCTATCTGTATGAACATGGAAATATCTACACCGCTATCTGTGTAAACATGCATACATTTTCACCGCTATCTGTATAAATCTGGAAATATCTACACCGCTATCTGTATAAACATTCAAATATCTACACCGCTATCTGTATAAACATGGAAATATCTACACCGCTACCTGTATAAACATGGAAATATCAGCACCGCTATCTGTATGAACATGGAAATATCTACACCTCTATCTGTATGAACATGGAAATATCTACACCGCTATCTGTATGAACATGGAAATAGCTACAAAGCTATCTGCATATACATGCAAATATCTACACAGCTATCTATTTACATATGGAAATAACTACACCGCTATATCTATAAGCATGGAAATATGTACACCGAAATCTGTATGAACATGGAAATATCTGCACCGCCATCTGTATGAACATATAAATATCTACACCGCCATCTGTATTAAGAAGGAAATATCTAAACCGCTATCTGTATAAACATGGAAATATCTACACCGCTGCCTGTATAAACATGGAAATATCAGCACCGCTATCTGTATGAACAAGGAAATATCTACTCCGCTATCTGTATGAACATGGAAATATATACACCGCTCTCTGTGTGAACATGCATATATCTTCACCGCTATCTGTATAAACATGGGAATATCTACACTGCTATCTGTATGAACTTGGAAATATCTCCACCGCTATCTGTTTGAACATGGAAATATCTACACCGCTATCTGCATGAAAATGGAAATATCAACACAGCTATCTGCATATACATGGTAATATCTACACAGCTATCTCTTTACGCGTGGAAATAACTACACCGCTATCTGTATGAACATTGAAATATCTACACCGCCATCTGTATGAACATGGAAATATCTGCACCACCATCTGTATGAACATATAAATATCTACACCGTCATCTGTATTAAGATGGAAATATCTACACCGCTATCTGAATAAACATGGAAATATCTACACCGCTATCTGTATAAACATGGAAATATCTACACCGCTATCTGTATAAACATGGAAATATCTACACCGCTACCTGTATAAACATGGAAATATCAGCACCGCTATCTGTATGAACATGGAAATATCTACACCGCTATCTGTTTGAACATGGAAATACCTACACTGCTATCTGTATGAACATGGAAATATCTGCAAAGCTATCTGAATGAACATGGAAATATCTACACCGCTATCTGTTTGAACATATAAATATCTACACCGCTATCTGCATGAAAATGGAAATATCTACAAAGCTATCTGCATATACATGGAAATATCTACACAGCTATCTCTTTAAACATGAAAATAACTACACCGCTATATCTATAAACATGGAAATATCTACACCGCCATCTGTATGAACATGGAAATATCTGCACCCCCATCTGTATAAACATATAAATATCTACACCGCCATCTGTATTAAGAAGGAGATATCTACACTGGTATCTCTATAAACATGGAAATATCTACACCGCTGCCTGTATAAACATGGAAATATCAGCACCGCTATCTGTATGAACATGGAAATATCTACACCGCTACCTGTATGAACATGGAAATATCTACACCGCTATCTGTATGAACATGCAAATATCTACACCGCTATCTGTATGAACATGGAAAAATCTACACCGCTATCTGTATGAACATGGAAATATCTACACCGCTATCTGTATAAACATGGAAATATCTACACCGCTATCTGTGTAAACATGCATACATGTTCACCACTATCTGTATAAACATGGAAATATGTACTCCGATATCTGTATGAACATGGAAATATCTACACCGCTATCTGCGTGAAAATGGAAATATCTACACTGCTATCTGCATATACATGGAAATATCTACACAGCTATCTCTTTACACATGGAAATAACTACACCGCTATCTGTATGAACATGGAAATATCTACACCGCGATCTGTATAAACATGGATATATCTGCAAAGCCATCTGTATGAACATATAAATATCTACACCGCCATCTGTATTAAGATGGAGATATCTACACCGCTATCTGTATAAACATGGAAATATCTACACCGCTATCTGTATAAACATGGAAATATCTACACCGCTATCTGTATAAACATGGAAATATCTACACCGCTACCTGTATCAACTTGGAAATATCAGCACCGCTATCTGTATGAACATGGAAATATCTACACCGCTATCTGTATGAACATGGAAATATCTACACCGCTATCTGTTTGAACATGGAAATATCTACACCGCTATCTGCATGAACATGGAAATATCTTCACCGCCATCTGTATGAACATGGATATGTCTACGCAGCCATCTAGATGAACATGGAAATATCTACACAGCGATCTGTATGAACATGGAAATATCTACACCGCTATCTGTATGAAAATGGATATATCTACATAGCCCTCTGGATGAACATGGAAATATCCACACTTCTGTCTGTGTAAACATGCATACATCTTCACCGCTAGCTGTATAAACATGGAAATATCTACACCGCTATCTGTATGAACACGGAAACATCTACACCGCTATCTGTTTGAAGATAGAAATATATACACTGCTATCTGCATGAAAATGGAAATATCTACACAGCTATCTGCATATACATGGAAAATCTACACAGCTATCTCTTTACACATGGAAATAACTACACCGCTATCTGTATGAACATGGAAATATCTACACTGCCATTTATATGAACATGGAAATATCTGCACCGCCATCTGTATGAGCATATAAATATCTACACCGCCATCTGTATTAAGATGGAGATATCTACACCGCTATCTGAATAAACATGGAAATATCTACACCGCTATCTGTATAAACATCGAAATATCTACACAGCTATCTGTATAAACATGGAAATATCTACACCGCTACCTGCATAAACATGGAAATATCAGCACCGCTATCTGTATGAACATGGATATATCTACACAGCCATCTGTATCAACATGGAAATATCTACACCACTATCTGTATGAACATGGAAATATCTACACCACCATCTGTATGAACTTGGAAATATCTGCACCGCCATCTGTATGAACATGGAAATATCTACACCGCAATCTGTATGAACATGGAAATATCTACACCGCTATCCGTATGAACATGGAAATATCTACACCACTATCTGTATGAACATGGAAATATCTACACCGCTATCTGTTTGAACATGGAAATATCTACACCACTATCTGCATGAACATGGAAATATCTTCACCGCCATCTGTATGAACACGGATATGTCTACGCATCCATGTAGATGAACATGGAATTATCTACACCGCGATCTGTATGAACATGGAAATATCTACACCGCTATCTGTGTAAACATGCATACATCTTCACCGCTATCTGTATAAACATGGAAATATCTACACCGCTATCTGTATGAACATGGAAATATCTACACCGCTATCTGTTTGAACATGGAAATATCTAAACCGCTATCTGCATAAAAATAGAAATATCTACACAGCTATCAGCATATACATGGAAATATCTACAAAGCTATCTCTTTACACATGGAAATAAGTACACCGCTATCTGTATGAACATGGAAATATCTACACCGCTATCTGTATGAACATGGAAATATCTGCACCGCCATCTGTATGAACATATAAATATCTACACCGCCATATGTATTAAGATGGAGATATCTACACTGCTATCTGTATAAACATGGAAATATCTACACCGCTATCTGTATAAACATGGAAATATCTACACCTCTATCTGTATAAACATGGAAATATCTAAACCACTACCTGTATAAACATGGAAATATCAGCACCGCTATCTGTATGAACTTGGAAATATCTACACCGCTATCTGTATGAACATGGAAATATCTACACCGCTATCTGTATGAACATGGAAATATCTACACCGCTATCTGTATGAACATGGAAATATCTACACCGCCATCTGTTTGAACATGGAAATATCTACACCGCTATCTGTATGAACGTGGAAATATCTTCACCGCCATCTGTATGAACATGGATATATCTACACAGACATCTGGATGAACATGGAAATATCTACACCGCTATCTGCATGAACATGGAAATATCTACACCGCTATCTGTTTGAACATGGAAATATCTACACCGCTATCTGCGTAAACATGCAAACATCTTCACTGCAATCTGTATAAGCATGGAAATATCTACACCGCTATCTGTATGAACATGGATATGTCTACACAGCCATCTGGATGAACATGGAAATATCTACACCGCAATCTGTATGAACATGGAAATATCTACACCGCTCTCTGTGTAAACATGCATACATCTACACCGCTATCTGTATAAACATGGAAATATCTACACCGCTATCTGTATGAACATGGAAATATCTACACCGCTATCTGTATGAACATGGAAATATCTACACCGCTATCTGTTGGAAAATGGAAATATTTACACCGCTATCTGCATGAAAATGGAAATATCTACACTGCTATCTGCATATGCATGGAAATATCTACACAGCTGTCTCTTTACACATGGAATTAACTACTCCGCTATCTGCATGAACATGGAAATATCTACACCGCCATCTGTATGAACATGGAAATATCTGCACCGCCATCTGTATGAACACATAAATATCTACACCGCCATCTGTATTAAGATGGAGATATCTACACCGCTATCTGTATAAACATGGAAATATCTACACCGCTATCTGTATAAACATGGAAATATCTAAACCGCTATCTGTATAAACATGGAAATATCTACATCGCTACCTGTATAAACATGGAAATATCAGCACCGCTATCTGTATGAACATGGAAATATCTACACCGCTATCTGTATGAACATGGAAATATCTACACCGCTATCTGTATGAACATGGAAATATCTACACCGCTATCTGTATGAACATTGAGATATCTACACAGCCCTCTGGATGAACATGGAAATATCCACACCGCTATCTGTGTAAACATGGCATACATCTTCACCGCTATCTGTATAAACATGGAAATATCTACACCACTATCTGTATGAACATGGAAACATCTACACCGCTATCTGTTTGAAGATGGAAATATATACACCGCTATCTGCATGAAAATGGAAATATCTACACAGCTATCTGCATATACATGGAAATAAGTACACAGCTATCTCTTTACGCATGGAAATAACTACACCGCCATCAGCATGACCATGGAAATATCTACACCGCCATCTGTATGAACATGGAAATATCTGCACCGCCATCTGTATGAATATATAAATATCTACACCGCCATCTGTATTAAGATGGAGATATCTACACCGGTATCTGAATAAACATGGAAATATCTACACCGTTATCTGTATAAACATGGAAATATCTACACCGCTATCTGTATAAACATGGAAATATCTACACCGCTACCTGTATAAACATGGAAATATCAGCACCGCTATCTGTATGAACATGGAAATATCTACACCGCTATCTGTATGAACATGGAAATATCTACACCGCTATCTGTATGAACATGGAAATATCTTCAAAGCTATCTGAATGAACATGGAAATATCTACACCGCTATCTGTTTGAACATGGAAATATCTACACCGCTATCTGCATGAAAATGGAAATATCTACAAAGCTATCTGCATATACATGGGAATATCTACACAGCTATCTCTTTACACATGGAAATAACTACACCGCTATATCTATAAACATGGAAATATCTACACCGCCATCTGTATGATCGTGGAAATATCTGCGCCGCCATCTCTATGAACATATACATATCTACACCACCATCTGTACTAAGAAGGAAATATCTAAACCGCTATCTGTATAAACATGGAAATATCTACACCACTACCTGTATAAACATGGAAATATCAGCAACTCTATCTGTATGAACATGGAAATATCTACACCGCTATCTGTATGAACATGGAATTATATACACCGCTATCTGTATAAGCATGGAAATATCTACACCGCTATCTGTATGAACATGGAAATATCTACACCGCTATCTGTATGAACATGGAAATATCTACACCGCTATCTGTTTGAACATGGAAATATCTACACCGCTATCTGCATGAAAATGGAAATATCGACACTGCTATCTGCATATACATTTAAATATCTACTCAGCTATCTCTTTACACATGGAAATAACTACACCGCTATCTGTATGAACATGGAAATATCTACACCGCCATGTGTTTGAACATGGAAATATCTGCACCGCCATCTCTATGAACATATAAATATCTACACCGCCATCTGTATTAAGATGGAGATATCTACACTGCTATCTGTATAAACATGGAAATATCTACACCGCTATCAGTATAAACATGGAAATATCTACACCGCTATCTGTATAAACATGGAAATATCTACATCACTACCTGCATAAACATGGAAATATCAGCACTGCTATGTGTATGAACATGGAAATATCTACACCGCTATCTGAATGAACAAGGAAATATCTACACCGCTATCTGTATGAACATGGATATATATACACAGCAATCTGGATGAACATGGAAATATCTACACCGCTATTTGTATGAACATGGAAATATCTACACTGCTATCTGTGTAAACATGCATACATCTTCACCGCTATCTGTATAAAGATGGAAATATGTACTCCGATATCTGTATGAACATGGAAATATCTACACCGCTATCTGCGTGAAAATGGAAATATTTACACTGCTATCTGCATATACATGGAAATATCTACACAGCTATCTCTTTACACTTGGAAATAACTTCACCGCTATCAGTATGAACATGGAAATATCTACACCGCCATCTGTATGAACATGGATATATCTGCACCGCCATCTTTATGAACATATAAATATCTACACCGCCATCTGTATTAAGATGGAGATACCTACACCGCTATCTGTATAAACATGGAAATATCTACACCGCTATCTGTATAAACATGGAAATATCTACACCGCTATCTGTATAAACATGGAAATATCTACACCGCTACCTGTATCAACTTGGAAATATCAGCACCGCTATCTGTATGAACATGGAAATATCTACACCGCTATCTGTATGAACATGGAAATATCTACACCGCTATCTGTTTGAACATGGAAATATCTACACCGCTATCTGCATGAACATGGAAATATCTTCACCGCCATCTGTATGAACATAGATATGTCTACGCAGCCATCTAGATGAACATGGAAATATCTACACCGTGATCTGTATGAACATGGAAATATCTACACCGCTATCTGTATGAACATGGATATATCTACATAGCCCTCTGGATGAACATGGAAATATCCACACTGCTATCTGTGTAAACATGCATACATCTTCACCGCTAGCTGTATAAACATGGAAATATCTACACCGCTATCTGTATGAACACGGAAACATCTACACCGCTATCTGTTTGAAGATAGAAATATATACACTGCTATCTGCATGAAAATGGAAATATCTACACAGCTATCTGCATATACATGGAAATATCTACACAGCTATCTCTTTACACATGGAAATAACTACACCGCTATCTGTATGAACATGGAAATATCTACACTGCCATCTGTATGAACATGGAAATATCTACACCGCCATCTGTATGAGCATATAAATATCTACACCGCCATCTGTATTAAGATGGAGATATCTTCACCGCTATCTGAATAAACATGGAAATATCTACACGGCTATCTGTATAAACATGGAAATATCTACACAGCTATCTGTATAAACATGGAAATATCTACACCGCTACCTGCATAAACATGGAAATATCAGCACCGCTATCTGTATGAACTTGGAAATATCTACACCGCTACCTGTATGAACATGGAAATATCTACACCTCCATCTGTATGAACATGGAAATATCTACACCGCTATCTGTATGAACATGGAAATATCTACACCGCTATCTGCATGAACATGGAAATATCTACACCGCTATCTGTGTAAACATGCATACATCTTCACCGCAATCTGTATAAGCATGGAAATATTTACACCGCTATCTGTATGAACATGGAGATATCTACACCGCTATCTGTTTGAACATGGAAATATCTAAACCGCTATCAGCATGAAAATGGAAATATCTACACAGCTATCTGCATATACATGGAAATATCTACACAGCTATCTCTTTACACATGGAAATAACTACACCGCTATCTGTATGAACATGGAAATATCTACACCGCCATCTGTATGAACATGGAAATCTCTGCACCGCTATCTGTTTGAACATGGAAATATCTAAACCGCTATCTGCATATACATGGAAATATCTACACAACTATCTCTTTACACATGGAAATAACTACAGAGATATCTGTATGAACATGGAAATATCTTCACCGCCATCTGTATGAACATGGATATATCTGCACCGCCATCTGTATGAACATATAAATATCTACACCGCCATCTGAATTAAGATGGAGATATCTACACCGCTATCTGTATAAACATGGAAATATCTACACCGCTATCTGTATAAACATGGAAATATCTACACTGCTATCAGTATAAACTTGGAAATATCTACACCGCTACATGTATAAACATGGAAATATCAGCACCGCTATCTGTATGAACATGGAAATATCAGCCCCTCTATCTGCATGAACATGGAAATATCTACACCGCTATCTGTGTAAACATGCATACATCTTCACCGCAATCTGTATAAGCATGGAAATATCTACACCGCTATCTGTATGAACATGGAGATATCTACACCGCTATCTGTTTGAACATGGAAATATCTAAACCGCTATCAGCATGAAAATGGAAATATCTACACAGCTATCTGCATATACATGGAAATATCTACACAGCTATCTCTTTACACATGGAAATAACTACACCGCTATCTGTATGAACATGGAAATATCTACACCGCCATCTGTATGAACATGGAAATCTCTGCACCGCTATCTGTTTGAACATGGAAATATCTAAACCGCTATCTGCATATACATGGAAATATCTACACAACTATCTCTTTACACATGGAAATAACTACAGAGATATCTGTATGAACATGGAAATATCTTCACCGCCATCTGTTTGAACATGGATATATCTGCACCGCCATCTGTATGAACATATAAATATCTACACCGCCATCTGAATTAAGATGGAGATATCTACACCGCTATCTGTATAAACATGGAAATATCTACACCGCTATCTGTATAAACATGGAAATATCTACACTGCTATCTGTATAAACTTGGAAATATCTACACCGCTACATGTATAAACATGGAAATATCAGCACCGCTATCTGTATGAACATGGAAATATCAGCCCCTCTATCTGTATGAACATGGAAATATCTACACCGCTATCTGTTTGAACATGGAAATATCTAAACCGCTATCTGCATATACATGGAAATATCTACACAACCATCTCTTTACACATGGAAATAACTACAGAGCTATCTGTATGAACATGGAAATATCTTCACCGCCATCTGTATGAACATGGATATATCTACACAGCTATCTGTGTAAACATGCATACATCTTCACCGCTATATGTATAAACATGGAAATATCTACACTGCTATCTGCATGAACATGGAAATATCTACACCGCTATCTGTTTGAACATGGAAATATCTACACCGCTATCTGCATGAAAATGGAAATATCTACACAGCGATCTGCATATACATGGAAATATCTACAAAGCTATCTCTTTACACATGGAAATAACTACAGCGCTATCTCTATAAACAAGGAAATATCTACACGGCCATCTGTATGAACATTTAAATATCTGCACCGCCATCTGTATGAACATATAAATATCTACACCGCCATCTGTATTAAGATGGAGATATCTACACCGCTATCTGTATAAACATGGAAATATCTACACCGCTATCTATATAAACATGGAAATATCTACACTGCTATCTGTATAAACTTGGAAATAACTACACCGCTACATGTATAAACATGGAAATATCAGCACCGCTATCTGCATGAACATGGAAATATCATCCCCTCTATCTGTATGAACATGGAAATATCTACACCACTATCTGTTTGAACATGGAAATATCTAAACCGCTATCTGCATATACATGGAAATATCTACACAACTATCTGTTTACACATGGAAATAACTACCGAGCTATCTGTATGAACATGGAAATATCTTCACCGCCATCTGTATGAACATGGATATATCTAAACAGCTATCTGTGTAAACATGCATACATCTTCACCGCTATCTGTATAAACCTGGAAATATCTACACTGCTATCTACATGAACATGGAAATATCTACACCGCTATCTGTTTGAACATGGAAATATCTACACCGCTATCTGCATGAAAATGGAAATATCTACACTGCTATCTGCATATACATGGAAATATCTACAAAGCTATCTATTTACACATGGAAATAACTACAGCGCTATCTCTATAAACAAGGAAATATCAACACCACCATCTGTATGAACATGGAAATATCTGCACCGCCATCTGTATGAACATATAAATATCTACACCGCCATCTATATTAAGATGGTGATATCTACACTGCTATCTGTATAAACTTGGAAATATCTACACCGCTATCTGTATAAACATGGAAATATCTACACCGCTACCTATATAAACATTTAAATATCAGCACCGCTATCTGTATGAACATGGAAATATCTACACCGCTATCTCTAGGAACATGGAAATATCTACACCGCTATCTGTATGAACATGGAAATAGCTACACCACTATCTGTATGAACATGGAAATATCTACAGCACTACCTGTATGAACATGGAAATAACTACACCTCTATCTCTATGAACATGGATATATCTACACAGCCATCTGGATGAACATGGAAACATCTACACCGCTATCTGTATAAACATGGAAATATCTACACCGCTACCTGTAAAAACATGGAAATATCTACACCGCTACCTGTATAAACATGGAAATATCAGCACCGCTCTCTGTATGAACATGGAAATACCAGCCCCTCTATCTGTATGAACATGGAAATATCTACACCGCTATCTGTATGAACATGGACATATCTTCACCGCCATCTGTATGAACATGGATACATCTACACAGCCATCTGGATGAACATGGAAATATCTACACCGCTATCTGTATGAACATGGAAATAGCTATTCCGCTATCTGTATGAATATGGAAATATCTACACCACTATCTGTATGAACATGGAAATATCTACACCGCTATCTGTATGAACACGGAAATATCTTCACCGCCATCTGTATGAACATGGATATATCTACACAGCCATCTGGATGAACATGGAAATATCTACACAGCTATCTGTATGAACATGGAAATATATACAACGCTATCTGTGTAAACATGCATACATCTTCACCGCTATCTGTATAAACATGGAAATATCTACACCGCTATCTGTATGAACATGGAAATATCTAAACCGCTATCTGTTTGAACATGGAAATATCTACACCGCTATCTGCATGAAAATGGAAATATCTACACAGCTATCTGCATATACATGGAAATGTCTACAAAGCTATCTCTTTACACATGGATATAACTACACCGCTATCTCTATAAACATGGAAATTTCTACACCGCCATCTGTATGAACATGGAAATATCTGCACCGCCATCTGTATGAACATATAAATATCTACACCGCCATCTATATTAAGATGGAGATATCTACACCGCTATCTGGATGAACATGGAAGTATCTACACCGCTATCTGTATAAACATGGAGATATCTACACCGCTATCTGTATAAACATGGAAATATCTACACCGCTACCTGTATAAACATGGAAATATCAGCACCGGTATCTGTATGAACATGGAAATATCTACACCGCTATCTGTATGAACATGGAAATATCTACACCGCTATCTGTATGAACATGGAAATATCTACACCACCATCTGTATGAACATGGAAATCTCTGCACCGCTATCTGTTTGAACATGGAAATATCTAAACCGCTATCTGCATATACATGGAAATATCTACACAACTATCTCTTTACACATGGAAATAACTACAGAGCTGTCTGTATGAACATGGAAATATCTTCACCGCCATCTGTATGAACATGGAAATCTCTGCACCGCTATCTGTTTGAACATGGAAATATCTAAACCGCTATCTGCATATACATGGAAATATCTACACAACTATCTCTTTACACATGGAAATAACTACAGAGATATCTGTATGAACATGGAAATATCTTCACCGCCATCTGTATGAACATGGATATATCTGCACCGCCATCTGTATGAACATATAAATATCTACACCGCCATCTGAATTAAGATGGAGATATCTACACCGCTATCTGTATAAACATGGAAATATCTACACCGCTATCTGTATAAACATGGAAATATCTACACTGCTATCAGTATAAACTTGGAAATATCTACACCGCTACATGTATAAACATGGAAATATCAGCACCGCTATCTGTATGAACATGGAAATATCAGCCCCTCTATCTGCATGAACATGGAAATATCTACACCGCTATCTGTGTAAACATGCATACATCTTCACCACAATCTGTATAAGCATGGAAATATCTACACCGCTATCTGTATGAACATGGAGATATCTACACCGCTATCTGTTTGAACATGGAAATATCTAAACCGCTATCAGCATGAAAATGGAAATATCTACACAGCTATCTGCATATACATGGAAATATCTACACAGCTATCTCTTTACACATGGAAATAACTACACCGCTATCTGTATGAACATGGAAATATCTACACCGCCATCTGTATGAACATGGAAATCTCTGCACCGCTATCTGTTTGAACATGGAAATATCTAAACCGCTATCTGCATATACATGGAAATATCTACACAACTATCTCTTTACACATGGAAATAACTACAGAGATATCTGTATGAACATGGAAATATCTTCACCGCCATCTGTATGAACATGGATATATCTGCACCGCCATCTGTATGAACATATAAATATCTACACTGCCATCTGAATTAAGATGGAGATATCTACACCGCTATCTGTATAAACATGGAAATATCTACACCGCTATCTGTATAAACATGGAAATATCTACACTGCTATCTGTATAAACTTGGAAATATCTACACCGCTACATGTATAAACATGGAAATATCAGCACCGCTATCTGTATGAACATGGAAATATCAGCCCCTCTATCTGCATGAACATGGAAATATCTACACCGCTATCTGTTTGAACATGGAAATATCTAAACCGCTATCTGCATATACATGGAAATATCTACACAACCATCTCTTTACACATGGAAATAACTACAGAGCTATCTGAATGAACATGGAAATATCTTCACCGCCATCTGTATGAACATGGATATATCTACACAGCTATCTGTGTAAACATGCATACATCTTCACCGCTATATGTATAAACATGGAAATATCTACACTGCTATCTGCATGAACATGGAAATATCTACACCGCTATCTGTTTGAACATGGAAATATCTACACCGCTATCTGCATGAAAATGGAAATATCTACACAGCGATCTGCATATACATGGAAATATCTACAAAGCTATCTCTTTACACATGGAAATAACTACAGCGCTATCTCTATAAACAAGGAAATATCTACACGGCCATCTGTATGAACATTTAAATATCTGCACCGCCATCTGTATGAACATATAAATATCTACACCGCCATCTGTATTAAGATGGAGATATCTACACCGCTATCTGTATAAACATGGAAATATCTACACCGCTATCTATATAAACATGGAAATATCTACACTGCTATCTGTATAAACTTGGAAATAAGTACACCGCTACATGTATAAACATGGAAATATCAGCACCGCTATCTGCATGAACATGGAAATATCATCCCCTCTATCTGTATGAACATGGAAATATCTACACCACTATCTGTTTGAACATGGAAATATCTAAACCGCTATCTGCATATACATGGAAATATCTACACAACTATCTGTTTACACATGAAATAACTACCGAGCTATCTGTATGAACATGGAAATATCTTCACCGCCATCTGTATGAACATGGATATATCTAAACAGCTATCTGTGTAAACATGCATACATCTTCACCGCTATCTGTATAAACCTGGAAATATCTACACTGCTATCTGCATGAACATGGAAATATCTACACCGCTATCTGTTTGAACATGGAAATATCTACACCGCTATCTGCATGAAAATGGAAATATCTACACTGCTATCTGCATATACATGGAAATATCTACAAAGCTATCTATTTACACATGGAAATAACTACAGCGCTATCTCTATAAACAAGGAAATATCAACACCACCATCTGTATGAACATGGAAATATCTGCACCTCCATCTGTATGAACATATAAATATCTACACCGCCATCTATATTAAGATGGTGATATCTACACTGCTATCTGTATAAACTTGGAAATATCTACACCGCTATCTGTATAAACATGGAAATATCTACACCGCTATCTGTATAAACATGGAAATATCTACACCGCTACCTATATAAACATTTAAATATCAGCACCGCTATCTGTATGAACATGGAAATATCTACACCGCTATCTCTAGGAACATGGAAATATCTACACCGCTATCTGTATGAACATGGAAATAGCTACACCACTATCTGTATGAACATGGAAATATCTACAGCACTACCTGTATGAACATGGAAATAACTACACCTCTATCTCTATGAACATGGATATATCTACACAGCCATCTGGATGAACATGGAAACATCTACACCGCTATCTGTATAAACATGGAAATATCTACACCGCTACCTGTATAAACATGGAAATATCTACACCGCTACCTGTATAAACATGGAAATATCAGCACCGCTCTCTGTATGAACATGGAAATACCAGCCCCTCTATCTGTATGAACATGGAAATATCTACACCGCTATCTGTATGAACATGGACATATCTTCACCGCCATCTGTATGAACATGGATACATCTACACAGCCATCTGGATGAACATGGAAATATCTACACCGCTATCTGTATGAACATGGAAATAGCTATTCCGCTATCTGTATGAATATGGAAATATCTACACCACTATCTGTATGAACATGGAAATATCTACACCGCTATCTGTATGAACATGGAAATATCTTCACCGCCATCTGTATGAACATGGATATATCTACACAGCCATCTGGATGAACATGGAAATATCTACACCGCTATCTGTATGAACATGGAAATATATACAACGCTATCTGTGTAAACATGCATACATCTTCACCGCTATCTGTATAAACATGGAAATATCTACACCGCTATCTGTATGAACATGGAAATATCTAAACCGCTATCTGTTTGAACATGGAAATATCTACACCGCTATCTGCATGAAAATGGAAATATCTACACAGCTATCTGCATATACATGGAAATGTCTACAAAGCTATCTCTTTACACATGGATATAACTACACCGCTATCTCTATAAACATGGAAACATCTACACCGCCATCTGTATGAACATGGAAATATCTGCACCGCCATCTGTATGAACATATAAATATCTACACCGCCATCTATATTAAGATGGAGATATCTACACCGCTATCTGGATGAACATGGAAGTATCTACACCGCTATCTGTATAAACATGGAGATATCTACACCGCTATCTGTATAAACATGGAAATATCTACACCGCTACCTGTATAAACATGGAAATATCAGCACCGGTATCTGTATGAACATGGAAATATCTACACCGCTATCTGTATGAACATGGAAATATCTACACCGCTATCTGTATGAACATGGAAATATCTACACCGCCATCTGTATGAACATGGAAATCTCTGCACCGCTATCTGTTTGAACATGGAAATATCTAAACCGCTATCTGCATATACATGGAAATATCTACACAACTATCTCTTTACACATGGAAATAACTACAGAGCTGTCTGTATGAACATGGAAATATCTTCACCGCCATCTGTATGAACATGGATATATCTGCACCGCCATCTGTATGAACATATAAATATCTACACCGCCATCTGAATTAAGATGGAGATATCTACACCGCTATCTGTATAAACATGGAAATATCTACACCGCTATCTGTATAAACATGGAAATATCTACACTGCTATCTGTATAAACTTGGAAATATCTACACCGCTACATGTATAAACATGGAAAATCAGCACCGCTATCTGTATGAACATGGAAATATCAGCCCCTCTATCTGTATGAACATGGAAATATCTACACCGCTATCTGTTTGAACATGGAAATATGTAAACCGCTATCTGCATATACATGGAAATATCTACACAACTATCTCTTTACACATGGAAATAACTACAGAGCTATCTGTATGAACATGGAAATATCTTCACCGCCATCTGTATGAACATGGATATATCTACACAGCTATCTGTGTAAACATGCATACATCTTCACCGCTATCTGTATAAACATGGAAATATCTACACTGCTATCTGCATGAACATGGAAATATCTACACCGCTATCTGTTTGAACATGGAAATATCTACACCGCTATCTGCATGAAAATGGAAATAACTACACAGCGATCTGCATATACATGGAAATATCTACAAAGCTATCTCTTTACACATGGAAATAACTACAGCGCTATCTCTATAAACAAGGAAATATCTACACCACCATCTGTATGAACATGGAAATATCTGCACCGCCATCTGCATGAACATATAAATATCTACACCGCCATCTATATTAAGATGGTGATATCTACACCGCTATCTGTATAAACTTGGAAATATCTAGACGGCTATCTGTATAAACATGGAGATATCTACACCGCTATCTGTATAAACATGGAAATATCTACACCGCTACCTATATAAACATTTAAATATCAGCACCGCTATCTGTATGAACATGGAAATATCTACACCGCAATCTCTATGAACATGGAAATATATACACCGCTATCTGTATGAACATGGAAATAGCTACACCACTATCTGTATGAACATGGAAATATCTACAGCACTACCTGTATGAACATGGAAATAACTACACCTCTATCTCTATGAACATGGATATATCTACACAGCCATCTGGATGAACATGGAAACATCTACACCGCTATCTGTATAAACATGGAAATATCTACACCGCTACCTGTATAAACATGGAAATATCTACACCGCTACCTGTATAAACATGGAAATATCAGCACCGCTCTCTGTATGAACATGGAAATACCAGCCCCTCTATCTGTATGAACATGGAAATATCTACACCGCTATCTGTATGAACATGGAAATATCTTCACCGCCATCTGTATGAACATGGATACATCTACACCGCCATCTGGATGAACATGGAAATATCTACACCGCTATCTGTATGAACAAGGAAATAGCTACACCGCTATCTGTATGAATATGGAAATATATACAAGAGTATCTGTATGAACATGGAAATATCTACACCGCTATCTGTATGAACATGGAAATATCTTCACCGCCATCTGTATGAACATGGATATATCTACAGAGCCATCTGGGTGAACATGGAAATATCTACACCGCTATCTGTATGAACATGGAAATATATACAACGCTATCTGTTTAAACATGCATACATCTTCACCACTATCTGTATAAACATGGAAATATCTACACCACTATCTGTATGAACATGGAAATATCTACACGGCTATCTGTATGAACATATAAATATCTACACCGCCATCTATATTAAGATGGTGATATCTACACCGCTATCTGTATAAACTTGGAAATATCTACACCGCTATCTGTGTAAACATGGAAATATCTACACCGCTATCTGTATAAACTTGGAAATATCTACACCGCTACCTGTATAAACATTTAAATATCAGCACCGCTATCTGTATGAACATGGAAATATCTACACCGCTATCTGAACGAACATGGAAATATCTACACCGCTATCTGTATGAACATGGAAATAGCTACACCGCTATCTGTATCAACATGGAAATATCTACACCACTATCTGTATGAACATGGAAATATCTACACCGCTATCTGTATGAACATGGATATATCTTCACAGCCATCTGGAAGAACATGGAAATATCTACACCGCTATCTGTAAGAACCTGGAAATATCTACTCCGCTATCTGTGTAAACATGCATACATCTTCACCGCTATCTGTATAAACATGGAAATATCTACACCGCTATCTGTATGAACATGGAAATAGCTACACCGCTATCAGTATGAACTTGGAAATATCTACACCGCTATCTGTTTGAACATGGAAATATCTACACCGCTATCTGCATGAAAATGGAAATACCTACACTGCTATCTGCATATACATGGAAATATCTACTCAGCTGTCTCTTTATACATGGAAATAACTACACCGCTATCTCTATAAATATCGAAATATCTACACCGCCATCTGTATGAACATGGAAATATCTGCACCGCCATGTGAATGAACATATAAATATCTGCACCGCCATCTGTATTAAGAAGGAGATATCTACACCGCTATCAGTATAAACATGGAAATATCTACACCGCTATCTGTATAAACATAGAAATATCTACACCGCTACCTGTATAATCATGGAAATATCTACACCGCTACCTGTATAAACATGGAAATATCAGCACCGCTATCTGTATAAACATGGAAATATCTACACCGCTATCTGTATGAACATGGAAATATCTACACCGCTATCTGAATGAACATGGAAATATCTTCACCGCCATCTGTATGAACATGGATATATCTACACAGCCATCTGTATGAACATGGAAATATCTACTCCGCTATCTGTATGAACATCTAAATATCTACACCGTTATCTGTATGAACATGGAAATATCTTCACCACCATCTGTATGAACATGGATATGTCTACACAGCCATCTGGATGAACATGGAAATATCTTCACCGCGATCTGTATGAACATGGAAATATCTACACCGCTATCTGTGTAAACATGCATACGTTTCACCACTATCTGTATAAACATGGAAATATCTACACCGCTATCTGTATGAACATGGAAATATCTACACCGCTATCTGTTTGAACATGGAAATATCTAAACCGCTATCTGCATATACATGGAAATATCTACACAACTATCTCTTTACACATGGAAATAACTACCGAGCTATCTGTATGAACATGGAAATATCTTCACCGCCATCTGAATGAACATGGATATATCTAAACAGCTATCTGTGTAAACATGCATACATCTTCACCGCTATCTGTATAAACATGGAAATATCTACACCGCTACCTGTATCAACTTGGAAATATCAGCACCGCTATCTGTATGAACATGGAAATATCTACACCGCTATCTGTATGAACATGGAAATATCTACACCGCTATCTGTTTGAACATGGAAATATCTACACCACTATCTGCATGAAAATGGAAATATCTACACAGATATCTGCATATACATGGAAATATCTACAAAGCTATCTCTTTACACATGGAAATAACAACACCGCTATCTCTATAAACATGGAAATATCTACAGCGCCATCTGTATGAACATGGAAATATCTGCACCGCCATCTGTATGAACATATAAATATCTTCACGGCCATCTGTATTAAGATGGAGATATCTACACCGCTATCTGTATAAACCTGGAAATATCTACACCGCTATCTGTATAAACATGGAAAGATCCACACCGCTATCTGTATAAACATGGAAATATCTACACCGCTACCTGAATAAACATGGAAATATCAGTACAGCTATCTGTATGAACATGGAAATATCTACACCGCTATCTGAACGAACATGGAAATATCTACACCGCTATCTGTATGAACATGGAAATAGCTACACCGCTATCTGTATCAACATGGAAATATCTACACCACTATCTGTATGAACATGGAAATATCTACACCGCTATCTGTATGAACATGGATATATCTTCACAGCCATCTGGATGAACATGGAAATATCTACACCGCTATCTGTAAGAACCTGGAAATATCTACTCCGCTATCTGTGTAAACATGCATACATCTTCACCGCTATCTGTATAAACATGGAAATATCTACACCGCTATCTGTATGAACATGGAAATAGCTACACCGCTATCAGTATGAACTTGGAAATATCTACACCGCTATCTGAACATGGAAATATCTACACCGCTATCTGCATGAAAATGGAAATACCTACACTGCTATCTGCATATACATGGAAATATCTACACAGCTGTCTCTTTACACATGGAAATAACTACACCGCTATCTCTATAAATATCGAAATATCTACACCGCCATCTGTATGAACATGGAAATATCTGCACCGCCATGTGTATGAACATATAAATATCTGCACCGCCATCTGTATTAAGAAGGAGATATCTACACCGCTATCAGTATAAACATGGAAATATCTACACCGCTATCTGTATAAACATAGAAATATCTACACCGCTACCTGTATAAACATGGAAATATCTTCACCGCTACCTGTATAAACATGGAAATATCAGCACCGCTATCTGTATAAACATGGAAATATCTACACCGCTATCTGTATGAACTTGGAAATATCTACACCGCTATCTGAATGAACATGGAAATATCTTCACCGCCATCTGTATGAACATGGATATATCTACACAGCCATCTGTATGAACATGGAAATATCTACTCCGCTATCTGTATGAACATCTAAATATCTACACCGTTATCTGTATGAACATGGAAATAACTTAACTACCATCTGTATGAACATGGATATGTCTACACAGCCATCTGGATGAACATGGAAATATCTTCACCGCGATCTGTATGAACATGGAAATATCTACACCGCCATCTGTGTAAACATGCATACGTTTCACCGCTATCTGTATAAACATGGAAATATCTACACCGCTATCTGTATGAACATGGAAATATCTACACCGCTATCTGTTTGAACATGGAAATATCTAAACCGCTATCTGCATGAAAATAGAAATACCTACACAGCTATCTGCATATACATGGAAATATCTGCAAAGCTATCTCTTTACAGATAGAAATAACTACACCGCTATCTTTATAAACATGGAAATATCTACACCGCCATTTGTATGAACATGGATATGTCTGCACTGCCATCAGTATGAACATATAAATATCTGCACCGCCATCTGTATTAAGATGGAGATATCTTCACCGCTATCTGTATAAACTTGGAAATATCTACACCGCTATCTGTATAAACCTGGAAATATCTACACCGCTATCTGTATAAACATGGAAATATCTACTCCACTACCTGTATAAACATGGAAATATCAGCACCGCTATCTGTATGAACTTGGAAATATCTACACCGCTATCTCTATGAACATGCAAATATCTACACCGCTAACTGTATGAACATGGAAATATCTGCACCGCCATCTGTATGAACATATAAATATCTACACCGCCATCTGTATTAAGATGGAGATATCTACACCGCTATCTGTATAAACATGGAAATATCTACACCGCTATCTATATAAACATGGAAATATCTACACTGCTATCTGTATAAACTTGGAAATATCTACACCGCTACATGTATAAACATGGAAATAACAGCACCGCTATCTGTATGAACATGGAAATATCAGCCCCTCTATCTGTATGAACATGGAAATATCTACACCGCTATCTGTTTGAACATGGAAATATCTAAACCGCTATCTGCATATACATGGAAATATCTACACAACTATCTCTTTACACATGGAAATAACTACCGAGCTATCTGTATGAACATGGAAATATCTTCACCGCCATCTGAATGAACATGGATATATCTAAACAGCTATCTGTGTAAACATGCATACATCTTCACCGCTATCTGTATAAACATGGAAATATCTACACCGCTACCTGTATCAACTTGGAAATATCAGCACTGCTATCTGTATGAACATGGAAATATCTACACCGCTATCTGTATGAACATGGAAATATCTACACCGCTATCTGTTTGAACATGGAAATATCTACACCGCTATCTGTTTGAACATGGAAATATCTACACCGCTATCTGTATGAACATGGAAATATCTACACCGCTATCTGTATGAACATGGATATATCTACATAGCCCTCTGGATGAACATGGAAATATCCACACTTCTATCTGTGTAAACATGCATACATCTTCACCGCTAGCTGTATAAACATGGAAATATCTACACCGCTATCTGTATGAACACGGAAACATCTACACCGCTATCTGTTTGAAGATAGAAATATATACACTGCTATCTGCATGAAAATGGAAATATCTACACAGCTATCTGCATATACATGGAAATATCTACACAGCTATCTCTTTACACATGGGAATAACTACACCGCTATCTGTATGAACATGGAAATATCTGCACCGCCATCTGTATGAGCATATAAATATCTACACCGCCATCTGTATTAAGATGGAGATATCTACACCGCTATCTGAATAAACATGGAAATATCTACACCGCTATCTGTATAAACATGGAAATATCTACACAGCTATCTGTATAAACATGGAAATATCTACACCGCTACCTGCATAAACATGGAAATATCAGCACCGCTATCTGTATGAACATGGATATATCTACACAGCCATCTGTATCAACATGGAAATATCTACACCACTATCTGTATGAACATGGAAATATGTACACCGCTATCTGTATGAACATGGAAATATCTACACCGCTATCTGTTTGAACATGGAAATATCTACACCGATATCTGCATGAAAATGGAAATATCTACACTGCTATCTGCATATACATTTAAATATCTTCACAGCTATCTCTTTACACATGGAAATAACTACATCGCTATCTGTATGAACATAGAAATATATACACCACCATCTGTATGAACATGGAAATATCTGCACCGCCATCTGTATGAACATGGAAATATCTACACCGCAATCTGTATGAACATGGAAATATCTACACCGCTATCTGTATGAACATGGAAATATCTACACCGCTATCTGTATGAACATGGAAATATCTACACCGCTATCTGTTTGAACATGGAAATATCTACACCACTATCTGCATGAACATGGAAATATCTTCACCGCCATCTGTATGAACACGGATATGTCTACGCATCCATGTTGATGAACATGGAATTATCTACACCGCTATCTGTATGAACATGGAAATATCTACACCTCTATCTGTGTAAACATGCATACATCTTCACCGCTATCTGTATAAACATGGAAATATCTACACCGCTATCTGTATGAACATGGAAATATCTACACCGCTATCTGTTTGAACATGGAAATATCTAAACCGCTATCTGCATAAAAATAGAAATATCTACACAGCTATCTGCATATACATGGAAATATCTACACAGCTATCTCTTTACACATGGAAATAACTACACCGCTATGTGTATGAACATGGAAATATCTACACCGACATCTGTATGAACATGGAAATATCTGCACCGCCATCAGTATGAACATATAAATATCTACACCGCCATCTGTATTAAGATGGAGATATCTACACTGCTATATGTATAAACATGGAAATATCTACACCGCTATCTGTATAAACATGGAAATATCTACACCTCTATCTGTATAAACATGGAAATATCTACACCACTACCTGTATAAACATGGAAATATCAGCACCGCTATCTGTATGAACTTGGAAATATCTACACCGCTATCTGTATGAACATGGAATTATATACACCGCTATCTGTATAAGCATGGAAATATCTACACCGCTATCTGTATGAACATGGAAATATCTACACCGCTATCTGTATGAACATGGAAATATCTGCACCGCCATCTGTATGAACATATAAATATCTACACCGCCATATGTATTAAGATGGAGATATCTACACTGCTATCTGTATAAACATGGAAATATCTACACCGCTATCTGTATAAACATGGAAATATCTACACCTCTATCTGTATAAACATGGAAATATCTACACCACTACCTGTATAAACATGGAAATATCAGCACCGCTATCTGTATGAACTTGGAAATATCTACACCGCTATCTGTATGAACATGGAAATATCTACACCGCTATCTGTATGAACATGGAAATATCTACACCGCTATCTGTATGAACATGGAAATATCTACACCGCCATCTGAACATGGAAATATCTACACCGCTATCTGTATGAACGTGGAAATATCTTCACCGCCATCTGTATGAACATGGATATATCTACACAGCCATCTGGATGAACATGGAAATATCTACACCGCTATCTGCATGAACATGGAAATATCTACACCTCTATCTGTTTGAACATGGAAATATCTACACCGCTATCTGGGTAAACATGCAAACATCTTCACTGCAATCTGTATAAGCATGGAAATATCTACACCGCTATCTGTATGAACATGGATATGTCTACACAGCCATCTGGATGAACATGGAAATATCTACACCGCAATCTGTATGAACATGGAAATATCTACACCGCTCTCTGTGTAAACATTCATACATCTACACCGCTATCTGTATAAACATGGAAATATCTACACCGCTATCTGTATGAACATGGAAATATCTACACCGCTATCTGTATGAACATGGAAATATCTACACCGCTATCTGTTGGAAAATGGAAATATTTACACCGCTATCTGCATGAAAATGGAAATATCTACACTGCTATCTGCATATACATGGAAATATCTACACAGCTGTCTCTTTACACATGGAATTAACTACTCCGCTATCTGCATGAACATGGAAATATCTACACCGCCATCTGTATGAACATGGAAATATCTGCACCGCCATCTGTATGAACACATAAATATCTACACCGCCATCTGTATTAAGATGGAGATATCTACACCGCTATCTGTATAAACATGGAAATATCTACACCGCTATCTGTATAAACATGGAAATATCTAAACCGCTATCTGTATAAACATGGAAATATCTACATCGCTACCTGTATAAACATGGAAATATCAGCACCGCTATCTGTATGAACATGGAAATATCTACACCGCTATCTGTATGAACATGGAAATATCTACACCGCTATCTGTATGAACATGGAAATATCTACACCGCTATCTGTATGAACATTGAGATATCTACACAGCCCTCTGGATGAACATGGAAATATCCACACCGCTATCTGTGTAAACATGGCATACATCTTCACCGCTATCTGTATAAACATGGAAATATCTACACCGCTATCTGTATGAACATGGAAACATCTACACCGCTATCTGTTTGAAGATGGAAATATATACACCGCTATCTGCATGAAAATGGAAATATCTACACAGCTATCTGCATATACATGGAAATAAGTACACAGCTATCTCTTTACGCATGGAAATAACTACACCGCCATCAGCATGACCATGGAAATATCTACACCACCATCTGTATGAACATGGAAATATCTGCACCGCCATCTGTATGAATATATAAATATCTACACCGCCATCTGTATTAAGATGGAGATATCTACACCGGTATCTGAATAAACATGGAAATATCTACACCGTTATCTGTATAAACATGGAAATATCTACACCGCTATCTGTATAAACATGGAAATATCTACACCGCTACCTGTATAAACATGGAAATATCAGCACCGCTATCTGTATGAACATGGAAATATCTACACCGCTATCTGTATGAACATGGAAATATCTACACCGCTATCTGTATGAACATGGAAATATCTTCAAAGCTATCTGAATGAACATGGAAATATCTACACCGCTATCTGTTTGAACATGGAAATATCTACACCGCTATCTGCATGAAAATGGAAATATCTACAAAGCTATCTGCATATACATGGGAATATCTACACAGCTATCTCTTTACACATGGAAATAACTACACCGCTATATCTATAAACATGGAAATATCTACACCGCCATCTGTATGATCGTGGAAATATCTGCGCCGCCATCTCTATGAACATATACATATCTACACCACCATCTGTACTAAGAAGGAAATATCTAAACCGCTATCTGTATAAACATGGAAATATCTACACCACTACCTGTATAAACATGGAAATATCAGCAACTCTATCTGTATGAACATGGAAATATCTACACCGCTATCTGTATGAACATGGAAATATCTACATCGCTATCTGTTTGAACATGGAAATATCTACACCGCTATCTGCATGAAAATGGAAATATCGACACTGCTATCTGCATATACATTTAAATATCTACTCAGCTATCTCTTTACACATGGAAATAACTACACCGCTATCTGTATGAACATGGAAATATCTACACCGCCATGTGTTTGAACATGGAAATATCTGCACCGCCATCTCTATGAACATATAAATATCTACACCGCCATCTGTATTAAGATGGAGATATCTACACTGCTATCTGTATAAACATGGAAATATCTACACCGCTATCTGTATAAACATGGAAATATCTACACCGCTATCTGTATAAACATGGAAATATCTACATCAATACCTGCATAAACTTGGAAATATGAGCACTGCTATGTGTATGAACATGGAAATATCTACACCGCTATCTGAATGAACAAGGAAATATCTACACCGCTATCTGTATGAACATGGATATATATACACAGCAATCTGGATGAACATGGAAATATCTACACCGCTATTTGTATGAAGATGGAAATATCTACACTGCTATATGTGTAAACATGCATACATCTTCACCGCTATCTGTATAAAGATGGGAATATGTACTCCGATATCTGTATGAACATGGAAATATCTACACCGCTATCTGCGTGAAAATGGAAATATTTACACTGCTATCTGCATATACATGGAAATATCTACACAGCTATCTCTTTACACATGGAAATAACTTCACCGCTATCAGTATGAACATGGAAATATCTACACCGCCATCTGTATGAACATGGATATATCTGCACCGCCATCTTTATGAACATATAAATATCTACACCGCCATCTGTATTAAGATGGAGATACCTACACCGCTATCTGTATAAACATGGAAATATCTACACCGCTATCTGTATAAACATGGAAATATCTACACCGCTATCTGTATAAACATGTAAATATCTACACCGCTACCTTTATCAACTTGGAAATATCAGCACCGCTATCTGTATGAACATGGAAATATCTACACCGCTATCTGTTTGAACATGGAAATATCTACACCGCTATCTGCATGAACATGGAAATATCTTCACCGCCATCTGTATGAACATGGATATGTCTACGCAGCCATCTAGATGAACATGGAAATATCTACACCATGATCTGTATGAACATGGAAATATCTACACCGCTATCTGTATGAACATGGATATATCTACATAGCCCTCTGGATGAACATGGAAATATCCACACTGCTATCTGTGTAAACATGCATACATCTTCACCGCTAGCTGTATAAACATGGAAATATCTACACCGCTATCTGTATGAACACGGAAACATCTACACCGCTATCTGTTTGAAGATAGAAATATATACACTGCTATCTGCATGAAAATGGAAATATCTACACAGCTATCTGCATATACATGGAAATATCTACACAGCTATCTCTTTACACATGGAAATAACTACACCGCTATCTGTATGAACATGGAAATATCTACACTGCCATCTGTATGAACATGGAAATATCTACACCGCCATCTGTATGAGCATATAAATATCTACACCGCCATCTGTATTAAGATGGAGATATCTTCACCGCTATCTGAATAAACATGGAAATATCTACACGGCTATCTGTATAAACATGGAAATATCTACACAGCTATCTGTATAAACATGGAAATATCTACACCGCTACCTGCATAAACATGGAAATATCAGCACCGCTATCTGTATGAACTTGGAAATATCTACACCGCTACCTGTATGAACATGGAAATATCTACACCTCCATCTGTATGAACATGGAAATATCTACACCGCTATCTGTATGAACATGGAAATATCTACACCGCTATCTGCATGAACATGGAAATATCTACACCGCTATCTGTGTAAACATGCATACATCTTCACCGCAATCTGTATAAGCATGGAAATATCTACACCGCTATCTGTATGAACATGGAGATATCTACACCGCTATCTGTTTGAACATGGCAATATCTAAACCGCTATCAGCATGAAAATGGAAATATCTACACAGCTATCTGCATATACATGGAAATATCTACACAGCTATCTCTTTACACATGGAAATAACTACACCGCTATCTGTATGAACA
Source organism: Gorilla gorilla gorilla (assembly GCF_029281585.2). Taxonomy (NCBI): domain Eukaryota; kingdom Metazoa; phylum Chordata; class Mammalia; order Primates; family Hominidae; genus Gorilla; species Gorilla gorilla. The sequence continues at coordinate 4,131,159 of NC_073247.2, forward strand.
TGGAAATATCTACACCGCCATCTGTATGAACATGGAAATCTCTGCACCGCTATCTGTTTGAACATGGAAATATCTAAACCGCTATCTGCATATACATGGAAATATCTACACAACTATCTCTTTACACATGGAAATAACTACAGAGATATCTGTATGAACATGGAAATATCTTCACCGCCATCTGTATGAACATGGATATATCTGCACCGCCATCTGTATGAACATATAAATATCTACACCGCCATCTGAATTAAGATGGAGATATCTACACCGCTATCTGTATAAACATGGAAATATCTACACCGCTATCTGTATAAACATGGAAATATCTACACTGCTATCTGTATAAACTTGGAAATATCTACACCGCTACATGTATAAACATGGAAATATCAGCACCGCTATCTGTATGAACATGGAAATATCAGCCCCTCTATCTGTATGAACATGGAAATATCTACACCGCTATCTGTTTGAACATGGAAATATCTAAACCGCTATCTGCATATACATGGAAATATCTACACAACCATCTCTTTACACATGGAAATAACTACAGAGCTATCTGTATGAACATGGAAATATCTTCACCGCCATCTGTATGAACATGGATATATCTACACAGCTATCTGTGTAAACATGCATACATCTTCACCGCTATCTGTATAAACATGGAAATATCTACACTGCTATCTGCATGAACATGGAAATATCTACACCGCTATCTGTTTGAACATGGAAATATCTACACCGCTATCTGCATGAAAATGGAAATATCTACACAGCGATCTGCATATACATGGAAATATCTACAAAGCTATCTCTTTACACATGGAAATAACTACACCGCTATCTGTATGAACATGGAAATATCTACACTGCCATCTGTATGAACATGGAAATATCTACACCGCCATCTGTATGAGCATATAAATATCTACACCGCCATCTGTATTAAGATGGAGATATCTTCACCGCTATCTGAATAAACATGGAAATATCTACACGGCTATCTGTATAAACATGGAAATATCTACACAGCTATCTGTATAAACATGGAAATATCTACACCGCTACCTGCATAAACATGGAAATATCAGCACCGCTATCTGTATGAACTTGGAAATATCTACACCGCTACCTGTATGAACATGGAAATATCTACACCTCCATCTGTATGAACATGGAAATATCTACACCGCTATCTGTATGAACATGGAAATATCTACACCGCTATCTCTAGGAACATGGAAATAACTACACCGCTATCTGTATGAACATGGAAATAGCTACACCACTATCTGTATGAACATGTAAATATCTACAGCACTACCTGTATGAACATGGAAATAACTACACCTCTATCTCTATGAACATGGATATATCTACACAGCCATCTGGATGAACATGGAAACATCTACACCGCTATCTGTATAAACATGGAAATATCTACACCGCTACCTGTATAAACATGGAAATATCTACACCGCTACCTGTATAAACATGGAAATATCAGCACCGCTCTCTGTATGAACATGGAAATACCAGCCCCTCTATCTGTATGAACATGGAAATATCTACACCGCTATCTGTATGAACATGGACATATCTTCACCGCCATCTGTATGAACATGGATACATCTACACAGCCATCTGGATGAACATGGAAATATCTACACCGCTATCTGTATGAACATGGAAATAGCTATTCTGCTATCTGTATGAATATGGAAATATCTACACCACTATCTGTATGAACATGGAAATATCTACACCGCTATCTGTATGAACATGGAAATATCTTCACCGCCATCTGTATGAACATGGATATATCTACAAAGCCATCTGGATGAACATGGAAATATCTACACCGCTATCTGTATGAACATGGAAATATATACAACGCTATCTGTGTAAACATGCATACATCTTCACCGCTATCTGTATAAACATGGAAATATCTACACCGCTATCTGTATGAACATGGAAATATCTAAACCGCTATCTGTTTGAACATGGAAATATCTACACCGCTATCTGCATGAAAATGGAAATATCTACACAGCTATCTGCATATACATGGAAATGTCTACAAAGCTATCTCTTTACACATGGATATAACTACACCGCTATCTCTATAAACATGGAAATATCTACACCGCCATCTGTATGAACATGGAAATATCTGCACCGCCATCTGTATGAACATATAAATATCTACACCGCCATCTATATTAAGATGGAGATATCTACACCGCTATCTGGATGAACATGGAAGTATCTACACCGCTATCTGTATAAACATGGAGATATCTACACCGCTATCTGTATAAACATGGAAATATCTACACCGCTACCTGTATAAACATGGAAATATCAGCACCGGTATCTGTATGAACATGGAAATATCTACACCGCTATCTGTATGAACATGGAAATATCTACACCGCTATCTCTATGAACATGGAAATATCTACACCGCCATCTGTATGAACATGGAAATCTCTGCACCGCTATCTGTTTGAACATGGAAATATCTAAACCGCTATCTGCATATACATGGAAATATCTACACAACTATCTCTTTACACATGGAAATAACTACAGAGCTATCTGTATGAACATGGAAATATCTTCACCGCCATCTGTATGAACATGGATATATCTGCACCGCCATCCGTATGAACATATAAATATCTACACCGCCATCTGAATTAAGATGGAGATATCTACACCGCTATCTGTATAAACATGGAAATATCTACACCGCTATCTGTATAAACATGGAAATATCTACACTGCTATCTGTATAAACTTGTAAATATCTACACCGCTACATGTATAAACATGGAAATATCAGCACCGCTATCTGTATGAACATGGAAATATCAGCCCCTCTATCTGTATGAACATGGAAATATCTACACCGCTATCTGTTTGAACATGGAAATATGTAAACCGCTATCTGCATATACATGGAAATATCTACACAACTATCTCTTTACACATGGAAATAACTACAGAGCTATCTGAATGAACATGGAAATATCTTCACCGCCATCTGTATGAACATGGATATATCTACACAGCTATCTGTGTAAACATGCATACATCTTCACCGCTATCTGTATAAACATGGAAATATCTACACTGCTATCTGCATGAACATGGAAATATCTACACCGATATCTGTTTGAACATGGAAATATCTACACCGCTATCTGCATGAAAATGGAAATATCTACACAGCGATCTGCATATACATGGAAATATCTACAAAGCTATCTCTTTACACATGGAAATAACTACAGCGCTATCTCTATAAACAAGGAAATATCTACACGGCCATCTGTATGAACATGGAAATATCTGCACCGCCATCTGTATGAACATATAAATATCTACACCGCCATCTGTATTAAGATGGAGATATCTACACCGCTATCTGTATAAACATGGAAATATCTACACCGCTATCTATATAAACATGGAAATATCTACACTGCTATCTGTATAAACTTGGAAATAACTTCACCGCTACATGTATAAACATGGAAATATCAGCACCGCTATCTGTATGAACATGGAAATAACAGCCCCTCTATCTGTATGAACATGGAAATATCTACACCACTATCTGTTTGAACATGGAAATATCTAAACCGCTATCTGCATATACATGGAAATATCTACACAACTATCTCTTTACACATGGAAATAACTCCCAAGCTATCTGTATGAACATGGAAATATCTTCTCCGCCATCTCTATGAACATGGATATATCTAAACAGCTATCTGAGTAAACATGCATACATCTTCACCGCTATCTGTATAAACATGGAAATATCTACACTGCTATCTGCATGAACATGGAAATATCTACACCGCTATCTGTTTGAACATGGAAATATCTACACCGCTATCTGCATGAAAATGGAAATAACTACACAGCGATCTGCATATACATGGAAATATCTACAAAGCTATCTCTTTACACATGGAAATAACTACAGCGCTATCTCTATAAACAAGGAAATATCTACACCACCATCTGTATGAACATGGAAATATCTGCACCGCCATCTGCATGAACATATAAATATCTACACCGCCATCTATATTAAGATGGTGATATCTACACCGCTATCTGTATAAACTTGGAAATATCTAGACGGCTATCTGTATAAACATGGAGATATCTACACCGCTATCTGTATAAACATGGAAATATCTACACCGCTACCTATATAAACATTTAAATATCAGCACCGCTATCTGTATGAACATGGAAATATCTACACCGCTATCTCTATGAACATGGAAATATATACACCGCTATCTGTATGAACATGGAAATAGCTACACCACTATCTGTATGAACATGGAAATATCTACAGCACTACCTGTATGAACATGGAAATAACTACACCTCTATCTCTATGAACATGGATATATCTACACAGCCATCTGGATGAACATGGAAACATCTACACCGCTATCTGTATAAACATGGAAATATCTACACCGCTACCTGTATAAACATGGAAATATCTACACCGCTACCTGTATAAACATGGAAATATCAGCACCGCTCTCTGTATGAACATGGAAATACCAGCCCCTCTATCTGTATGAACATGGAAATATCTTCACCGCCATCTGTATGAACATGGATACATATACACAGCCATCTGGATGAACATGGAAATATCTACACCGCTATCTGTATGAACAAGGAAATAGCTACACCGCTATCTGTATGAATATGGAAATATCTACACCAGTATCTGTATGAACATGGAAATATCTACACCGCTATCTGTATGAACATGGAAATATCTTCACCGCCATCTGTATGAACATGGATATATCTACAGAGCCATCTGGATGAACATGGAAATATCTACACCGCTATCTGTATGAACATGGAAATATATACAACGCTATCTGTTTAAACATGCATACAACTTCACCACTATCTGTATAAACATGGAAATATCTACACCGCTATCTGTATGAACATGGAAATATCTACACGGCTATCTGTATGAACATATAAATATCTACACCGCCATCTATATTAAGATGGTGATATCTACACCGCTATCTGTATAAACTTGGAAATATCTACACCGCTATCTGTGTAAACATGGAAATATCTACACCGCTATCTGTATAAACTTGGAAATATCTACACCGCTATCTGTATAAACTTGGAAATATATACACCGCTACCTGTATAAACATTTAAATATCAGCACCGCTATCTGTATGAACATGGAAATATCTACACCGCTATCTGAACGAACATGGAAATATCTACACCGCTATCTGTATGAACATGGAAATAGCTACACCGCTATCTGTATCAACATGGAAATATCTACACCACTATCTGTATGAACATGGAAATATCTACACCGCTATCTGTATGAACATGGATATATCTTCACAGCCATCTGGAAGAACATGGAAATATCTACACCGCTATCTGTAAGAACCTGGAAATATCTACTCCGCTATCTGTGTAAACATGCATACATCTTCACCGCTATCTGTATAAACATGGAAATATCTACACCGCTATCTGTATGAACATGGAAATATGTACACCGCTATCCGTTTGAACATGGAAATATCTACACCGCTATCTGCATGAAAATGGAAATACCTACACTGCTATCTGCATATACATCGAAATATCTACTCAGCTGTCTCTTTACACATGGAAATAACTACACCGCTATCTCTATAAATATCGAAATATCTACACCGCCATCTGTATGAACATGGAAATATCTGCACCGCCATGTGAATGAACATATAAATATCTGCACCGCCATCTGTATTAAGAAGGAGATATCTACACCGCTATCAGTATAAACATGGAAATATCTACACCGCTATCTGTATAAACATAGAAATATCTACACCGCTACCTGTATAATCATGGAAATATCTACACCGCTACCTGTATAAACATGGAAATATCAGCACCGCTATCTGTATAAACATGGAAATATCTACACCGCTATCTGTATGAACATGGAAATATCTACACCGCTATCTGAATGAACATGGAAATATCTTCACCGCCATCTGTATGAACATGGATATATCTACACAGCCATCTGTATGAACATGGAAATATCTACTCCGCTATCTGTATGAACATCTAAATATCTACACCGTTATCTGTATGAACATGGAAATATCTTCGCCACCATCTGTATGAACATGGATATGTCTACACAGCCATCTGGATGAACATGGAAATATCTTCACCGCGATCTGTATGAACATGGAAATATCTACACCGCTATCTGTGTAAACATGCATACGTTTCACCGCTATCTGTATAAACATGGAAATATCTACACCGCTATCTGTATGAACATGGAAATATCTACACCGCTATCTGTTTGAAAATGGAAATAACTAAACCGCTATCTGCATGAAAATAGAAATACCTACACAGCTATCTGCATATACATGGAAATATCTACAATCTATCTCTTTACAGATAGAAATAACTACACCGCTATCTTTATAAACATGGAAATATCTACAACGAGATCTGTATGAACATGGAAATGTCTGCACTGCCATCAGTATGAACATATAAATATCTGCACCGCCATCTGTATTAAGATGGAGATATCTTCACCGCTATCTGTATAAGCTTGGAAATATCTACACCGCTATCTGTATATACCTGGAAATATCTACACCGCTATCTGTATAAACATGGAAATATCTACTCCACTACCTGTATAAACATGGAAATATCAGCACCGCTATCTGTATGAACTTGGAAATATCTACACCGCTATCTCTATGAACATGCAAATATCTACACCGCTAACTGTATGAACATGGAAATATATGCACCGCCATCTGTATGAACATATAAATATCTACACCGCCATCTGTATTAAGATGGAGATATCTACACCGCTATCTGTATAAACATGGAAATATCTACACCGCTATCTATATAAACATGGAAATATCTACACTGCTATCTGTATAAACTTGGAAATATCTACACCGCTACATGTATAAACATGGAAATAACAGCACCGCTATCTGTATGAACATGGAAATATCAGCCCCTCTATCTGTATGAACATGGAAATATCTACACCGCTATCTGTTTGAACATGGAAATATCTAAACCGCTATCTGCATATACATGGAAATATCTACACAACTATCTCTTTACACATGGAAATAACTACCGAGCTATCTGTATGAACATGGAAATATCTTCACCGCCATCTGAATGAACATGGATATATGTAAACAGCTATCTGTGTAAACATGCATACATCTTCACCGCTATCTGTATAAACATGGAAATATCTACACCGCTACCTGTATCAACTTGGAAATATCAGCACCGCTATCTGTATGAACATGGAAATATCTACACCGCTATCTGTATGAACATGGAAATATCTACACCGCTATCTGTTTGAACATGGAAATATCTACACCGCTATCTGCATGAAAATGTAAATATCTACACAGATATCTGCATATACATGGAAATATCTACAAAGCTATCTCTTTACACATGGAAATAACAACACCGCTATCTCTATAAACATGGAAATATCTACAGCGCCATCTGTATGAACATGGAAATATCTGCACCGCCATCTGTATGAACATATAAATATCTTCACGGCCATCTGTATTAAGATGGAGATATCTACACCGCTATCTGTATAAACCTGGAAATACCTACACCGCTATCTGTATAAACATGGAAAGATCCACACCGCTATCTGTATAAACATGGAAATATCTACACCGCTACCTGAATAAACATGGAAATATCAGTACAGCTATCTGTATGAACATGGAAATACCTACACCGCTATCTGAACGAACATGGAAATATCTACACCGCTATCTGTATGAACATGGAAATAGCTACACCGCTATCTGTATCAACATGGAAATATCTACACCACTATCTGTATGAACATGGAAATATCTACACCGCTATCTGTATGAACATGGATATATCTTCACAGCCATCTGGATGAACATGGAAATATCTACACCGCTATCTGTAAGAACCTGGAAATATCTACTCCGCTATCTGTGTAAACATGCATACACCTTCACCGCTATCTGTATAAACATGGAAATATCTACACCGCTATCTGTATGAACATGGAAATAGCTACACCCCTATCAGTATGAACTTGGAAATATCTACACCCCTATCTGAACATGGAAATATCTACACCGCTATCTGCATGAAAATGGAAATACCTACACTGCTATCTGCATATACATGGAAATATCTACACAGCTGTCTCTTTACACATGGAAATAACTACACCGCTATCTCTATAAATATCGAAATATCTACACCGCCATCTGTATGAACATGGAAATATCTGCACCGCCATGTGTATGAACATATAAATATCTGCACCGCCATCTGTATTAAGAAGGAGATATCTACACCGCTATCAGTATAAACATGGAAATATCTACACCGCTATCTGTATAAACATAGAAATATCTACACCGCTACCTGTATAAACATGGAAATATCTTCACCGCTACCTGTATAAACATGGAAATATCAGCACCGCTATCTGTATAAACATGGAAATATCTACACCGCTATCTGTATGAACTTGGAAATATCTACACCGCTATCTGAATGAACATGGAAATATCTTCACCGCCATCTGTATGAACATGGATATATCTACACAGCCATCTGTATGAACATGGAAATATCTACTCCGCTATCTGTATGAACATCTAAATATCTACACCGTTATCTCTATGAACATGGAAATAACTTCACTACCATCTGTATGAACATGGATATGTCTACACAGCCATCTGGATGAACATGGAAATATCTTCACCGCGATCTGTATGAACATGGAAATATCTACACCGCCATCTGTGTAAACATGCATACGTTTCACCGCTATCTGTATAAACATGGAAATATCTACACCGCTATCTGTATGAACATGGAAATATCTACACCGCTATCTGTTTGAACATGGAAATATCTAAACCGCTATCTGCATGAAAATAGAAATACCTACACAGCTATCTGCATATATATGGAAATATCTGCAAAGCTATCTCTTTACAGATAGAAATAACTACACCGCTATCTTTATAAACATGGAAATATCTACACCGCCATCTGTATGGACATGGATATGTCTGCACTGCCATCAGTATGAACATATAAATATCTGCACCGCCATCTGTATTAAGATGGAGATATCTTCACCACTATCTGTATAAACTTGGAAATATCTACACCGCTATCTGTATAAACCTGGAAATATCTACACCGCTATCAGTATAAACATGGAAATATCTACTCCACTACCTGTATAAACATGGAAATATCAGCACCGCTATCTGTATGAACTTGGAAATATCTACACCGCTATCTCTATGAACATGCAAATATCTACACCGCTAACTGTATGAACATGGAAATATCTGCACCGCCATCTGTATGAACATATAAATATCTACACCGCCATCTGTATTAAGATGGAGATATCTACACCGCTATCTGTATAAACATGGAAATATCTACACCGCTATCTATATAAACATGGAAATATCTACACTGCTATCTGTATAAACTTGGAAATATCTACACCGCTACATGTATAAACATGGAAATAACAGCACCGCTATCTGTATGAACATGGAAATATCAGCCCCTCTATCTGTATGAACATGGAAATATCTACACCGCTATCTGTTTGAACATGGATATATCTAAACCGCTATCTGCATATACATGGAAATATCTACACAACTATCTCTTTACACATGGAAATAACTACCGAGCTATCTGTATGAACATGGAAATATCTTCACCGCCATCTGAATGAACATGGATATATCTAAACAGCTATCTGTGTAAACATGCATACATCTTCACCGCTATCTGTATAAACATGGAAATATCTACACCGCTACCTGTATCAACTTGGAAATATCAGCACTGCTATCTGTATGAACATGGAAATATCTACACCGCTATCTGTATGAACATGGAAATATCTACACCGCTATCTGTTTGAACATGGAAATATCTACACCGCTATCTGCATGAACATTGAAATATCTTCACCGCCATCTGTATGAACATGGATATGTCTACGCAGCCATCTAGATGAACATGGAAATATCTACACCGCAATCTGTATGAACATGGAAATATCTACACCGCTATCTGTATGAACATGGATATATCTACATAGCCCTCTGGATGAACATGGAAATATCCACACTTCTATCTGTGTAAACATGCATACATCTTCACCGCTAGCTGTATAAACATGGAAATATCTACACTGCTATCTGTATGAACACGGAAACATCTACACCGCTATCTGTTTGAAGATAGAAATATACACTGCTATCTGCATGAAAATGGACATATCTACACAGCTATCTGCATATACATGGAAATATCTACACAGCTATCTCTTTACACATGGGAATAACTACACCGCTATCTGTATGAACATGGAAATATCTACACTGCCATCTGTATGAACATGGAAATATCTGCACCGCCATCTGTATGAGCATATAAATATCTACACCGCCATCTGTATTAAGATGGAGATATCTACACCGCTATCTGAATAAACATGGAAATATCTACACCGCTATCTGTATAAACATGGAAATATCTACACAGCTATCTGTATAAACATGGAAATATCTACACCGCTACCTGCATAAACATGGAAATATCAGCACCGCTATCTGTATGAACATGGATATATCTACACAGCCATCTGTATCAACATGGAAATATCTACACCACTATCTGTATGAACATGGAAATATCTACACCGCTATCTGTATGAACATGGAAATATCTACACCGCTATCTGTTTGAACATGGAAATATCTACACCGATATCTGCATGAAAATGGAAATATCTACACTGCTATCTGCATATACATTTAAATATCTTCACAGCTATCTCTTTACACATGGAAATAACTACATCGCTATCTGTATGAACATAGAAATATATACACCACCATCTGTATGAACATGGAAATATCTGCACCGCCATCTGTATGAACATGGAAATATCTACACCGCAATCTGTATGAACATGGAAATATCTACACCGCTATCTGTATGAACATGGAAATATCTACACCGCTATCTGTATGAACATGGAAATATCTACACCGCTATCTGTTTGAACATGGAAATATCTACACCCCTATCTGTATAAACATGGAAATATCTACACCGCTACCTGAATAAACATGAAAATATCAGCACCGCAATCTGTATGAACATGGAAATATCTACACCGCTATCTGTATGAACATGGAAATATCCACACCACTATCTGTATGACCATGGAAGTATCTACACCGCTATCTGTATGAACATGGAAATATCTACTCCGCTATCTCTTTGAACATGGAAATTTCTTCACCGCTGTCTGCATGAAAATGGAAATATCTACACAGCTATCTGCATATACATGGAAATATCTACACAGCTATCTCTTTACACATGGAAATAACTACACCGCTATCTCAATAAACATGGAAATATCTACACCGCCATCTGTATGAACATGGAAATATCTGCACCGCCATCTGTATGAACATATAAATATGTACACCGCCATCTGTATAAAGAAGGAGATATCTACCCCGCTATCTGTATAAAGATGGAAATATCTACACCACTATATGTATAAACATGGAAATATCTACACCGCTATCTGTATAAACATGGAAATATCTTCACCGCTACCTGTATAAACATGGAAATATCAGCACCGCTATCAGTAAGAACATGGAAATATCTACACCGCTATCTGTATGAACACGGAAATATATACACCGCTATCAGTATGAACATGGAAATATCTTCACCGTCATCTGTATGAACATGGATATACCTACACAGCCATCTGGATGAACATAGAAATATCTACACCGCTATCTGCATGAACATGGAAATATCTACACCGCTATCTGTGTAAACATGCAAACATCCTCACTGCAATCTGTATAAGCATGGAAATATCTACACCGCTATCTGTATGAACATGGATATGTCTACACAGCCTTCTAGATGAACATGGAAATATCTACACCGCAATCTGTATGAACATGGAATTATCTACACCGCTATCTGTGTAAACATGCATACATCTTCACCGCTATCTGTATAAACATGGAAATATCTAAACCGCTATCTGTATGAACATGGAAATATCTACACCGCTATCTGTATGAACATGGAAATATCTACACCGCTATCTGTTGGAAAATGGAAATATTTACACCGCTATCTGCATGAAAATGGAAATATCTACACTGCTATCTGCATATACATGGAAATATCTACACAGCTGTCTCTTTACACATGGAAATAACTACTCCGCTATCTGCATGAACATGGAAATATCTACACCGCCATCTGTATGAACATGGAAATATCTGCACCGCCATCTGTATGAACACATAAATATCTACACCGCCATCTGTATTAAGATGGAGATATCTACACCGCTATCTGTATAAACATGGAAATATCTACACCGCTATCTGTATAAACATGGAAATATCTAAACCGCTATCTGTATAAACATGGAAATATCTACATCGCTACCTGTATAAACATGGAAATATCAGCACCGCTATCTGTATGAACATGGAAATATCTACACCGCTATCTGTATGAACATGGAAATATCTACACCGCTATCTGTATGAACATGGAAATAGCTACACCGCTATCTGTATGAACATTGATATATCTACACAGCCCTCTGGATGAACATGGAAATATCCACAGCGCTATCTGTGTAAACATGCATACATCTTCACCGCTATCTGTATAAACATGGAAATATCTACACCGCTATCTGTATGAACATGGAAACATCGACACCGCTATCTGTTTGAAGATGGAAATATATACACCGCTATCTGCATGAAAATGGAAATATCTACACAGCTATCTGCATATAGATGGAAATAAGTACACAGCTATCTCTTTACGCATGGAAATAACTACACCGCCATCTGTATGACCTTGGAAATATCTACACCGCCATCTGTATGAACATGGAAATATCTGCACCGCCATCTGTATGAATATATAAATATCTACACCGCCATCTGTATTAAGATGGAGATATCTACACCGCTATCTGAATAAACATGGAAATATCTACACCGTTATCTGTATAAACATTTAAATATCTACACCGCTATCTGTATAAACATGGAAATATCTATACCGCTACCTGTATAAACATGGAAATATCAGCACCGCTATCTGTATGAACATGGAAATATCTACACCGCTATCTGTATGAACATGGAAATATCTACACCGCTATCTGTATGAACATGGAAATATCTACACCGCTATCTGTCTGAACATGGAAATATCTACACCGCTATCTGTATGAACGTGGAAATATCTTCACCGCCATCTGTATGAACATGGATATATCTACACAGCCATCTGGATGAACATGGAAATATATACACCGCTATCTGCAGGAACATGGAAATATCTACACTGCTATCTGCATATACATTTAAATATCTACACAGCTATCTCTTTACACATGGAAATAACTACACCGCTATCTTTATGAACATGGAAATATCTACACCGCCATCTGTATGAACATGGAAATATCTGCACCGCCGTCTGTATGAACATATAATAATCTACACCGCCATCTGTATTAAGATGGAGATATCTACACTGCTATCTGTATAAACATGGAAATATCTACACCGCTATCTGTATAAACATAGAAATATCTACACCCCTATCTGTATAAACATGGAAATATCTACACCGCTACCTGAATAAACATGAAAATATCAGCACCGCAATCTGTATGAACATGGAAATATCTACACCGCTATCTGTATGAGCATGGAAATATCCACACCACTATCTGTATGACCATGGAAGTATCTACACCGCTATCTGTATGAACATGGAAATATCTACGCCGCTATCTCTTTGAACATGGAAATTTCTACACCGCTGTCTGCATGAAAATGGAAATATCTACACAGCTATCTGCATATACATGGAAATACCTACACAGCTATCTCTTTACACATGGAAATAACTACACCGCTATCTCAATAAACATGGAAATATCTACACCGCCATCTGTATGAACATGGAAATATCTGCACCGCCATCTGTATGAACATATAAATATGTACACCGCCATCTGTATAAAGAAGGAGATATCTACCCCGCTATCTGTATAAAGATGGAAATATCTACACCACTATATATATAAACATGGAAATATCTACACCGCTATCTGTATAAACATGGAAATATCTTCACCGCTACCTGTATAAACATGGAAATATCAGCACCGCTATCAGTAAGAACATGGAAATATCTACACCGCTATCTGTATGAACATGGAAATATATACACCGCTATCAGTATGAACATGGAAATATCTTCACCGTCATCTGTACGAACATGGATATACCTACACAGCCATCTGGATCAACATAGAAATATCTACACCGCTATCTGCATGAACATGGAAATATCTACACCGCTATCTGTGTAAACATGCAAACATCCTCACTGCAATCTGTATAAGCGTGGAAATATCTACACCGCTATCTGTATGAACATGGATATGTCTACACAGCCATCTGGATGAACATGGAAATATCTACACCGCAATCTGTATGAACATGGAATTATCTACACCGCTATCTGTGTAAACATGCATACATCTTCACCGCTATCTGTATAAACATGGAAATATCTACACCGATATCTGTATGAACATGGAAATATCTACACCGCTATCTGTATGAACATGGAAATATCTACACCGCTATCTGTTGGAAAATGGAAATATTTACACCGCTATCTGCATGAAAATGGAAATATCTACACTGCTATCTGCATATACATGGAAATATCTACACAGGTGTCTCTTTACACATGGAAATAACTACCCCGCTATCTGCATGAACATGGAAATATCTACACCGCCATCTGTATGAACATGGAAATATCTGCAACGCCATCTGTATGAACACATAAATATCTACTCCGCCATCAGTATTAAGATGGAGATATCTACACCGCTATCTGTATAAACATGGAAATATCTACACCGCTATCTGTATAAACATGGAAATATCTAAACCGCTATCTGTATAAACATGGAAATATCTACATCGCTACCTGTATAAACATGGAAATATCAGCACCGCTATCTGTATGAACATGGAAATATCTACACCGCTATCTGTATGAACATGGAAATATCTACACCGCTATCTGTATGAACATGGAAATAGCTACACCGCTATCTGTATGAACATTGATATATCTACACAGCCCTCTGGATGAACATGGAAATATCCACACCACTATCTGTGTAAACATGCATACATCTTCACCGCTATCTGTATAAACATGGAAATATCTACACCGCTATCTGTATGAACATGGAAACATCTACACCGCTATCTGTTTGAAGATGGAAATATATACACCGCTAGCTGCATGAAAATGGAAATATCTACACAGCTATCTGCATATAGATGGAAATAAGTACACAGCTATCTCTTTACGCATGGAAATAACTACACCGCCATCTGCATGACCATGGAAATATCTACACCGCCATCTGTATGAACATGGAAATATCTGCACCGCCATCTGTATGAATATATAAATATCTACACCGCCATCTGTATTAAGATGGAGATATCTACACCGCTATCTGAATAAACATGGAAATATCTACACCGTTATCTGTATAAACATGGAAATATCTACACCGCTATCTGTATAAACATGGAAATATCTATACCGCTACCTGTATAAACATGGAAATATCAGCACCGCTATCTGTATGAACATGGAAATATCTACACCGCTATCTGTATGAACATGGAAATATCTGCACCGCTATCTGTATGAACATGGAAATATCTACAAAGCTATCTGAATGAACATGGAAATATCTACACTGCTATCTGTTTGAACATGGAAATATCTACACCGCTATCTGCATGAAAATGGAAATATCTACAAAGCTATCTGCATATACATGGAAATACCTACACAGCTATCTCTTTACACATGGAAATAACTACACCGCTATATCTATAAAGATGAAAATATCTACACCGCCATCTGTATGATCGTGGAAATATCTGCGCCGCCATCTCTATGAACATATACATATCTACACCACCATCTGTACTAAGAAGGAAATATCTAAACCGCTATCTGTATAAACATGGAAATATCTACACCACTACCTGTATAAACATGGAAATATCAGCACCGCTATCTGTATGAACATGGAAATATCTACACCGCTATCTGTATGAACATGCAATTATATACACCGCTATCTGTATAAGCATGGAAATATCTACACCGCTATCTGTATGAACATGGAAATATCTTCACCGCCATCTGTATGAACATGGATATATCTACACAGCCATCTGGATGAACAAGGAAATATCCACACCACTATCTGTATGAACATGGAAATAGCTACACCGCTATCTGTATGAATATGGAAATATCTACACCACTATCTGTATGAACATGGAAATATCTACACGGCTATCCGTATGAACATGGAAATATCTACACAGCCATCTGGATGAACATGGAAATATCTACACAGCTATCTGTATGAACATTGAAATATATACACCGCTATCTGTGTAAACATGCATACATCTTCACTGCTATCGGTATAAACATGGAAATATCTACACCGCTCTCTGTATGAACATGGAAATATCTACACCGCCATCTGTATGAACATGGAAATATCTGCATCGCCATCTGTATGAACATATAAATATCTACACCGCCATCTATATTAAGATGGAGATATCTACACCGCTATCTGTATAAACATGGAAATATCTACACCGCTATCTGTATAAACATGGAAATATCTAAACCGCTATCTGTATAAACATGGAAATATCTACACCATTACTTGTATAAACATGGAAATATCAGCACCGCTATCTGTTTGAACATGGAAATATCTACACCGCTATCTGTATGAACATGGAAATATCTACACCGCTATCTGAATGAACATGGAAATATCTACACAGCTATCTGTATGAACATGGAAATATCTACACCGCTATCTGTATGAACATGGAAATATCTACACCGCTATCTGTATAAACATGGAAATATCTACACCGCTATCTGTATGAACATGGAAATAGCTACACCACTATCTGTATGAACATGGAAATATCTACAGCACTACCTGTATGAACATGGAAATATCTACACCTCTATCTCTATGAACATGGATATATCTACACAGCCATCTGGATGAACATGGAAATATCTACACCGCTATCTGTGTAAACATGGAAATATCTACACCGCTACCTGTATAAACATGGAAATATCTACACCGCTACCTGTATAAACATGGAAATATCTACACCGCTACCTGTATAAACATGGATATATCAGCACCGCTCTCTGTATGAACATGGAAATATCAGCCCCTCTCTCAGTATGAACATGGAAATATCTACACCGCTATCTGTATGAACATGGAAATATCTACACCGCTATCCGTATGAACATGGAAATATCTTCACCGCCATCTATATGAACATGGATATATCTACACAGCCATCTGGATGAACATGGAAATATCTACACCGCTATCTGTATGAACATGGAAATAGCTACACCGCTATCTGTATGAATATGGAAATATCTACACCGCTACCTGTATAAACATGGAAATATCTACACCGCTACCTGTATAAACATGGAAATATCTACACCGCTACCTGTATAAACATGGAAATATCAGCACCGCTCTCTGTATGAACATGGAAATATCAGCCCCTCTCTCAGTATGAACATGGAAATATCTACACCGCTATCTGTATGAACATGGAAATATCTACACCGCTATCTGAACATGGAAATATCTTCACCGCCATCTGTATGAACATGAATTTATCTACACAGCCATCTGGATGAACATGGAAATATCTACACCGCTATCTGTATGAACATGGAAATAGCTACACCGCTACTTGTATAAACATGGAAATATCAGCACCGCTATCTGTTTGAACATGGAAATATCTACACCGCTATCTGTATGAACATGGAAATATCTACACCGCTATCTGAATGAACATGGAAATAGCTACACCGCTATCTGTATGAACATGGAAATATCTACACCGCTATCTGTATGAACATGGAAATATCTACACCGCTATCTGTATAAACATGGAAATATCTACACCGCTATCTGTATGAACATGGAAATAGCTACACCACTATCTTTATGAACATGGAAATATCTACAGCACTACCTGTATGAACATGGAAATATCTACACCTCTATCTCTATGAACATGGATATATCTACACAGCCATCTGGATGAACATGGAAATATCTACACCGCTATCTGTATAAACATGGAAATATCTACACCGCTTCCTGTATAAACATGGAAATATCTACACCGCTACCTGTATAAACATGGAAATATCAGCACCGCTCTCTGTATGAACATGGAAATATCAGCAACTCTATCTGTATGAACATGGAAATATCTACACCGCTATCTGTATGAACATGGAAATATCTACACCGCTATCCGTATGAACATGGAAATATCTTCACCGCCATCTATATGAACATGGATATATCTACACAGCCATCTGGATGAACATGGAAATATCTACACCGCTATCTGTATGAACATGGAAATAGCTACACCGCTATCTGTATGAATATGGAAATATCTACACCGCTACCTGTATAAACATGGAAATATCTACACCGCTACCTGTATAAACATGGAAATATCTACACCGCTACCTGTATAAACATGGAAATATCAGCACCGCTCTCTGTATGAACATGGAAATATCAGCCCCTCTCTCAGTATGAACATGGAAATATCTACACCGCTATCTGTATGAACATGGAAATATCTACACCGCTATCTGAACATGGAAATATCTTCACCGCCATCTGTATGAACATGAATTTATCTACACAGCCATCTGGATGAACATGGAAATATCTACACCGCTATCTGTATGAACATGGAAATAGCTACACCGCTATCTGTATGAATATGGAAATATCTACACCACTATCTGTATGAACATGGAAATATCTACACGGCTATCTGTATGAACATGGAAATATCTTCACCGCCATCTGTATGAAAATGGATATATCTACACAGCCATCTGGATGAACATGGAAATATCTACACCAATATCTGTATGAACATGGAAATAGCTACACCGCTATCTGTATGAACATGGAAATATCTTCACCGCCATCTGTATGAACATGGATATATCTACACAGCCATCTGGATGAACATGGAAATATCTACACAGCTATCTGTATGAACATGGAAATATGTACACCACTATCTGTGTAAACATGCATACATCTTCACTGCTATCGGTATAAACATGGAAATATCTACACCGCTATCTGTATGAACATGGAAATATCTACACCGCTATTTGTTTGAACATGGAAATAACTACACCGCTATCTGCATGAAAATGGAAATATCTACACAGCTATCTGCATATACATGGAAATGTCAACAAAGCTATCTCTTTACACATGGATATAACTACACCGCTATCTCTATAAACATGGAAATATCTACACCGCCATCTGTATGAACATGGAAATATCTGCATCGCCATCTGTATGAACATATAAATATCTACACCGCCATCTATATTAAGATGGAGATATCTACACCGCTATCTGTATAAACATGGAAATATCTACACCGCTATCTGTATAAACATGGAAATATCTACACCGCTATCTGTATAAACATGGAAATATCTACACCGCTACCTGTATAAACATGGAAATATCAGCACCGCTATCTGTATGAACATGGAAATATCTACACCACTATCTGTATGAACATTGAAATATCTACACCGCTATCTGAATGAACATGGAAATAGCTACACCGCTATCTGTATGAACATGGAAATATCTACACCACTATCTGTATGAACATGGAAATATCTACACCGCTATCTGTATAAACATGGAAATATCTACAACGCTATCTGTATGAACATGGAAATAGCTACACCACTATCTGTATGAACATGGAAATATCTGCAGCACTACCTGTATGAACATGGAAATATCTACACCTCTATCTATATGAACATGGATATATCTACACAGCCATCTGGATGAAGATGGAAATATCTACACCGCTATCTGTATAAACATGGAAATATCTACACCGCTACCTGTATAAACATGGAAATATCTACACCGCTACCTGTATAAACATGGAAATATCAGCACCGCTCTCTGTATGAACATGGAAATATCAGCACCTCTATCTGTATGAACATGGAAATATCTACACCGCAATCTGTATGAACATGGAAATATCTACACCGCTATCCGTATGAACATGGAAATATCTTCACCGCCATCTATATGAACATGGATATATCTACACAGCCATCTGGATGAACATGGAAATATCTACACCGCTATCTGTATGAACATGGAAATAGCTACACCGCTATCTGTATGAATATGGAAATATCTACACCACTATCTGTATGAACATGGAAATATCTACACCGCTATCTGTATGAACATGGAAATATCTACACTGCTATCTGTATGAACATGGAAATATCTACACCGCAATCTGTGTAAACAAGCATACATCTTCACCGCTATCTGTATAAACATGGAAATATCTACACCGTTATCTGTATGAACATGGTAATATCTACACCGCTACCTGTATAAACATGGAAATATCTACACCACTACCTGTATAAACATGGAAATATCTACACCGCTACCTGTATAAACATGGAAATATCAGCACCGCTCTCTGTATGAACATGGAAATATCAGCCCCTCTATCTGTATGAACATGAAAACATCTACACCGCTATCTGTATGAACATGGAAATATCTACACCGCTATCCGTATGAACATGGAAATATCTTCACCGCCATCTGTATGAACATGGAAATATATACACCGCTATCTGTTTGAACATGGAAATATCTAAACCGCTATCTGCATGAAAATGAAAATATGTGCACAGCTATCTGCATATACATGGAAATATCTACACATCTATCTCTTTACACATGGAAATAACTACACCGCTATCTGTATGAACATGGAAATATCTACACCACCATCTCTATGAACATGGAAATATCAGCACCGCTATCTGTATAAACATGGAAATATCTACACCGCTACCTGTATAAACATGGAAATATCAGCACCGCTATCTGTATGAACATGGAAATATCTACACCGCTATCTGTATGAACATGGAAATAGCTACACCGCTATCTGTATGAATATGGAAATATCTACACCACTATCTGTATGAACATGGAAATATCTACACGGCTATCTGTATGAACATGGAAGTATCTTCACCGCCATCTGTATGAACATGGATATATCTACACAGCCATCTGGATGAACATGGAAATATCTACACCGCTATCTGTATGAACATGGAAATAGCTACACCGCTATCTGTATGAACATCGAAATATCTTCACCGACATCTGTATGAACATGGATATATCTGCACAGCCATCTGGATGAACATGGAAATATCTACACAGCTATCTGCATATACATGGAAATGTCTACAAAGCTATCTCTTTACACATGGATTTAACTACTCTGCTATCTCTATAAACATGGATATATCTACACCGCCATCTGTTTGAACATGGAAATATCTGCACCGCCATCTGTATGAACATATAAATATCTACACCGCCATCTATATTAAGATGGAGATATCTCACCGCTATCTGTATAAACCTGGAAATATCTACACCGCTATCTGTATAAACATGGAAATATCTACACCGCTTTCTGTATAAACATGGAAATATCTACACCGATACCTGTATAAACATGGAAATATCAGCACCGCTATCTGTATGAACATGGAAATATCTACACCGCCATCTGTATGAACATGGAAGTATCTACACCGCTATCTGTATGAACATGGAAATAGCTACACCGCTATCTGTAGAACATGGAAATATCTACACCACTATCTGTATGAACATGGAAATATCTACACCGCTACCTGTATAAACATGGAAATATCTACACCGCTACCTGTATAAACATGGAAATATCTACACCGCTACCTGTATAAACATGGAAATATCAGCACCGCTCTCTATATGAACATGGAAATATCAGCCCCTCTATCTGTATCAACATGAAAACATCTACACCGCTATCTGTATGAACATGGAAATATCTACACCGCTATCCGTATGAACATGGAAATATCTTCACCGCCATCTGTATGAACATGGATATATCTACACAGCCATCTGGATGAACATGGAAATATCTACACCGCTATCTGTATGAACATGGAAATATATACACCGCTATCTGTTTGAACATGGAAATATCTAAACCGCTATCTGCATGAAAATGAAAATATGTGCACAGCTATCTGCATATACATGGAAATATCTACACAGCTATCTCTTTACACATGGAAATAACTACACCGCTATCTGTATGAACATGGAAATATCTACACCACCATCTGTATGAACATGGAAATATCAGCACCGCCATCTGTATGAACATATAAATATCTACACCGCCATCTGTATTAAGAAGGAGATATCTAAACCGCTATCTGTATAAACATGGAAATATCTACACCGCTATCTGTAAGAACATGGAAATATCTACACAGTTATCTGTATAAACATGGAAATATCTACACCGCTACCTGCATAAACATGGAAATATCAGCACCGCTATCAGTATGAACATGGAAATATCTACACCGCTATCTGTATGAACATGGAAATATCTACACAGCCTTCTGGATGAACATGGAAATATCTTCACCGCCATCTGTATGAACATGGAAATATCTACACAGCCATGTGTATGAACATGGAAATATCTACACCGCTATCTGTATGAACATGGAAATATCTACACCGCTATCTGTATATACATGGAAATAACTACACCTCTATCTGTATAAACATGGAAATATCTACACCGCTACCTGTATAAACATGGAAATATCAGCACCGCTATCTGCATGAACATGGCAATATCAGCCCCTCTATCTGTAAGAACATGGAAATATCTAAACCGCTATCTGTAAGAACATGGAAATATCTACACCGTTATCAGTTTGAAGATGGAAATATATACACCGCTATCTGCATGAAAATGGAAATATCTACACAGATATCTGCATATACATGGAAATATCTACTCAGCCATCTCTTTACACATGGAAATAACTACACCGCTATCTGTATGAACATGGAAATATCTACACCGCCATCAGTATGAACATGGAAATATCTGCACCCCCATCTGTATGAACATATAAATATCTACACCGCCATCTGTATTAAGGAGATATCTACACCGCTATCTGAATAAACATGGAAATATCTACACCACTATCTGTATAAACATGGAAATATCCACACCGCTACCTGTATAAACATTTAAATATCAGCACCGCTATCTGTATGAATATGGAAATATCTACACCGCTAACTCTATGAACATGGAATTATCTACACCGCTATCTGTGTAAACATGCATACATCTTCACCGCTATCTGTATAAACGTGGAAATATCTACACCGCTATCTGTATGAACATGGAAATATCTACACCGCTATCTGTATGAACATGGAAATATCTACACCGGTATCTGTTTGAACTCGGAAATATCTACACCGCTGACTGCATGAAAATGGAAATATCTACACAGCTATCTGCATATACATGGAAATATCTACACAGATATCTCTTTACACATGGAAATAACTTCACCGCTATCTCTATAAACATCGAAATAACTACACCGCCATCGGTATGAACATGGAAATATCTGCACCGCCATGTGTATGAACATATAAATATCTGCACCGCCATCTGTATTAAGAAGGAGATATCTACACCACTATCTGTATAAACATGGAAATATCTACACCGCTATCTGTATAAACATGGAAATATCTACACCGCTACCTGTATAAACATGGAAATATCAGCACCGCTACCTGTATAAACATGGAAATATCTACACCGCTATCTGTATAAACATGGAAACAGCTACACAGCTATCTGTATGAACATGGAAATATCTTCACCGCCATCTGTATGAACATGGATATATCTACACAGCCATCTGTATGAACATGGAAATATCTACACCGTTATCTGTATGAACATGGAAATATCTACACCGTTAACTGTATGAACATGGAAATACCTTCACCGCCATCTGTATGAACATGGATATGTCTACACAGCCATCTGGATGAACATGGAAATATCTACACCGCTATCTGTATGAACATGGAAATCTCTACACCGCTATCTGTGTAAACATGCATACATTTCCCCGCTATCTGTATAAGCATGGAAATATCTACACCGCTCTCTGTATGAACATGGAAATATCTACACCGCTATCTGTTTGAACATGGAAATATCTGAACCGCTATCTGCATGAAACTAGAAATATCTATACAGCTATCTGCATATACATGGAAATATCTACAAAGCTATCTCTTTACACATGGAAATAACTACACCGCTATCTGTATGAACATGGAAATATCTACACCGCCATCTGTATGAACATGGAAATGTCTGCACTGCCATCTGTATTAGCATATAAATATCTGCACCGCCATCTGTATTAAGATGGAGATATCTTCACCGCTATCTGTATAAACTTGGAAATATCTACACCGCTATCTGTATAAATCTGGAAATATCTACACCGCTATCTGTATAAACATGGAAATATCTAAACCACTACCTGAATAAACATGGAAATATCTACACTGCTACCTGTATAAACATGGAAATATCTACACCACTACCTGTACAAACATGGAAATATCAGCACCGCTATCTGTATGAACATGGAATTACCAGGCCCTCTATCTGTATGAACATGGAAATATCTACACCGCTATCTCTATGAACATGGAAATATCTACACCGCTATCTGTTTGAACATGGAAATATCTAAACCGCTATCTGCATGAAAATGGAAATATCTACACAGCTATCTGCATATACATGGAAATATCTACACAGCTATCTCTTTACACATGGAAATAACTACACCGCTATCTGTATGAACATGGAAATATCTTCACCGCCATCTGTATGAACATGGATATATCTACACAGCCCTCTGGATGAACATGGAAATATCCACACCGCTATCTGTGTAAACATGCATAAATCTTCACCGCTATCTGTATAAACATGGAAATATCTACACCGCTATCTGTATGAACATGGAAATATCTACACCGTTATCAGTTTGAAGATGGAAATATATACACCGCTATCTGCATGAAAATGGAAATATCTACACAGATATCTGCATATACATGGAAATATCTACTCAGCCATCTCTTTACACATGGAAATAACTACACCGCTATCTGTATGAACATGGAAATATCTACACCGCCATCAGTATGAACAAGGAAATATCTGCACCCCCATCTGTATGAACATATAAATATCTACACCGCCATCTGTATTAAGGAGATATCTACACCGCTATCTGAATAAACATGGAATTATCTACACCGCTATCTGTATAAACATGGAAATATCCACACCGCTACCTGTATAAACAATTAAATATCAGCACCGCTATCTGTATGAATATGGAAATATCTGCACCGCTAACTCTATGAACATGGAAATATCTACACCGCTATCTGTGTAAACATGCATACATCTTCACCGCTATCTGTATAAACGTGGAAATATCTACACCGCTATCTGTATAAACATGGAAATATCTACACCGCGACCTGAATAAACATGGAAATATCTGCACAGCTATCTGTATGAACATGGAAATATCTACACCGCTATCTGTTCGAACATGGAAATATCTACACCGCTATCTGTATGAACATGGAAATATCTACACCGCTATCTGTATCAACATGGAAATATCTACACCACTATCTGTATAAACATAGAAATATCTACACCGCTATCTGTATGAACATGGATATATCTACACAGCCATCTTGATGAACATGGAAATATCTACACCGCTATCTGTATGAACCTGGAAATATCTACTCCGCTATCTGTGTAAACATGCATACATCTTCACCGCTATCTGTATAAACATGGAAATATCTACACCGCTATCTGTATGAACATGGAAATAGCTACACCGCTATCTGTATGAACATGGAAATATCTACACCGCTATCTGTATGAACATGGATATATCTACACAGCCATCTGGATGAACATGGAAATATCTACACCGCTATCTGTGCAAACATGCATACATCTTCACCGCTATCTGTATGAACATGGAAATATCTACACCGCTATCTGTATGAACATGGAAATATCTACACCGCTATCTGTGTGAACATGGAAATATCTACACCGCTATCTGTTTGAACATGGAAATATCTACACCGCTATCTGCATGAAAATGGAAATATCTACAATGCTATCTGCATATACATGGAAATATCTAAACAGCTATCTCTTTACACATGGAAATAACTACAACGCTATCTGTTTGAACATGGAAATATCTACACCGCCATCTGTATGAACATGGAAATATGTGCACCGCCATCTGTATGAACATATAAATATCTACACCGCCATCTGTATTAAGATGGAGATATCTACACCACTATCTGTATAAACATGGAAATATCTACACCGCTATCTGTATAAACATGGAAATATCTACACCGCTATCGGTATGAACATGGAAATATCTACACCGCTATCTGTATGAACATGGAAATATCTACACCGCTATCTGTATGAATATGGAAATATCTACACCGGTATCTGTTTGAACTCGGAAATATCTACACCGCTGACTGCATGAAAATGGAAATATCTACACAGCTATCTGCATATACATGGAAATATCTACACAGATATCTCTTTACACATGGAAATAACTTCACCGCTATCTCTATAAACATCGAAATATCTACACCGCCATCTGTATGAACATGGAAATATCTGCACCGCCATGTGAATGAACATATAAATATCTGCACCGCCATCTGTATTAAGAAAGAGATATCTACACCGCTATCTGTATAAACATGGAAATATCTACACCGCTATCTGTATATACATGGAAATATCTACACCGCTACCTGTATAAACATGGAAATATCAGCACCGCTATCTGTATAAACATGGAAATATCTACACCGCTATCTGTATAAACATGGAAATATCTACACCGGTATCTGTATGAACATGGAAATATCTTCACCGCCATCTGTATGAACATGGATATATCTACACAGCCATCTGTACGAACATGGAAATATCTACACCGTCATCTGTATGAACATGGAAATATCTACACCGTTAACTGTATGAACATGGAAATACCTTCACCGCCATCTGTATGAACATGGATATGTCTACACAGCCATCTGGATGAACATGGAAATATCTACACCGCAATCTGTATGAACATGGAAATATCTACACCGCTATCTGTGTAAACATGCATACATTTCTCCGCTATCTGTATAAGCATGGAAATATCTACACCGCTATCTGTATGAACATGGAAATATCTACACCGCTATCTGTTTGAACATGGAAATATCTGAACCGCTATCTGCATGAAACTAGAAATATCTACACAGCTATCTGCATATACATGGAAATATCTACAAAGCTATCTCTTTACA
Source organism: Gorilla gorilla gorilla (assembly GCF_029281585.2). Taxonomy (NCBI): domain Eukaryota; kingdom Metazoa; phylum Chordata; class Mammalia; order Primates; family Hominidae; genus Gorilla; species Gorilla gorilla. Next base: position 4,159,066 of record NC_073247.2, read on the forward strand.
CATGGAAATAACTACACCGCTATCTGTATGAACATGGAAATATCTACACCGCCATCTGTATGAACATGGAAATGTCTGCACTGCCATCTGTATTAGCATATAAATATCTGCACCGCCATCTGTATTAAGATGGAGATATCTTCACCGCTATGTGTATAAACTTGGAAATATCTACACCGCTATCTGTATAAACCTGGAAATATCTACACAGCTATCTGTATAAACATGGAAATATCTACACCACTACCTGAATAAAGATGGAAATATCAGCACCGCTATCTGTATGAACATGGAAATATCTACACCACTATCTCTATGAACATGGAAATATCTACACCGCTATCTGTATGAACATGGAAATAGCTACACCGTTATCTGTATGAACATGGAAATATCTACACCACTATCTGTATGAACATGGAAATATCTATACCGCTATCTGTATGAACATGGATATATCTCCACAGCAATCTGGATGAACATGGAAATATCTACACCGCTATCTGCATGAACATGGAAATATATAAACCGCTATTTGTGTAAACATGCATACATCTTCACTGCAACCTGCATAAGCATGGAAATATCTACACCGCTATCTGTATGAACATGGAGATATCTACACCGCTATCTGTTTGAACATGGAAATATCTAAACCGCTATCAGCATGAAAATGGAAATATCTACACAGCTATCTGCATATACATGGAAATATCTACACAGCGATCTCTTTACACATGGAAATAACTACACCGCTATCTGTATGAACATGGAAATATCTACACCGCCATCTGTATGAACATGGAAATATCTGCACCACCATCTGTATGAACATATAAATATCTACACCCCCATCTGTATTAAGAAGGAGATATCTACACCGCTATCTGTATAAACACGGAAATATCTACACCGCTATCTGTATAAACATGGAAATATCTGCACCGCTATCTGTATAAAGATGGAAATATCTACACTGCTACCTGTATAAACATGGAAATATCTACACCACTTCCTGTACAAACATGGAAATATCAGCACCGCTATCTATATGAACATGGAAATACCAGGCCCTCTATCTGTATGAACATGGAAATATCTACACCGCTATCTCTATGAACATGGAAATATCTACACCGCTATCTGTTTGAACATGGAAATATCTAAACCGCTATCTGCATGAAAATGGAAGTATCTACACAGCTATCTGCATATACATGGAAATATCTACACAGCGATCTCTTTACACATGGAAATAACTACACCGCTATCTGTATGAACATGGAAATATCTACACCGCCATCTGTATGAACATGGAAATATCTGCACCGCCATCTGTATGAACATATAAATATCTACACCGCCGTCTGTATTAAGAAGGAGATATCTTCACCGCTATCTGTATAAACATGGAAATATCTACACCGCTATCTGTATGAACATGGAAATATCTACACCGTTATCAGTTTGAAGATGGAAATATAAACACCGCTATCTGCATGAAAATGGAAATATCTACACAGATATCTGCATATACATGGAAATATCTACTCAGCCATCTCTTTACACATGGAAATAACTACACCGCTATCTGTATGAACATGGAAATATCTACACCGCCATCAGTATGAACATGGAAATATCTGCACCCCCATCTGTATGAACATATAAATATCTACACCGCCATCTGTATTAAGGAGATATCTACACCGCTATCTGAATAAACATGGAAATATCTACACCGCTATCTGTATAAACATGGAAATATCTACACCGCTACCTGTATAAACATTTAAATATCAGCACCGCTATCTGTATGAATATGGAAATATCTACACCAATAACTCTATGAACATGGAAATATCTACACCGCTATCTGTGTAAACATGCATACAACTTCACCGCTATCTGTATAAACGTGGAAATATCTACACCGCTATCTGTATAAACATGGAAATATCTACACCGCTACCTGTATAAACATGGAAATATCAGCCCCGCTATCTGTCTGAACATGGAAATATCTGCACCGCTATCTGTATGAACATGGAAATATCTACACCGCTATCTGTATGAACATGGAAATACCTACACCGCTATCTGTATGAACATGGAAATATCTACACCGCTATCTGTTTGAACATGTAAATATCTACACCGCTACCTGCATGAAAATGGAAATATCTACAAAGCTATCTGCATATACATGGAAATATCTACACAGCTATCTCTTTACACATGGAAATAACTACACCGCTATATCTATAAACATGGAAATATCTACACCACCATCTGTATGAACATGGAAATACCTGCACCGCCATCTGTATGAACATATAAATATATACACCGCCATCTGTATTAAGAAGGAGATATCTACACCGCTATCTGTATATACATGGAAATATCTACACTGCTGCCTGTATAAACATGGAAATATCAGCACCGCTATCTGTATGAACATGGAAATATCTACACCGCTACCTGTATGAACAAGGAAATATCTACACCGCTATCTGTATGAACATGGAAATATCTACACTGCTATCTGTATGAATATGGAAATATCTACACTGCTATCTGCATATACATGGAAATATCTACACAGCTATCTCTTTACACATGGAAATAACTACACCGCTATCAGTTTGAACATGGAAATATCTACACCGCCATCTGTATGAACATGGAAATATCTGCACCGCCATCTGTATGAACATATAAATAGCTACACCGCCATCTGTATTAAGATGGAGATACCTACACCGCTATCTGTATACACATGGGAATATCTACACCGCTATATGTATGAACATGGAAATATCTACACCGCTATCTGTATGAACATGGAAATATCTACACCGCTATCTGTTTGAACATGTAAATATCTGCACCGCTACCTGTATAAACATGGAAATATCAGCCCCGCAATCTGTATGAACATGGAAATATCTACACCGCTATCTGTATGAACATGGAAATACCTACACCGCTATCTGTATGAACATGGAAATATCTACACTGCTATCTGCATATACATGAAAATATCTACACAGCTATCTCTTTACACATGGAAATAACTACACCGCTATCAGTTAGAACATGGAAATATCTACACCGCCATCTGTATGAACTTGGATATATCTGCACCGCCATCTGTATGAACATATAAATATTTACACCGCCATCTGTATTAAGATGGAGATATCTACACCGCTATCTGTATAAACATGGAAATATCTACACCGCTATCTGTATAAACATGGAAATATCTACAACGCTATCTGTATGAACATGGAAATATCTACACCGCTATCTGTATGAACATGGAAATATCTACACCGCTATCTGTATGAACATGGAAATATCTACACCGCTATCTGTGTGAACATGGAAATATCTACACCGCTATCTGTTTGAACATGTAAATATCTACACCGCTATCTGCATGAAAATGGAAATATCTACAAAGCTATCTGCATATACATGGAAATATCTACACATCTATCTCTTTACACATGGAAATAACTACACCGCTATATCTATAAACATGGAAAAATCTACACCACCATCTGTATGAACATGGAAATATCTGCACCGCCATCTGTATGAACATACAAATATCTACACTGCCATCTGTATGAACATGGAAATATCTGCACCGCCATCTGTATGAACATATAAATATCTACACCGCCATCTGTATTAAGATGGAGATATCTACACCGCTATCTGAATAAACTTGGAAATATCTACAAAGCTATCTGCATGAACATGGAAATATCTACACCGCTATTTGTGTAAACATGCATACATCTTCACCGCAATCTGCATAAGCATGGAAATACCTACACCGCTATCTGTTTGAACATGGAAATATCTACACCGCTATCTGTTTGAACATGGAAATATCTACACCGCTGTCTGTTTGAACATGGAAATATCTAAACCGCTATCAGCATGAAAATGGAAATATCTACATAGCTTTCTGCATATACATGGAAATATCTACACAGCTATCTCTTTACACATGGAAATAACTACACCGCTATCTGTATGAACATGGAAATATCTACACCGCCATCTGTATGAATATGGAAATATCTGCACCGCCATCTGTATGAACATATAAATATCTACACCGCCATCTGTATTAAGAAGGAGATATCTACACCGCTATCTGTATGAACATGGAAATATCTACACCACTATCTGTATAAACATGGAAATATCTACACTGCTACCTGTATAAACATGGAAATATCTACACCTCTACCTGTATAAACATGGAAATATCAGCACCGCTATCTGTATGAACATGGAAATATCAGCCCCTCTATCTGTATGAACATGGAAATATCTACACCGCTATCTGTATGAACATGGAAATTTCTACACCGCTATCTGTTTGAACATGGAAATATCTAAACCGCTATCTGCATGAAAATGGATATATCTACCCAGCTATCTGCATATACATGGAAATATCTACACAGCTATCCCTTTACACATGGAAATAACTACACCGCTATCTGTATGAAGATGGAGATATCTTCACAGCCATCTGTATGAACATGGATATATCTACACAGCCCTCTGGATGAACATGGAAATATCCACACCGCTATCGGTGTAAACATGCATACATCTTCATCGCTATCTGTATAAACTTGGAAATATCTACACCGCTATCTGTATGAACATGGAAATATCTACACTGCTATCTGTATGAACATGGAAATATCTACACCGCCATCTGTATGAACATGGAAATATCTGCACCGCCATCTGTATGAACATGGATATGTCTACACAGCCATCTGGATGAACATGGAAATATCTACACAGCTATCTGTATGAACATGGAAATATCTACACCGCTATCTGTGTAAACATGCATACATCTTCACCGCTATCTGTATAAACATGGAAATATCTACACCGCTATCTGTATGAACATGGAAATATCTACACCGCTATCTGTTTGAACATGGAAATATCTAAACCGCTATCTGCAAGAAAATAGAAATATCTACACAGCTATCTGCATATACACGGAAATATCTACAAAGCTATCTCTATACACATGGAAATAACTACACCGCTATCTCTATAAACATGGAAATATCTACAGCGCCATCTGTGTGAACATGGACATATCTGCACCGCCATCTGTATGAACATAAATATCTACACCGCCATCTGGATTAAGATGGAGATATCTTCACCGCTCTCTGTATAAACTTGGAAATATCTACACCGCTATCTGTATAAACATGGAAATACCTACACCGCTACCTGTATAAATATGGAAATATCTACACCGCTACCTCTATAAACATGGAAATATCAGCACCTCTATCTGTATGAACATGGAAATATCTCCACCGCTATCTGTTTGAACATGGAAATATCTAAACTGCTATCTGCATGAAAATGGAAATATCTACACAGATATCTGCATTAACTTGGAAATATCTACACAGCTATCTCTTTACACATGGAAATAACTACACCGCTATCTGTATGAACATGGAAATATCTTCAACGCCATCTGCATGAACATGGATATATCTACACAGCCATCTGGATGAACATGGAAATATCTACACAGCTATCTGTATGAACATGGAAATATCTACACCGCTATCTGTGTAAACATGCATACATCTTCACCGCTATCTGTATAAACATGGAAATATCTAAACTGCTATCTGCATGAACATGGAAATATCTACACCGCTATCTGTTTGAACATGGAAATATCTACACCGCTATCTGTATAAACATGGAAATATCTACACCGCTATCTGTATAAACATGGAAATATCTACCCCGCTACCTGTATAAACATTGAAATATCAGCACCGCTATCTGTATGAACATGGAAATATCAGCCCTTCTATCAGTATGAACATGGAAATATCTACACCGTTACCTGTATGAACATGGAAATATCTACACCGCTATCCGTATGAACATGGAAATATCTGCAATGCCATCTGTATGAACATGGATATATCTACACAGCCATCTGGATGAACATGGAAACATCTACACCGCTATCTGTATGAACATGGAAATAGTTACACCGCTATCCGTATGAACATGGAAATATCTACACCACTATCTGTATGAACATGGAAATATCTACACCGCTATCTGTATGAACATGGAATTATCTTCACCGCCATCTGTATGAACATCGATATATCTACACAGCCATCTGGATGAACATGGAAATATCTACACCGCTATCTGTATGAACATGGAAAAAGCTACACAGCTATCTGTATGAACATGGAAATATCTACACCGCTATCTGTATGAACATGGAAATAACTACAATGCTATCTGTATGAACATGGAAATATCTTCACCGCCATCTGTATGAACATGGATATATCTACACAGCCATCTGGATGAACATGGAAATATCTACAGAGCTTTCTGTATGAACATGGAAATATATACACTGCTATCTGTCTAAACATGCATACATCTTCACCGCTATCTGTATAAACATGGAAATATCTACACCGCTATCTGTATGAACATGGAAATATCTACACCGCTATCTGTTTGAACATGGAAATATCTACACCGCTATCTGCATGAAAATGGAAATATCTACACAGCGATCTGCATATACATGGAATTGTCTACAAAGCTATCTCTTTACACATGGAAATAACTACACCGCTATCTCTATAAACATGGAAATATCTACACCGCCATCTGTATGAAAATGGAAATATCTGCAACGCCTTCTATATGAACATATAAATATCTACACCGCCATCTGTATTAAGATGGAGATATCTACACCGCCATCTGTATAAACCTGGAAATATCGACACTGCTATCTGTATAAACATGGATATATCGACACCACTATCTGTATAAACATGGAAATATCTACACCGCTATCTGTATAAACATGGAAATATCTACACCGCTACCTGTATAAACATGGAAATATCAGCACAGCTATCTGTATGAACATGGAAATATCTACACCGCTATCTGTACGAACATGGAAATATCTACACCGCTATCTGTATGAACATGGAAATAGCTACACCGCTATCTGTATGAACATGGAAATATCAACACCACTATCTGCATGAACATAGAAATATCTACACCGCTATCTGTATGAAGATGGATATATCTACACAGCCATCTGGATGAACATGGAAATATCTACACCGCTATCTGTATGAACATGGAAATATCTACACCGCTATCTGCATGTAAATGGAAATAACTACAAAGCTATCTGCACATACATGAAAATATCTACACAGCTATCTCTTTACACATGGAAATAACTACACCGCTATATCTATAAACATGGAAAAATCTACACCACCATCTGTATGAACATGGAAATATCTGCACCGCCATCTGTATGAACATACAAATATATACACCGCCATCTGTATTAAGAAGGAGATATCTACACCGCTATTTGAATAAACATGGAAATATCTACACTGCTGCCTGCATAAACATGGAAATATCAGCACCGCAATCTGTATGAACATGGAAATATCTACACCGCTAGCTGTATGAACATGGAAATATCTACATCGCTATCTGTATGAACATGGAAATATTTACACCGCTATCTGTTTGAACATGTAAATATCTGCACCGCTACCTGTATAAACATGGAAATATCAGCCCCGCTATCTGTATGAACATGGAAATATCTACACCGCTATCTGTATGAACATGGAAATATATACACCGCTATCTTTATGAACATGGAAATATATACACCGCTATCTGTATGAACATGGAAATATCTACACCGCTATCTGTTTGAACATGTAAATATCTACACCGCTATCTGCATGAAAATGGAAATATCTACAAAGCTATCTGCATATACATGGAAATATCTACACAGCTATCTCTTTACACATGGAAATATCTACACCGCTATATATATAAACATGGAAATATCTACACCACCATCTGTATGAACATGGAAATACCTGCACCGCCATCTGTGTGAACATATAAATATCTACACCGCCATCTCTATTAAGAAGGAGATATCAACACCGCTATCTGTATAAACATGGAAATATCTACACTGCTGCCTGTATAAACATGGAAATATCAGCACCGCTATCTGTATGAACATTGAAATATCTACACCGCTACCTGCATGAACATGGAAATATCTACACCGCTATCTGTATGAACTTGGAAATATCTACACCGCTATCTGTATGAACATGGAAATATCTACACTGCTATATGCATATACATGAAAATATCTACACAGCTATCTCTTTACACATGGAAATAACTACACCGCTATCAGTTAGAACATGGAAATATCTACACCGCCATCTGTATGAACTTGGATATATCTGCACCGCCATCTGTATGAACATATAAATATTTACACCGCCATCTGTATTAAGATGGAGATATCTACACCGCTATCTGTATAAACATGGAAATATCTACACCGCTATCTGTATAAACATGGAAATATCTACAACGCTATCTGTATAAACATGGAAATATCTACACCTCTATCTGTATGAACATGGAAATATCTACACCGCTATCTGTATGAACATGGAAATATCTACACCGCTATCTGTATGAACATGGAAATATCTACACCGCTATCTGTGTGAACATGGAAATATCTACACCGCTATCTGTTTGAACATGTAAATATCTACACCGCTATCTGCATGAAAATGGAAATATCTACAAAGCTATCTGCATATACATGGAAATATCTACACATCTATCTCTTTACACATGGAAATAACTACACCGCTATATCTATAAACATGGAAAAATCTACACCACCATCTGTATGAACATGGAAATATCTGCACCGCCATCTGTATGAACATACAAATATCTACACCGCCATCTGTATGAACATGGAAATATCTGCACCGCCATCTGTATGAACATATAAATATCTACACCGCCATCTGTATTAAGATGGAGATATCTACACCGCTATCTGAATAAACTTGGAAATATCTACAAAGCTATCTGCATGAACATGGAAATATCTACACCGCTATTTGTGTAAACATGCATACATCTTCACCGCAATCTGCATAAGCATGGAAATACCTACAAAGCTATCTGTTTGAACATGGAAATATCTACACCGCTATCTGTTTGAACATGGAAATATCTACACCGCTGTCTGTTTGAACATGGAAATATCTAAACCGCTATCAGCATGAAAATGGAAATATCTACATAGCCATCTGCATATACATGGAAATATCTACACAGCTATCTCTTTACACATGGAAATAAATACACCGCTATCTGTATGAACATGGAAATATCTACACCGCCATCTGTATGAATATGGAAATATCTGCACCGCCATCTGTATGAACATATAAATATCTACACCGCCATCTGTATTAAGAAGGAGATATCTACACCGCTATCTGTATGAACATGGAAATATCTACACCGCTATCTGTATAAACATGGAAATATCTACACTGCTACCTGTATAAACATGGAAATATCTACACCTCTACCTGTATAAACATGGAAATATCAGCACCGCTATCTGTATGAACATGGAAATATCAGCCCCTCTATCTGTATGAACATGGAAATATCTACACCGCTATCTGTATGAACATGGAAATTTCTACACCGCTATCTGTTTGAACATGGAAATATCTAAACCGCTATCTGCATGAAAATGGATATATCTACCCAGCTATCTGCATATACATGGAAATATCTACACAGCTATCCCTTTACACATGGAAATAACTACACCGCTATCTGTATGAAGATGGAGATATCTTCACAGCCATCTGTATGAACATGGATATATCTACACAGCCCTCTGGATGAACATGGAAATATCCACACCGCTATCGGTGTAAACATGCATACATCTTCATCGCTATCTGTATAAACTTGGAAATATCTACACCGCTATCTGTATGAACATGGAAATATCTACACTGCTATCTGTATGAACATGGAAATATCTACACCGCCATCTGTATGAACATGGAAATATCTGCACCGCCATCTGTATGAACATGGATATGTCTACACAGCCATCTGGATGAACATGGAAATATCTACACAGCTATCTGTATGAACATGGAAATATCTACACCGCTATCTGTGTAAACATGCATACATCTTCACCGCTATCTGTATAAACATGGAATTATCTACACCGCTATCTGTATGAACATGGAAATATCTACACCGCTATCTGTTTGAACATGGAAATATCTAAACCGCTATCTGCAAGAACATAGAAATATCTACACAGCTATCTGCATATACACGGAAATATCTACAAAGCTATCTCTATACACATGGAAATAACTACACCGCTATCTCTATAAACATGGAAATATCTACAGCGCCATCTGTGTGAACATGGACATATCTGCACCGCCATCTGTATGAACATATGAATATCTACACCGCCATCTGGATTAAGATGGAGATATCTTCACCGCTCTCTGTATAAACTTGGAAATATCTACACCGCTATCTGTATAAACATGGAAATAACTACACCGCTACCTGTATAAACATGGAAATATCTACACCGCTACCTCTATAAACATGGAAATATCAGCACCTCTATCTTTATGAACATGGAAATATCTACACCGCTATCTGTTTGAACATGGAAATATCTAAACCGCTATCTGCATGAAAATGGAAATATCTACACAGATATCTGCATTAACTTGGAAATATCTACACAGCTATCTCTTTACACATGGAAATAACTACACCGCTATCTGTATGAACATGGAAATATCTTCAACGCCATCTGCATGAACATGGATATATCTACACAGCCATCTGGATGAACATGGAAATATCTACACAGCTATCTGTATGAACATGGAAATATCTACACCGCTATCTGTGTAAACATGCATACATCTTCACCGCTATCTGTATAAACATGGAAATATCTAAACTGCTATCTGCATGAACATGGAAATATCTGCACCGCTATCTGTTTGAACATGGAAATATCTACACCGCTATCTGTATAAACATGGAAATATCTACACCGCTATCTGTATAAACATGGAAATATCTACCCCGCTACCTGTATAAACATTGAAATATCAGCACCGCTATCTGTATGAACATGGAAATATCAGCCCTTCTATCAGTATGAACATGGAAATATCTACACCGTTATCTGTAAGAACATGGAAATATCTGCACGGCCATCTGTATGAACATATAAATATATACACCGCCTTCTGTATTAAGATGGAGATATCTACACAGCTATCTGTATAAACATGGAAATATCTACACCGCTATCTGTATAAACATGGAAATATCTACACCGCTATCTGTAAAAACATGGAAATATCTACACCTCTACCTGTATAAACGTGGAAATATCAGCACCGCTATCTGTATGAACATGGAAATATCAGCCCCTCTATGTGAATGAACATGGAAATATCTACACCACTATCTGTATGAACATGGAAATATCTACACCGCTAGATGTATGAACATGGAAATATCTACACCGCTATCTGTATGAACATGGAAATATCTACACCGCTATCTGTTTGAACATGTAAATATCTACACCGCTATCTGCATGTAAATGGAAATAACTACAAAGCTATCTGCCCATACATGAAAATATCTACACAGCTATCTCTTTACACATGGAAATAACTACACCGCTATATCTATAAACATGGAAAAATCTACACCACCATCTGTATGAACATGGAAATATCTGCACCGCCATCTGTATGAACATACAAATATATACACCGCCTTCTGTATTAAGAAGGAGATATCTACACCGCTATTTGAATAAACATGGAAATATCTACACTGCTGCCTGTATAAAAATGGAAATATCAGCACCGCAATCTGTATGAACATGGAAATATCTACACCGCTACCTGTATGAACATGGAAATATCTACAGCGCTATCTGTATGAACATGGAAATATCTACACCGCTATCTGTATGAACATGGAAATATCTACACCGCCATCTGTATGAACATGGAAATATCTAGACCGCCATCTGTATGAACATGGAAATATCTACACCGCCATCTGTATGAACATGGAAATATCTGCACCGCCATCTGTATGAACATATAAATATCTACACCGCCATCTGTATTAAGATGGGGATATCTACACCGCTATCTGAATAAACATGGAAATATCTACACCGCTATCTGTATAAACATGGAAATTTCTACACCGCTATCTGTATAAACATGGAAATATCTACACCGCTATCTGTATGAACATGGAAATATCTACACCGCTATCTGTTTGAACAAGGAAATATCTACACCGCTATCTGCATGAAAATGGAAATATCTACACAGCTATCTGCATATACATGGAAATATCTACAAAGCTATCTCCTTACACATGGAAATAACTACAGCGCTATCTCTATAAACATACAAATATCTACACCGCCATCTGTATGAACATGGACATATCTGCAATGCCATCTGTATGAACATATAAATATATACACCGCCATCTATATTAAGATGGAGATATCTACACCGCTATCTACATGAAAATGGAAATATCTACACTGCTATCTGCATATACATTTAAATATCTACACAGCTATCTCTTTACACGTGGAAATAACTACACCGCTATCTGTATGAACATGGAAATATCTACACCGCCATCTGTATGAAAATGTAAATATCTACACCGCCATCTGTATTAAGATAGAGGTATCTACACTGCTATCTGTATAAACATGGAAATATCTACACCGCTATCTGTATAAACATGGAAATACCTACACCGCTATCTGTATATACATGGAAATATCTACACCACTACCTGTATAAACATGGAAATATCTACACCGCTATCTGTATGAACATGGAAATATCTACACCACTATCTGTATGAACGTGGAAATACATACACCGCTATCTGTATGAACATGGAAATATCTACAACGCTATCTGTTTGAACATGGAAATATCTACACCGCTGTCTGCATGAAAATGTAAATATCTTCACAGCTATCTGCATATACATGGAAATATCTACACAGCTATCTCTTTACAGATGGAAATAACTACACCGCTATCTCTATAAACATGGAAATCTCTACACCGCCATCTGTATGAACATGGAAATATCTGCACCGCCATCTGTATGAACATATAAATATCTACACCGCCATCTGTATTAAGAAGGGGATATCTACACCGCTATCTGTATAAACATGGAAATATCTACACCGCTATCTGTATAAACATGGAATTATCTACACCGCTATCTGTATAAACATGGAAATATCTACACCGCTACCTGTATAAACATGGAAATATCAGCACCGCTATCGGTATGAACATGGAAATATCTACACCGATATCTGTATGAACATGGGTATATCTACACGGCTATATGTATGAACATGGAAATATCTTTACCGCCATCTGTATGAACATGGATATATCTACACAGCCATCTGTATGAACATGGAAATATCTACACCGCTATCTGTATGAACATGGAAATATCTACAAAGTTTTCTGTACGAACATGGAAATATCTTCACCGCCATCTGTATGAAAATGGATATGGCTACACAGCCATCTGGATAAACATGGAAATATCTACACCGCGACCTGTATGAACATGGAAATATCTACACCGCTATCTGTGTAAACATGCATACACCTTCACCGCTATCTGTATAACCATGGAAATATCTACACCGCTATCTGTATGAACATGGAAATATCTACACCGCTATCTGTTTGAACATGGAAATATCTAAACCGCTATCTGCATGAAAATGGAAATATCTACACAGTTATCTACATATACATGGAAATATCTACACAGCTATCTCTATACACGTGGAAATAACTACACCGCTATCTGTATGAACATGGAAATATCTTCACCGCCATCTGTATGAATATGGAAATATCTGCGCCGCCATCTGTATGAACATGGAAATATCTACACCGCTATCTGTTTGAAGATGGAAATATCTACAACGCTATCTGTGTAAACATGCATACATCTTCACCGCTATCTATATAAACATGGAAATATCAACACTGCTATCTGTATGAACATGGAAATATCTACACCGCTACATGTATAAACATGGAAATATCTACACCGCTATCTGTATGAACATGGAAATATCTACACCGCTATCTGTATGAACATGGAAATATCTACACCGCTATCTGTTTGAAGATTTAAATATATACACCGCTATCTGCATGAAAATGGAAATATCTACACTGCTATCTGCATGAAAATGGAAATATCTACACAGCTATCTGCATATACATGGAAATATCTACACAGCTATCTCTTTACACATGTAAATAACTACACCGCTATCTGTATGAACATGGAAATATCTACACTGCCATCTGTATGAACATGGAAATATCTGCACCGCAATCTGTATGAACATATAAACATCTACACTGCCATCTGTATTAAGATGGAGATATCTACACCGCTATCTGAATAAACATGGAAATATCTACACCGCTATCTGTATAAACATGGAAATATCGGCACTGCTATCTGTATGAACATGGAAATATCAGCCCCTCTATCTGTATGAACATGGAGATATCTACACCGCCATCTGTATGAACATGGATATACCTACACAGCCATCTGGAGGAACATGGAAATATCTACACCGCTATCTGTATGAACATGGAAATAGCTACACCGCTATCTGTAAGAACATGGAAATATCTACACCGCTATCTGTATGAACATGGAATTATCTACACCGCTATCTGTATGAACAAGGAAATATCTTCACCGCCATCTGTACGAACATGGATATATCTACAGAGCCATCTGGATGAACATGGAAATATCTACACCGCCATCTGAATGAACATATAAATATCTACACCGCCATCTGTATTAAGATGGAGATATCTACACCGCTATCTGTATAAACCTGGAAATATCTACACCGCTATCTGTATAAACATGGAAATATCTTCACCGCTATCTGGATAAACATGGAAATTTCTACACTGCTACCTGTATAAACATGGAAATATCAGCACCGCTATCTGTTGGAAAATGGAGATATCTACACCGCCATCGGTATGAACATGGATATATCTACACAGCCATCTGGAGGAACATGGAAATATCTACAACGGTCTCTGTACGAACATGGAAATATCTACACCGCTATCTGTATGAACATGGAAATAGCTACACCGCTATCTGTATGAACATGGAAATATCTACACCACTATCTGAATGAACATGGAAATATCTACACCGCTATCTGTATGAACATGGATATATCTACACGGCCATCTGGATGAACTTGGAAATATCTACACCGCTATCTGTGTAAACATGCATGCATCTTCACCGCTATCTGTAAAAACATGGAAATATCTGCACCGCTATCTGTATGAACATGGAAACATCTACACCGCTATCTGTTTGAACATGGAAATATCTACACGGCTATCTGCATGAAAATGGAAATATCTACACTGCTATCTGCATATACATGGAAATATCTACACAGCTATCTCTTTACACATGGAAATAACTACACCGCTATCTGTATGAACATGGAAATATCTACACCGCCATCTGTATGAACATGGAAATATCTACACCGCCATCTGTATGAACATGGAAATATCTTCACCGCCATCTGTACGAACATGGATATATCTACAGAGCCATCTGGATGAACATGGAAATATCTACAACGCCATCTGTATGAACATATAAATATCTACACCGCCATCTGTATTAAGATGGATATATCTACACCGCTATCTGTATAAACATGGAAATATCAACACCGCTATCTGTATAAACATGGAAATATCTACACCGCTATCTGTATAAACATGGAAATATCTACACCGCTACCTGTATAAACATGGAAATATCAGCACCGCTATCTGTATGAACATGGAAATATCTACACCGCTATCTGTATGAACATGGAAATATCTACACCGCTACCTGTATGAACATGGATATATCTACACAGCCCTCTGGATGAACATGGAAATCTCTACACCGCTATCTGTGTAAACATGCATACATCTTCACCGCTATCTGTATAAACATGGAAATATCTACACTGCTATCTCTATGAACATGGAAATATCTACACCGCTATGTGTTTGTAGATGGAAATATATACACAGCTATCTGCATGGAAATGGAAATATCTACACAGCTATCTGCATATAGATGGAAATATCTACACAGCTATCTCTTTACACATTGAAATATCTACACCGCTATCTGTGGGAACATGGAAATATCAGCACCGCAATCTGTATGAACATGGAAATATCTACACCGCTATCTGCATGAAAATGGAAATATCTACACAGCTATCTGCATATAGATGGAAATATCTACACAGCAATCTCTTTACACATGGAAATAACTACACCGCTATCTGTATGAACATGGACATATCTACACCGCTATCTGTATAAACATGGAAATATCAGCACCGCTATCTGTATGAACATGGAAATATCAGCCCCTCTATCTGTATGAACATGGAGATATCTACACCGCCACCTGTATGAACAAGGATATATCTACACAGCCATCTGGATGAACATGGAAATATCCACACGGCTATCTGTATGAACATGGAAATAGCTACACCGCTATCTGTATGAACATGGAAATATCTACACCGCTATCTGTATGAACATGGAAATATCTACACCGCTATCTGTATGAACATGGAAATATCTACACTGCCATCTGTATGAACATGGAAATATCTGCACCGCAATCTGTATGAACATATAAACATCTACACTGCCATCTGTATTAAGATGGAGATATCTACACCGCTATCTGAATAAACATGGAAATATCTACACCGCTATCTGTATAAACATGGAAATATCGGCACTGCTATCTGTATGAACATGGAAATATCAGCCCCTCTATCTGTATGAACATGGAGATATCTACACCGCCATCTGTATGAACATGGATATACCTACACAGCCATCTGGAGGAACATGGAAATATCTACACCGCTATCTGTATGAACATGGAAATAGCTACACCGCTATCTGTAAGAACATGGAAATATCTACACCGCTATCTGTATGAACATGGAATTATCTACACCGCTATCTGTATGAACAAGGAAATATCTTCACCGCCATCTGTACGAACATGGATATATCTACAGAGCCATCTGGATGAACATGGAAATATCTACACCGCCATCTGTATGAACATATAAATATCTACACCGCCATCTGTATTAAGATGGAGATATCTACACCGCTATCTGTATAAACCTGGAAATATCTACACCGCTATCTGTATAAACATGGAAATATCTTCACCGCTATCTGGATAAACATGGAAATTTCTACACTGCTACCTGTATAAACATGAAAATATCAGCACCGCTATCTGTTGGAAAATGGAGATATCCACACCGCCAGCGGTATGAACATGGATATATCTACACAGCCATCTGGAGGAACATGGAAATATCTACAACGGTCTCTGTACGAACATGGAAATATCTACACCGCTATCTGTATGAACATGGAAATAGCTACACCGCTATCTGTATGAACATGGAAATATCTACACCACTATCTGAATGAACATGGAAATATCTACACCGCTATCTGTATGAACATGGATATATCTACACAGCCATCTGGATGAACTTGGAAATATCTACACCGCTATCTGTGTAAACATGCATACATCTTCACCGCTATCTGTAAAAACATGGAAATATCTGCACCGCTATCTGTATGAACATGGAAATATCTACACCGCTATCTGTTTGAACATGGAAATATCTACACGGCTATCTGCATGAAAATGGAAATATCTACACTGCTATCTGCATATACATGGAAATATCTACACAGCTATCTCTTTACACATGGAAATAACTACACCGCTATCTGTATGAACATGGAAATATCTACACCGCCATCTGTATGAACATGGAAATATCTACACCGCCATCTGTATGAACATGGAAATATCTTCACCGCCATCTGTACGAACATGGATATATCTACAGAGCCATCTGGATGAACATGGAAATATCTACAACGCCATCTGTATGAACATATAAATATCTACACCGCCATCTGTATTAAGATGGAGATATCTACACCGCTATCTGTATAAACATGGAAATATCAACACCGCTATCTGTATAAACATGGAAATATCTACACCGCTATCTGTATAAACATGGAAATATCTACACCGC
The DNA here is from genome assembly GCF_029281585.2 of Gorilla gorilla gorilla. Taxonomy (NCBI): domain Eukaryota; kingdom Metazoa; phylum Chordata; class Mammalia; order Primates; family Hominidae; genus Gorilla; species Gorilla gorilla. The sequence goes on from NC_073247.2 coordinate 4,177,385, forward strand.
TACCTGTATAAACATGGAAATATCAGCACCGCTATCGGTATGAACATGGAAATATCTACACCGCTATCTGTATGAACATGGAAATATCTACACCGCTATCTGTATGAACATGGAAATATCTACACCGCTATCTGTATGAACATGGAAATATCTACACCGCTATCTTTGTAAACATGCATACATCTTCACCACTATCTGTATAAACATGGAAATATCTGCACCGCTATCGGTATGAACATGGAAATATCTACACGGCTGTCTGTATAAACATGGAAATATCTACACCGCTACCTGTATAAACATGGAAATATCTACACCGCTATCTGTATGAACATGGAAATCTCTACACCGCTATCTGTATTAACATGGAAATATCTACACCGCTATCTGTATGAACATGGAAATATCTACACCGCTATCTGTATGAACATGGAAATATCTACACCGCTATCTGTATGAACATGGAAATATCTACACCGCTATCTGTTTGAAGATGGAAATATATACACCGCTATCTGCATGAAAATGGAAATATCTACACAGCTATCTGCATGAAAATGGAAATATCTACACAGCTATCTGCATATACATGCAAATATCTACACAGCTATCTCTTTACACATGTAAATAACTACACCGCTATCTGTATGAACATGGAAATATCTTCAACGCCATCTGTATGAACATGGATATATCTACACAGCCATCTGTATGAACATGGAAATATCTACACCGCTATCTGTATGAACATGGAAATATCTACACCGCTATCTGTATGAACATGGAAATATCTTCACCGCCATCTGTATGAACATGGATATGTCTACACATCCATCTTGATTAACATGGAAAAATCTACACCGTGATCTGTATGAATATGGGAATATCTCCAGCGCTATCTGTGCAAACATGGAAATATCTACACCGCTATCTGCATGAAAATGGAAATATCTACACAGCGATCTGCATATACATGGAAATATCTACAAAGCTATCTCTTTACACATGGAAATAACTACAGTGCTATATCTATAAACATACAAATATCTACACCGCCATCTGTATGAACATGGAAATATCTGCAATGCCATCTGTATGAACATAGAATTATCCACACCGCCATCTATGTTAAGATGGAGATATCTACACTGCTATCTACATGAAAATGGAAATATCTACACTGCTATCTGCATATACATTTAAATATCTACACAGCTATCTCTTTACACATGGAAATAACTACACCGCTATCTGTATGAACATGGAAATATCTACACCGCCCGCAGTATGAACATGGAAATATCTGCACCGCCATCTGTATGAAAATATAAATATCTACACGTCCATCTGTATTAAGATAGAGATATCTCCACTGCTATCTGTATAAACATGGAAATATCTACACCGCTATCTGTATAAACATGGAAATATCTACACCGCTATCTGTATATACATGGAAATATCTACACCACTACCTGTATAAACATGGAAATATCAGCACCGATATCTATATGAACATGGAAATATCTACACCGCTATCTGTATGAACATGGAAATATCTACACCGCTATCTGTATGAACATGGAAATATCTACACCGCTATCTGTATGAACATGGAAATATCTACACCGCTATCTGTTTGAACATGGAAATATGTACACCGCTGTCTGCATGAAAATGGAAATATCTACACAGCTATCTGCATATACATGGAAATATCTACACAGCTATCCCTTTACACATGGGAATAACTACACCGCTATCTCTATAAACATGGAAATATCTACACCGCCATCTGTATGGACATGGAAATATCTTCACCGCCATCTGTATGAACATGGATATATCTACACAGCCATCTGGATGAACATGGAAATATCTGCACCGCTATCTGTATGAACATGGAAATAGCTACACCGCTATCTGTATGAACATGGAAATATCTACACCGCTATCTGTATGAACATGGAAATATCTACACCGCTATCTGAATGAAAATGGAAAAATCTTCACCGCCATCTGTATGAACATGGATATATCTACACAGCCATCTGGATGAACATTGAAATATCTACACAGCTATCTGTATGAACATGGAAATATATACACCGCTATCTGTTTAAACATGCATACATCTTCACCGCTATCTGTATAAACATGGAAATATCTACACCGCTATCTGTATGAACATGGAAATATCTACACCGCTATCTGTTTGAACGTGGAAATATCTACACCGCTATCTGCATGAAAATGGAAATATCTACACAGCTATCTGCATATACCTGGAAATATCCACAGAGATATCTCTTTACACAAGGAAATAACTACACCGCTATCTCTATAAACATGGAAATATCTACACCGCCATCTGTATGAACATGGAAATATCTGCACCGCCATCTGTATGAACATATAAATATCTACACCGCCATCTGCATTAAGATGGGGATATCTACACCGCTGTCTGTATAAACCTGGAAATATCTACACCGCTATCTGTATAAACATGGAAATATCTACACCGCTACCCATATAAACATGGAAATATCAGCACCGCTATCTGTACGTACATGGAAATATCTACACCGCTATCTGTATGAACATTGAAATATCTACACCGCTATCTGTGTAAACATGCATACATCTTCACCGCTACCTGTATAAACATGGAAATATCTACACAGCTATCTGTATGAACATGGATATAGCTATACCGCTATCAGTATGAACATGGAAATATCTACACCGCTATCTGTATGAACATGGATATATATACACAGCCATCTGTATGAACATGGAAATATCTACACCGCTATCTGTGTAAACATGCATACACCTTCACCGCTATCTGTATAAACATGGAAATAGCTACACAGCTATCTGTATGAACATGGAAATATCTACACCTCTATCTGTATGAACATGGATATACCTACACAGCCATCTGTATGAACATGGAAATATCTACACCGCTATCTGTGTAAACATGCATACATCTTCACCGCTATCTGTATAAACATGGAAATATCTACCCCGCTATCTGTTTGAACATGGAAATATCTACACCGCTATCTGCATGAAAATGGAAATATGTACACTATCTGCATATACATGGAAATATCTACACAGCTATCTCTTTACACATGGAAATAACTACACCGCTATATCTATAAACATGGAAATATCTACACCGCCATCTGAATGAACATGGAAATATCTGCACCGACATCAGTATGAACATATACATATCTAGACGGCCATCTGTATTAAGATGGAGATATCTTCACCGCAATCTGTATAAGCATGGAAATATCAACACCGCTATCTGTATAAACATGGAAATATCTACAACGCTATCTGTATAAACATGGATATATCTACACCGCTACCTGTATAAACAAGGAAATAACAGCACCGGTATCTGTTTGAACATGGAAATATCAGCCCCTCTATCTGTATGAACATGGAGATATCTACACCGCTATCTGCAGGAAAATGGAAATATCTACACAGCTATCTGCATATACATGGAAATATCTACAAAGCTATCCCTTTACACATGGAAATAACTACACCGCTATCTCTATAAACATGGAAATATCTACACCGCCATCTGTATGAATATGGAAATATCTGCGCCGCCATCTGTATGAACATATAAATATCTACACCGCCATCTGTATTAAGATGGAGTTATCTACACCGCTATGTGTATAAACATGGAAATATCTACACCGCTATCTGTATAAACATGGAAATATCTACACCGCTATCTGTATAAACATGGAAATATCTACACTGCTACCTGTATAAACATGGAAATATCAGCACCGCTATCTGTATGAACATGGAAATATCTACACCGCTATCTGTATGAACACGGAAATATCTACACCGCTATCTGTTTGAAGATGGAAATATATACATCGCTATCTGCATGAAAATGGAAATATCTACACTGCTATCTGCATATACATGGAAATATCTACACAGCTATCTCTTTACACATGGAAATAACTACACCGCTATCTGTATGAACATTGACATATCTACACCGCCATCTGTATGAACATGGAAATATCTGCACCGCCATCTGTATGAACATATAAATATCTACACCGCCATCTGTATTAAGATGGAGATATCTACACTGCTATCTGTATAAACATGGAAATATCTACACCACTATCTGTATAAACATGGAAATATCTACACCGCTACCTGTATAAACATGGAAATATCTACACCGCTACATGTATAAACATGGAAATATCAGCACCGCTATCTGTATGAACCTGGAAATGTCTACACCGCTATCTGTATGAACATGGAAATATCTACACCGCTATCTGTTTGAACATGGAAATATCTACACGGCTATCTGCATGAAAATGGAAATATCTACAATGCTATCTGCATATACATGGAAATATCAACACAGCTATCTCTTTACACATTTAAATAACTACACCGCTATCTCTATAAACATGGAAATATCTACACCGCCATCTGTATGAACATGGAAATATCTGCACCGCCATCTGTAGGAACATATAAATATCTACACCGCCATCTGTATTAAGAAGGAAATATCTAAACCGCTATCTGTATAAACATGGAAATATCTACACTGCTGCCTGTATAAACATGGAAATTTCAGCACCGCTCTCTGTATGAAAATGGAGATATCTACACCGCTATCTGCATGAACATGGAAATATCTACACTGCTATCTGTATGAACATGGAAATATCTACACCGTTATCTGTAGAACATGGAAATATCTACACCGCTATCTGTATGAACATGGAAATATCTACACCACTATCTGTATGAACATGGATATATCTACACAGCCATCTGGATGAACATGGAAATACCTACACCGCTATCTGAGTAAACATGCATACATCTTCACGGCTATGTGTATAAACATGGAAATATCTACACTGCTATCTGTATGAACATGGAAATATCTGCACCGCTATCTGTATGAACATGGAAATATCTACTCCGCTATATGTTTGAACATGGAAATATCTACACCGCTATCTGCATGAAAATTGAAATATCTACACTGCTATCTGCATATACATGCAAATATCTACACAGCTATCTCTTTACACATGGAAATAACTACATCGCTATCTGTATGAACATGGAAATATCTACACGGCCATCTGTATGAACATGGAAATATCTGCACCGCCATCTGTATGAACATATAAATATCTACACCGCCATCTGTATTAAGATGGAGATATCTACACCGCTATCTGAATAAACATGGAAATATCTACACCGTTATCTGTATAAACATGGAGATATCTACACCGCTATCTGAATAAACATGGAAATATCTACACCGCTATCTGTATAAACATGGAAATATCTACACCGCTATCTGTATAAACATGGAAATATCTAAACCGCTACCTGTATAAACATGGAAATATCAGCACCGCTATCTGTATGAACATGGAAATATCTACACTGCTATCTCTATGAACATGGAAATATCTACACCGCTATCTGTATGAACATGTATATATCTACACAGCCCTCTGGATGAACATGGAAATATCGACCCCGCTATCTGTGTAAACATGCATACATCTTCACCGCTATCTGTATAAACATGGAAATAGCTACACCGCTATCTCTATGAACATGGAAATATCTACACCGCTATCTGTTTGAAGATGGAAATATATATACCGCTATCTGTTTGAACATGTAAATATCTACATCGCTATCTGCAAGAAAATGGAAATATCTACACAGCTATCTGCATATACATGGAAATATCTACACAGCTATCTCTTTACACATGGAAATAACTACACCGCTATATCTATAAACATGGAAATATCTACACCACCATCAGTATGAACATGGAAATATCTGCACCGCCATCTGTTTGAACATATAAATATCTACACCGCCATCTGTATTAAGAAGGAAATATCTAAACCGCTATCTGTATAAACATGGAAATATCAGCACCACTCTCTGTATGAAAATGGAAATATCTACACCGCTATCTGTATGAACATGGAAATATCTACACTGCTATCTGTATGAACATGGATATAGCTACACCGTTATGTGTATGAAAATGGAAATAGCTACACCGCTATCTGTACTAACATGGAAATATCTACACCGCTATCTGTATCAACATGGATATATCTAAACCTACATCTGTATGAACATGGAAATATCTCCACCGCTATCTGTATGAACATGGAAATATCTACACCGCTATCTGTATGAACATGGATATATCTACACAGCCATCTGGATGAACATGGAAATATCTACACCGCTATCAGTGTAAACATGCATACATCTTCACCACTATCTGTATAAACATGGAAATATCTGCACCGCTATCGGTATGAACATGGAAATATCTACACGGCTGTCTGTATAAACATGGAAATATCTACACCGCTACCTGTATAAACATGGAAATATCTACACCGCTATCTGTATAAACATGGAAATATCTACACCGCTACCTGTATAAACATGGAAATATCAGCACCGCTATCTGTATGAACATGGAAATATCTACACCGCTATCTGTATGAACATGGAAATATCAGCACCGCTATCAGTAAGAACATGGAAATATCTACACCGCTATCTCTTTGAACATGGAAATATCTACACCGCCATCTGTATGAACACGGAAATATCTGCACCGCCATCTTTATGAACATATAAATATCTACACCGCCATCTGTATTAAGATGGAGTTATCTACACCGCTATGTGTATAAACATGGAAATATCTACACCGCTATCTGTATAAACATGGAAATATCTACACCGCTACCTGTATAAACATGGAAATATCTACACCGCTACCTGTATAAACATGGAAATATCAGCACCGCTATCTGTAAGAACATGGAAATATCTACACCGCTATCTGTATGAACATGGGAATATCTACACCGCTATCAGTTTGAAGATTGAAATATATACACCGCTATCTGCATGAAAATGGAAATATCTACACAGCTATCTGCATGAAAATGGAAATATCTACACAGCTATCTGCATATACATGGAAATATCTACACAGCTATCTCTTTACACATGTAAATAACTACACCGCTATCTGTATGAACATGGAAATATCTACACTGCCATCTGTATGAACATGGAAATATCTGCACCGCCATCTGTATGAACATGAAATATCTGCACCGCCATCTGTATGAACATATAAATATCTACACCGCCATCTGTATTAAGATGGAGATATCTACAGCGCTATCTGAATAAACATGGAAATATCTACACCGCTATCTGTATAAACATGGAAATATCAGCACCGCTATCTGTATGAACCTGGAAATATCAACCCCTCTATCTGTATGAACATGGAGATATCTACACCGCCACCTGTATGAACATGGATATATCTACACAGCCATCTGGATGAACATGGAAATATCTACACGGCTATCCGTATGAACATGGAAATAGCTACACCGCTACCTGTATGAACATGGAAATATCTACACCGCTATCTGTATGAACATGGAAATATCTACACCTCTACCTCTATGAACATGGATATATCTACACAGCCCTCTGGATGAACATGGAAATCTCTACACCGCTATCTGGGTAAACATGCATACATCTTCACCGCTATCTGCATAAACATGGAAATATCTACACCGCTATCTCTATGAACATGGAAATATCTACACCGCTATGTGTTTGAAGATGGAAATATATACACAGCTATCTGCATGGAAATGGAAATATCTACACAGCTATCTGCATATAGAAGGAAATATCTACACAGCTATCTCTTTACACATTGAAATATCTACACCGCTATCTGTGGGAACATGGAAATATCAGCACCGCAATCTGTATGAACATGGAAATATCCACACCGCTATCTGTATGAACATGGAAATGTCTACACCGCTATCTGAATGAACATGGAAATATCTACACCGCTATCTGTTTGAACATGTAAATATCTACACCGCTATCTGCATGAAAATGGAAATATCTAGAAAGCTATCTGCATATACATGGAAATATCAACACAGCTATCTCTTTACACATTTAAATAACTACACCGCTATCTCTATAAACATGGAAATATCTACACCGCCATCTGTATGAACATGGAAATATCTGCACCGCCATCTGTATGAACATATAAATATCTACACCGCCATCTGTATTAAGAAGGAAATATCTAAACCGCTATCTGTATAAACATGGAAATATCTACACCGCTGCCTGTATAAACATGGAAATTTCAGCACCGCTCTCTGTATGAAAATGGAGATATCTACACTGCTATCTGCATGAACATGGAAATATCTACACTGCTATCTGTATGAACATGGAAATATCTACACCGTTATCTGTATGAACATGGAAATAGCTACACCGCTATCTGTATGAACATGGAAATATCTACACCGCTATCTGTATGAACATGGATATATCTACACAGCCATCTGGATGAACATGGAAATATCTACACCGCTATCTGTATGAACATGGAAATATCTACACCACTATCTGTATGAACACGGATATATCTACACAGCCATCTGTATGACCATGGAAATATCTACACCGCTATCTGTATGAACATGGATATATCTACACAGCCATCTGGATGAACATGGAAATATCTACACCGCTATCTGTATGAACATGGAAATATCTACACCACTATCTGTATGAACATGGATATATCTACACAGCCATCTGGAAGAACATGGAAATACCTACACCGCTATCTGTGTAAACATGCATACATCTTCACCGCTATCTGTATAAACATGGAAATATCTACACTGCAATCTGTATGAACATAGAAATATCTGCACCGCTATCTGTATGAACATGGAAATATCTACACAGCTATCTGTTTGAACATGGAAATACCTACACCGCTATCTGCATGAAAATGGAAATATCTACACTGCTATCTGCATATACATGGAAATATCTACACAGCTATCTCTTTACACATGGAAATAACTACACCGCTATCTGTATGAACATGGAAATATCTACACCGCCATCAGTATGAACATGGAAATATCTGCACCGCCATCTGTATGAACATATAAATATCTACACCGCCATCTGTATTAAGATGGAGATATCTACACCGCTATCTGAATAAACATGGAAATATCTACACCGCTATCTGAATAAACATGGAGATATCTACACCGCTATCTGAATAAACATGGAAATATCTACACCGCTATCTGTATAAACATGGAAATATCTACACCGCTATCTGTATAAACATGGAAATATCTACACCGCTACCTGTATAAACATGGAAATATCAGCACCGCTATCTGTATGAACATGGAAATATCTACACTGCTATCTCTATGAACATGGAAATATCTACACCGCTATCTGTATGAACATGTATATATCTACACAGCCATCTGGATGAACATGGAAATATCCACACCGCTATCTGTGTAAACATGCATACATCTTCACCGCTATCTGTATAAACATGGAAATAGCTACACAGCTATCTCTATGAACATGGAAATATCTACACCGCTATCTGTTTGAAGATGGAAATATATACACTGCTATCTGCATGAAAATGGAAATATCTACACAGCTATCTGCATATAGATGGAAATATCTACACAGCTATCTCTTTACTCATGGAAATAACTACACCGCTATCTGTATGAACATGGTAATATCTACACCGCCATCTGTATGAACATGGAAATATCTGCACCGCCATCTGTATGAACATATAAATATCTACACCGCCATCTCTATTAAGATGGAGATATCTACACCGCTATCTGAATAAACATGGAAATATCAGGACCGCTATCTGTATGAACCTGAAAATATCTACACCGCTATCTGTATGAACATGGAAATACCTACACCGCTATCTGTATGAACATGGAAATATCTACAAAGCTATCTGAATGAACATGGAAATATCTACACCGCTATCTGTTTGAACATGTAAATATCTACATCGCTATCTGCAAGAATATGGAAATATCTACACAGCTATCTGCATATACATGGAAATATCTACACAGCTATCTCTTCACACATGGAAATAACAACACCGCTATATCTATAAACATGGAAATATCTACACCACCACCTGTATGAACATGGAAATATCTGCACCGCCATCTGTTTGAACATATAAATATCTACACCGCCATCTGTATTAAGAAGGAAATATCTAAACCGCTATCTGTATAAACATGGAAATATCAGCACCACTCTCTGTATGAAAATGGAAATATCTACACCGCTATCTGTATGAACATGGAAATATCTACACTGCTATCTGTATGAACATGGAAATAGCTACACCGTTATGTGTATGAAAATAGAAATAGCTACACCGCTATCTGTACGAACATGGAAATATCTACACCGCTATCTGTATGAACATGGATATATCTACACATCCATCTGGATGAACATGGAAATATCTCCACCGCTATCTGTATGAACATGGAAATATCTACACCGCTATCTGTATGAACATGGATATATCTACACAGCCATCTGGATGAACATGGAAATATCTACACCGCTATCTGTGTAAACATGCATACATCTTCACCACTATCTGTATAAACATGGAAATATCTGCACCGCTATCGGTATGAACATGGAAATATCTACACGGCTGTCTGTATAAACATGGAAATATCTACACCGCTACCTGTATAAACATGGAAATATCTACACCGCTATCTGTATAAACATGGAAATATCTACACCGCTACCTGTATAAACATGGAAATATCAGCACCGCTATCTGTATGAACATGGAAATATCTACACCGCTATCTGTATGAACATGGACATATCTACACCGCAATCTGTATGAACATGGAAATATCTACACCGCTATCTGTTTGAACGTGGAAATATCTACACCGCTATCTGCATGAAAATGGAAATATCTTCACAGCTATCTGCATATAGCTGGAAATATCCACAAAGATATCTCTTTACACAAGGAAATAACTACACCGCTATCTCTATAAACATGGAAATATCTACACCGCCATCTGTATGAACATGGAAATATCTGCACCGCCATCTGTATTAACATATAAATATCTACACCACCATCTGTATTAAGATGGAGATATCTACACCGCTGTCTGTATAAACCTGGAAATATCTACACCACTATCTGTATAAACATGGAAATATCTACACCGCTACCCATATAAACATGGAAATATCAGCACCGCTATCTGTACGTACATGGAAATATCTACACCGCTATCTGTATGAACATTGAAATATCTACACCGCTATCTGTGTAAACATGCATACATCTTCACCGCTATCTGTATACACATGGAAATATCTACACAGCTATCTGTATGAACATGGATATAGCTACACCGCTATCTGTATGAACATGGAAATATCTACACCGCTATCTGTATGAACATGGATATATCTACACAGCCATCTGTATGAACATGGGAATATCTACACCGCTATCTGTGTAAACATGCATACATCTTCACCGCTATCTGTATAAACATGGAAATAGCTACACAGCTATCTGTATGAACATGGAAATATCTACACCGCTATCTGTATGAACATGGATATATCTACACAGCCATCTGTATGAACATGGAAATATCTACACGGCTATCTGTGTAAACATGCATACATCTTCACCGCTATCTGTATAAACATGGAAATATCTACCCCGCTATCTGTTTGAACATGGAAATATCTACACCGCTATCTGCATGAAAATGGAAATATGTATACTATCTGCATATACATGGAAATATCTACACAGCTATCTCTTTACACATGGAAATAACTACACCGCTATATCTATAAACATGGAAATATCTACACCGCCATCTGGATGAACATGGAAATATCTTCACCGCTATCTGTATGAACATGGAAATAGCTACACCGCTATCTGTATGAACATGGAAATATCTACACCACTATCTGTATGAACATGGAAATATCTACACCGCTATCTGTATGAACATGGAAATATCTTCACCGCCATCTGTATGAACATGGATATAACTACAGAGCCATCGGGATGAACATGGAAATATCTACACAGCTATCTGTATGAACATGGAAATATATACACCGCTATCTGTGTAAACATGCATACATCTTCACCGCTATCTGTATAAACATGGAAATATCTACACCGCTATCTGTATGAACATGGAAATATGTACACCGCTATCTGTTTGAACATGGAAATATCTACACCGCTATCTGCATGAAAATGGAAATATCTACACAGCTATCTGCATATACATGGAAATATCTACAAAGCTATCTCTTTACACATGGAAATAACTACACCGCTATCTCTATAAACATGGAAATATCTACACCGCCATCTGTATGAATATGGAAATATCTGTGCCGCCATCTGTATGAACATATAAATATCTACACCGCCATCTGTATTAAGATGGAGTTATCTACACAGCTATGTGTATAAACATGGAAATATCTACACCGCTATCTGTATAAACATGGAAATATCAGCACCGCTATCTGTATGAACATGGAAATATCTACACCGCTATCTGTATGAACATGGAAATATCTACACCGCTATCTGTTTGAAGATTTAAATATATACACCGCTATCTGCATGAAAATGGAAATATCTACACAGCTATCTGCATGAAAATGGAAATATCTACACAGCTATCTGCATATACATGGAAATATCTACACAGCTATCTCTTTACACATTTAAATAACTACACCGCTATCTGTATGAACATGGAAATATCTACACTGCCATCTGTATGAACATGGAAATATCTGCACCGCAATCTGTATGAACATATAAACATCTACACTGCCATCTGTATTAAGATGGAGATATCTACACCGCTATCTGAATAAACATGGAAATATCTACACCGCTATCTGTATAAACATGGAAATATCGGCACTGCTATCTGTATGAACATGGAAATATCAGCCCCTCTATCTGTATGAACATGGAGATATCTACACCGCCATCTGTATGAACATGGATATATCTACACAGCCATCTGGAGGAACATGGAAATATCTACACCGCTATCTGTATGAACATGGAAATAGCTACACCGCTATCTGTAAGAACATGGAAATATCTACACCGCTATCTGTATGAACATGGAATTATCTACACCGCTATCTGTATGAACAAGGAAATATCTTCACCGCCATCTGTACAAACATGGATATATCTACAGAGCCATCTGGATGAACATGGAAATATCTACACCGCCATCTGTATGAACATATAAATATCTACACCGCCATCTGTATTAAGATGGAGATATCTACACCGCTATCTGTATAAACCTGGAAATATCTACACCGCTATCTGTATAAACATGGAAATATCTTCACCGCTATCTGGATAAACATGGAAATTTCTACACTGATACCTGTATAAACATGGAAATATCAGCACCGCTATCTGTTGGAAAATGGAGATATCTACACCGCCATCTGTATGAACATGGATATATCTACACAGCCATCTGGAGGAACATGGAAATATCTACAACGGTCTCTGTACGAACATGGAAATATCTACACCGCTATATGTATGAACATGGAAATAGCTACACCGCTATCTGTATGAACATGGAAATATCTACACCACTATCTGAATGAACATGGAAATATCTACACCGCTATCTGTATGAACATGGATATATCTACACAGCCATCTGGATGAACTTGGAAATATCTACACCGCTATCTGTGTAAACATGCATACATCTTCACCGCTATCTGTAAAAACATGGAAATATCTACACCGCTATCTGTATGAACATGGAAATATCTGCACCGCTATCTGTATGAACATGGAAATATCTACACCGCTATCTGTTTGAACATGGAAATATCTACACGGCTATCTGCATGAAAATGGAAATATCTACACTGCTATCTGCATATACATGGAAATATCTACACAGCTATCTCTTTACACATGGAAATAACTACACCGCTATCTGTATGAACATGGAAATATCTACACCGCCATCTGTATGAACATGGAAATATCTGCACCGCCATCTGTATGAACATATAAATATCTACACCGCCATCTGTATTAAGATGGAGATATCTACACCGTTATCTGTATAAACATGGAAATATCTACACCGCTATCTGTATAAGCATGGAAATATCTACACTGCTATCTGTATAAACATGGAAATATCTACACCGCTACCTGTATAAACATGTAAATATCAGCACCGCTATCTGTATGAACATGGAAATATCTACACCGCTATCTGTATGAACATGGAAATATCTACACCGCTATCTGTATGAACATGAAATATCTGCACCGCCATCTGTATGAACATATAAATATCTACACCGCCATCTGTATTAAGATGGAGATATCTACACCGCTATCTGAATAAACATGGAAATATCTACACCGCTATCTGTATAAACATGGAAATATCAGCACCGCTATCTGTATGAACATGGAAATATCAGCCCCTCTATCTGTATGAACATGGAGATATCTACACCGCCACCTGTATGAACAAGGATATATCTACACAGCTATCTGGATGAACATGGAAATATCCACACGGCTATCTGTATGAACATGGAAATAGCTGCACCGCTATCTGTATGAACATGGAAATATCTACACCGCTATCTGTATGAACATGGAAATATCTACACCGCTATCTGTATGAACATGGAAATATCTACACTGCCATCTGTATGAACATGGAAATATCTGCACCGCAATCTGTATGAACATATAAACATCTACACTGCCATCTGTATTAAGATGGAGATATCTACACCGCTATCTGAATAAACATGGAAATATCTACACCGCTATCTGTATAAACATGGAAATATCGGCACTGCTATCTGTATGAACATGGAAATATCAGCCCCTCTATCTGTATGAACATGGAGATATCTACACCGCCATCTGTATGAACATGGATATACCTACACAGCCATCTGGAGGAACATGGAAATATCTACACCGCTATCTGTATGAACATGGAAATAGCTACACCGCTATCTGTAAGAACATGGAAATATCTACACCGCTATCTGTATGAACATGGAATTATCTACACCGCTATCTGTATGAACAAGGAAATATCTTCACCGCCATCTGTACGAACATGGATATATCTACAGAGCCATCTGGATGAACATGGAAATATCTACACCGCCATCTGTATGAACATATAAATATCTACACCGCCATCTGTATTAAGATGGAGATATCTACACCGCTATCTGTATAAACCTGGAAATATCTACACCGCTATCTGTATAAACATGGAAATATCTTCACCGCTATCTGGATAAACATGGAAATTTCTACACTGCTACCTGTATAAACATGGAAATATCAGCACCGCTATCTGTTGGAAAATGGAGATATCTACACCGCCATCGGTATGAACATGGATATATCTACACAGCCATCTGGAGGAACATGGAAATATCTACAACGGTCTCTGTACGAACATGGAAATATCTACACCGCTATCTGTATGAACATGGAAATAGCTACACCGCTATCTGTATGAACATGGAAATATCTACACCACTATCTGAATGAACATGGAAATATCTACACCGCTATCTGTATGAACATGGATATATCTACACAGCCATCTGGATGAACTTGGAAATATCTACACCGCTATCTGTGTAAACATGCATACATCTTCACCGCTATCTGTATAAACATGGAAATATCTACCCCGCTATCTGTTTGAACATGGAAATATCTACACCGCTATCTGCATGAAAATGGAAATATGTACACTATCTGCATATACATGGAAATATCTACACAGCTATCTCTTTACACATGGAAATAACTACACCGCTATATCTATAAACATGGGAATATCTACACCGCCATCTGTATGAACATGGAAATATCTGCACCGACATCAGTATGAACATATACATATCTAGACGGCCATCTGTATTAAGATGGAGATATCTTCACCGCAATCTGTATAAGCATGGAAATATCAACACCGCTATCTGTATAAACATGGAAATATCTACAACGCTATCTGTATAAACATGGATATATCTACACAGCTACCTGTATAAACAAGGAAATATCAGCACCGGTATCTGTTTGAACATGGAAATATCAGCCCCTCTATCTGTATGAACATGGAGATATCTACACCGCTATCTGTATGAACTTGGAAATATCTTCACCGCCATCTGTATGAACATGGATATATCTACACAGCCATCTGGATGAACATGGAAATATCTTCACCGCTATCTGTATGAACATGGAAATAGCTACACCGCTATCTGTATGAACATGGAAATATCTACACCTCTATCTGTATGAACATGGAAATATCTACACCGCTATCTGTATGAACATGGAAATATCTTCACCGCCATCTGTATGAACATGGATATAACTACAGAGCCATCGGGATGAACATGGAAATATCTACACAGCTATCTGTATGAACATGGAAATATATACACCGCTATCTGTGTAAACATGCATACATCTTCACCGATATCTGTATAAACATGGAAATATCTACACCGCTATCTGTATGAACATGGAAATATCTACACCGCTATCTGTTTGAACATGGAAATATCTACACCGGTATCTGCATGAAAATGGAAATATCTACACAGCTATCTGCATATACATGGAAATATCTACAAAGCTATCTCTTTACAC
Source organism: Gorilla gorilla gorilla (assembly GCF_029281585.2). Classification (NCBI taxonomy): domain Eukaryota; kingdom Metazoa; phylum Chordata; class Mammalia; order Primates; family Hominidae; genus Gorilla; species Gorilla gorilla. The sequence goes on from NC_073247.2 coordinate 4,194,186, forward strand.
ATGGAAATAACTACACCGCTATCTCTATAAACATGGAAATATCTACACCGCCATCTGTATGAATATGGAAATATCTGCGCCGCCATCTGTATGAACATATAAATATCTACACCGCCATCTGTATTACGATGGAGTTATCTACACAGCTATGTGTATAAACATGGAAATATCTACACCGCTATCTGTATAAACATGGAAATATCAGCACCGCTATCTGTATGAACATGGAAATATCTACACCGCTATCTGTATGAACATGGAAATATCTACACCGCTATCTGTTTGAAGATTTAAATATATACACCGCTATCTGCATGAAAATGGAAATATCTACACAGCTATCTGCATGAAAATGGAAATATCTACACAGCTATCTGCATATACATGGAAATATCTACACAGCTATCTCTTTACACATGTAAATAACTACACCGCTATCTGTATGAACATGGAAATATCTACACTGCCATCTGTATGAACATGGAAATATCTGCACCGCAATCTGTATGAACATATAAACATCTACACTGCCATCTGTATTAAGATGGAGATATCTACACCGCTATCTGAATAAACATGGAAATATCTACAACGCTATCTGTATAAACATGGAAATATCGGCACTGCTATCTGTATGAACATGGAAATATCAGCCCCTCTATCTGTATGAACATGGAGATATCTACACCGCCATCTGTATGAACATGGATATATCTACACAGCCATCTGGAGGAACATGGAAATATCTACACCGCTATCTGTATGAACATGGAAATAGCTACACCGCTATCTGTAAGAACATGGAAATATCTACACCGCTATCTGTATGAACATGGAATTATCTACACCGCTATCTGTATGAACAAGGAAATATCTTCACCGCCATCTGTACGAACATGGATATATCTACAGAGCCATCTGGATGAACATGGAAATATCTACACCGCCATCTGTATGAACATATAAATATCTACACCGCCATCTGTATTAAGATGGAGATATCTACACCGCTATCTGTATAAACCTGGAAATATCTACACCGCTATCTGTATAAACATGGAAATATCTTCACCGCTATCTGGATAAACAAGGAAATTTCTACACTGCTACCTGTATAAACATGGAAATATCAGCACCGCTATCTGTTGGAAAATGGAGATATCTACACCGCCATCTGTATGAACATGGATATATCTACACAGCCATCTGGAGGAACATGGAAATATCTACAACGGTCTCTGTACGAACATGGAAATATCTACACCGCTATCTGTATGAACATGGAAATAGCTACACCGCTATCTGTATGAACATGGAAATATCTACACCACTATCTGAATGAACATGGAAATATCTACACCGCTATCTGTATGAACATGGATATATCTACACAGCCATCTGGATGAACTTGGAAATATCTACACCGCTATCTGTGTAAACATGCATACATCTTCACCGCTATGTGTAAAAACATGGAAATATCTACACCGCTATCTGTATGAACATGGAAATATCTGCACCGCTATCTGTACGAACATGGAAATATCTACACTGCTATCTGTTTGAACATGGAAATATCTACACGGCTATCTGCATGAAAATGGAAATATCTACACTGCTATCTGCATATACATGGAAATATCTACACAGCTATCTCTTTATACATGGAAATAACTACACCGCTATCTGTATGAACATGGAAATATCTACACCGCCATCTGTATGAACATGGAAATATCTACACCGCTATCGGTATGAACATGGAAATATCTACACGGCTGTCTGTATAAACATGGAAATATCTACACCGCTACCTGTATAAACATGGAAATATCTACACCGCTATCTGTATAAACATGGAAATATCTACACCGCTACCTGTATAAACATGGAAATATCAGCACCGCTATCTGTATGAACATGGAAATATCTACACCGCTATCTGTATGAACATGGACATATCTACACCGCAATCTGTATGAACATGGAAATATCTACACCGCTATCTGTTTGAACGTGGAAATATCTACACCGCTATCTGCATGAAAATGGAAATATCTTCACAGCTATCTGCATATAGCTGGAAATATCCACAAAGATATCTCTTTACACAAGGAAATAACTACACCGCTATCTCTATAAACATGGAAATATCTACACCGCCATCTGTATGAACATGGAAATATCTGCACCGCCATCTGTATTAACATATAAATATCTACACCACCATCTGTATTAAGATGGAGATATCTACACCGCTGTCTGTATAAACCTGGAAATATCTACACCACTATCTGTATAAACATGGAAATATCTACACCGCTACCCATATAAACATGGAAATATCAGCACCGCTATCTGTACGTACATGGAAATATCTACACCGCTATCTGTATGAACATTGAAATATCTACACCGCTATCTGTGTAAACATGCATACATCTTCACCGCTATCTGTATACACATGGAAATATCTACACAGCTATCTGTATGAACATGGATATAGCTACACCGCTATCTGTATGAACATGGAAATATCTACACCGCTATCTGTATGAACATGGATATATCTACACAGCCATCTGTATGAACATGGGAATATCTACACCGCTATCTGTGTAAACATGCATACATCTTCACCGCTATCTGTATAAACATGGAAATAGCTACACAGCTATCTGTATGAACATGGAAATATCTACACCGCTATCTGTATGAACATGGATATATCTACACAGCCATCTGTATGAACATGGAAATATCTACACGGCTATCTGTGTAAACATGCATACATCTTCACCGCTATCTGTATAAACATGGAAATATCTACCCCGCTATCTGTTTGAACATGGAAATATCTACACCGCTATCTGCATGAAAATGGAAATATGTATACTGTCTGCATATACATGGAAATATCTACACAGCTATCTCTTTACACATGGAAATAACTACACCGCTATATCTATAAACATGGAAATATCTACACCGCCATCTGGATGAACATGGAAATATCTTCACCGCTATCTGTATGAACATGGAAATAGCTACACCGCTATCTGTATGAACATGGAAATATCTACACCACTATCTGTATGAACATGGAAATATCTACACCGCTATCTGTATGAACATGGAAATATCTTCACCGCCATCTGTATGAACATGGATATAACTACAGAGCCATCGGGATGAACATGGAAATATCTACACAGCTATCTGTATGAACATGGAAATATATACACCGCTATCTGTGTAAACATGCATACATCTTCACCGCTATCTGTATAAACATGGAAATATCTACACCGCTATCTGTATGAACATGGAAATATCTACACCGCTATCTGTTTGAACATGGAAATATCTACACCGCTATCTGCATGAAAATGGAAATATCTACACAGCTATCTGCATATACATGGAAATATCTACAAAGCTATCTCTTTACACATGGAAATAACTACACCGCTATCTCTATAAACATGGAAATATCTACACCGCCATCTGTATGAATATGGAAATATCTGCGCCGCCATCTGTATGAACATATAAATATCTACACCGCCATCTGTATTAAGATGGAGTTATCTACACAGCTATGTGTATAAACATGGAAATATCTACACCGCTATCTGTATAAACATGGAAATATCAGCACCGCTATCTGTATGAACATGGAAATATCTACACCGCTATCTGTATGAACATGGAAATATCTACACCGCTATCTGTTTGAAGATTTAAATATATACACCGCTATCTGCATGAAAATGGAAATATCTACACAGCTATCTGCATGAAAATGGAAATATCTACACAGCTATCTGCATATACATGGAAATATCTACACAGCTATCTCTTTACACATTTAAATAACTACACCGCTATCTGTATGAACATGGAAATATCTACACTGCCATCTGTATGAACATGGAAATATCTGCACCGCAATCTGTATGAACATATAAACATCTACACTGCCATCTGTATTAAGATGGAGATATCTACACCGCTATCTGAATAAACATGGAAATATCTACACCGCTATCTGTATAAACATGGAAATATCGGCACTGCTATCTGTATGAACATGGAAATATCAGCCCCTCTATCTGTATGAACATGGAGATATCTACACCGCCATCTGTATGAACATGGATATATCTACACAGCCATCTGGAGGAACATGGAAATATCTACACCGCTATCTGTATGAACATGGAAATAGCTACACCGCTATCTGTAAGAACATGGAAATATCTACACCGCTATCTGTATGAACATGGAATTATCTACACCGCTATCTGTATGAACAAGGAAATATCTTCACCGCCATCTGTACAAACATGGATATATCTACAGAGCCATCTGGATGAACATGGAAATATCTACACCGCCATCTGTATGAACATATAAATATCTACACCGCCATCTGTATTAAGATGGAGATATCTACACCGCTATCTGTATAAAGCTGGAAATATCTACACCGCTATCTGTATAAACATGGAAATATCTTCACCGCTATCTGGATAAACATGGAAATTTCTACACTGATACCTGTATAAACATGGAAATATCAGCACCGCTATCTGTTGGAAAATGGAGATATCTACACCGCCATCTGTATGAACATGGATATATCTACACAGCCATCTGGAGGAACATGGAAATATCTACAACGGTCTCTGTACGAACATGGAAATATCTACACCGCTATATGTATGAACATGGAAATAGCTACACCGCTATCTGTATGAACATGGAAATATCTACACCACTATCTGAATGAACATGGAAATATCTACACCGCTATCTGTATGAACATGGATATATCTACACAGCCATCTGGATGAACTTGGAAATATCTACACCGCTATCTGTGTAAACATGCATACATCTTCACCGCTATCTGTAAAAACATGGAAATATCTACACCGCTATCTGTATGAACATGGAAATATCTGCACCGCTATCTGTATGAACATGGAAATATCTACACCGCTATCTGTTTGAACATGGAAATATCTACACGGCTATCTGCATGAAAATGGAAATATCTACACTGCTATCTGCATATACATGGAAATATCTACACAGCTATCTCTTTACACATGGAAATAACTACACCGCTATCTGTATGAACATGGAAATATCTACACCGCCATCTGTATGAACATGGAAATATCTGCACCGCCATCTGTATGAACATATAAATATCTACACCGCCATCTGTATTAAGATGGAGATATCTACACCGTTATCTGTATAAACATGGAAATATCTACACCGCTATCTGTATAAGCATGGAAATATCTACACTGCTATCTGTATAAACATGGAAATATCTACACCGCTACCTGTATAAACATGTAAATATCAGCACCGCTATCTGTATGAACATGGAAATATCTACACCGCTATCTGTATGAACATGGAAATATCTACACCGCTATCTGTATGAACATGAAATATCTGCACCGCCATCTGTATGAACATATAAATATCTACACCGCCATCTGTATTAAGATGGAGATATCTACACCGCTATCTGAATAAACATGGAAATATCTACACCGCTATCTGTATAAACATGGAAATATCAGCACCGCTATCTGTATGAACATGGAAATATCAGCCCCTCTATCTGTATGAACATGGAGATATCTACACCGCCACCTGTATGAACAAGGATATATCTACACAGCCATCTGGATGAACATGGAAATATCCACACGGCTATCTGTATGAACATGGAAATAGCTGCACCGCTATCTGTATGAACATGGAAATATCTACACCGCTATCTGTATGAACATGGAAATATCTACACCGCTATCTGTATGAACATGGAAATATCTACACTGCCATCTGTATGAACATGGAAATATCTGCACCGCAATCTGTATGAACATATAAACATCTACACTGCCATCTGTATTAAGATGGAGATATCTACACCGCTATCTGAATAAACATGGAAATATCTACACCGCTATCTGTATAAACATGGAAATATCGGCACTGCTATCTGTATGAACATGGAAATATCAGCCCCTCTATCTGTATGAACATGGAGATATCTACACCGCCATCTGTATGAACATGGATATACCTACACAGCCATCTGGAGGAACATGGAAATATCTACACCGCTATCTGTATGAACATGGAAATAGCTACACCGCTATCTGTAAGAACATGGAAATATCTACACCGCTATCTGTATGAACATGGAATTATCTACACCGCTATCTGTATGAACAAGGAAATATCTTCACCGCCATCTGTACGAACATGGATATATCTACAGAGCCATCTGGATGAACATGGAAATATCTACACCGCCATCTGTATGAACATATAAATATCTACACCGCCATCTGTATTAAGATGGAGATATCTACACCGCTATCTGTATAAACCTGGAAATATCTACACCGCTATCTGTATAAACATGGAAATATCTTCACCGCTATCTGGATAAACATGGAAATTTCTACACTGCTACCTGTATAAACATGGAAATATCAGTACCGCTATCTGTTGGAAAATGGAGATATCTACACCGCCATCGGTATGAACATGGATATATCTACACAGCCATCTGGAGGAACATGGAAATATCTACAACGGTCTCTGTACGAACATGGAAATATCTACACCGCTATCTGTATGAACATGGAAATAGCTACACCGCTATCTGTATGAACATGGAAATATCTACACCACTATCTGAATGAACATGGAAATATCTACACCGCTATCTGTATGAACATGGATATATCTACACAGCCATCTGGATGAACTTGGAAATATCTACACCGCTATCTGTGTAAACATGCATACATCTTCACCGCTATCTGTATAAACATGGAAATATCTACCCCGCTATCTGTTTGAACATGGAAATATCTACACCGCTATCTGCATGAAAATGGAAATATGTACACTATCTGCATATACATGGAAATATCTACACAGCTATCTCTTTACACATGGAAATAACTACACCGCTATATCTATAAACATGGGAATATCTACACCGCCATCTGTATGAACATGGAAATATCTGCACCGACATCAGTATGAACATATACATATCTAGACGGCCATCTGTATTAAGATGGAGATATCTTCTCCGCAATCTGTATAAGCATGGAAATATCAACACCGCTATCTGTATAAACATGGAAATATCTACAACGCTATCTGTATAAACATGGATATATCTACACAGCTACCTGTATAAACAAGGAAATATCAGCACCGGTATCTGTTTGAACATGGAAATATCAGCCCCTCTATCTGTATGAACATGGAGATATCTACACCGCTATCTGTATGAACTTGGAAATATCTTCACCGCCATCTGTATGAACATGGATATATCTACACAGCCATCTGGATGAACATGGAAATATCTTCACCGCTATCTGTATGAACATGGAAATAGCTACACCGCTATCTGTATGAACATGGAAATATCTACACCTCTATCTGTATGAACATGGAAATATCTACACCGCTATCTGTATGAACATGGAAATATCTTCACCGCCATCTGTATGAACATGGATATAACTACAGAGCCATCGGGATGAACATGGAAATATCTACACAGCTATCTGTATGAACATGGAAATATATACACCTCTATCTGTGTAAACATGCATACATCTTCACCGATATCTGTATAAACATGGAAATATCTACACCGCTATCTGTATGAACATGGAAATATCTACACAGCTATCTGTTTGAACATGGAAATATCTACACCGGTATCTGCATGAAAATGGAAATATCTACACAGCTATCTGCATATACATGGAAATATCTACAAAGCTATCTCTTTACACATGGAAATAACTACACCGCTATCTCTATAAACATGGAAATATCTACACCGCCATCTGTATGAATATGGAAATATCTGCGCCGCCATCTGTATGAACATATAAATATCTACACCGCCATCTGTATTACGATGGAGTTATCTACACAGCTATGTGTATAAACATGGAAATATCTACACCGCTATCTGTATAAACATGGAAATATCAGCACCGCTATCTGTATGAACATGGAAATATCTACACCGCTATCTGTATGAACATGGAAATATCTACACCGCTATCTGTTTGAAGATTTAAATATATACACCGCTATCTGCATGAAAATGGAAATATCTACACAGCTATCTGCATGAAAATGGAAATATCTACACAGCTATCTGCATATACATGGAAATATCTACACAGCTATCTCTTTACACATGTAAATAACTACACCGCTATCTGTATGAACATGGAAATATCTACACTGCCATCTGTATGAACATGGAAATATCTGCACCGCAATCTGTATGAACATATAAACATCTACACTGCCATCTGTATTAAGATGGAGATATCTACACCGCTATCTGAATAAACATGGAAATATCTACACCGCTATCTGTATAAACATGGAAATATCGGCACTGCTATCTGTATGAACATGGAAATATCAGCCCCTCTATCTGTATGAACATGGAGATATCTACACCGCCATCTGTATGAACATGGATATACCTACACAGCCATCTGGAGGAACATGGAAATATCTACACCGCTATCTGTATGAACATGGAAATATCTACAACGCTACCTGTATATACATGGAAATATCAGCACCGCTATCTGTATGAACATGGAAATATCTACATCGCTATCTGTATGAACATGGAAATATCTACACCGCTATCTGTATGAACATGGATATATCTACACAGCCCTCTGGATGAACATGGAAATCTCTACACCGCTATCTGTGTAAACATGCATACATCTTCACCGCTACCTGTATAAACATGGAGATATCAGCACCGCTATCGGTATGAACATGGAAATATCTACACCGCTATCTGTATGAACATGGAAATAGCTACACCGCTATCTGTATGAACATGGAAATATCTACACAGCTATCTGTATGAACATGGAAATATCTTCACCGCCATCTGTATGAACATGGATATGTCTACACATCCATCTGGATGAACATGGAAAAATCTACACCGTGATCTGTATGAACATGGGAATATCTACACCGCTATCTGTGCAAACATGGAAATATCTACACCGCTATCTGCATGAAAATGGAAATATCTACACAGCGATCTGCATATACATGGAAATATCTACAAAGCTATCTCTTTACACATGGAAATATCTACACCGCTATCTGTATGAACATGGAAATATCTACACCGCTATCTGTTTGAACGTGGAAATATCTACATCGCTATCTGCATGAAAATGGAAATATCTACACAGCTATCTGCATATACCTGGAAATATCCACAAAGATATCTCTTTACACAAGGAAATAACTACACCGCTATCTCTATAAACATGGAAATATCTACACCGCCATCTGTATGAACATGGAAATATCTGCACCGCCATCTGTATGAACATATAAATATCTACACCGCCATCTGTATTAAGATGGAGATATCTACACCGCTGTCTGTATAAACCTGGAAATATCTACACCACTATCTGTATAAACATGGAAATATCTACACCGCTACCCATATAAACATGGAAATATCAGCACCGCTATCTGTACGTACATGGAAATATCTACACCGCTATCTGTATGAACATTGAAATATCTACACCGCTATCTGTGTAAACATGCATACATCTTCACCGCTATCTGTATACACATGGAAATATCTACACAGCTATCTGTATGAACATGGATATAGCTACACCGCTATCTGTATGAACATGGAAATATCTACACCGCTATCTGTATGAACATGGATATATCTACACAGCCATCGGTATGAACATGGAAATATCTACACCGCTATCTGTGTAAACATGCATACATCTTCACCGCTATCTGTATAAACATGGAAATAGCTACACAGCTATCTGTATGAACATGGAAATATCTACACCGCTATCTGTATGAACATGGATATATCTACACAGCCATCTGTATGAACATGGAAATATCTACACCGCTATCTGTGTAAACATGCATACATCTTCACCGCTATCTGTATAAACATGGAAATATCTACCCCGCTATCTGTTTGAACATGGAAATATCTACACCGCTATCTGCATGAAAATGGAAATATGTACACTATCTGCATATACATGGAAATATCTACACAGCTATCTCTTTACACATGGAAATAACTACACCGCTATATCTATAAACATGGAAATATCTACACCGCCATCTGTATGAACATGGAAATATCTGCACCTACATCAGTATGAACATATACATATCTAGACGGCCATCTGTATTAAGATGGAGATATCTTCACCGCAATCTGTATAAGCATGGAAATATCAACACCGCTATCTGTATAAACATGGAAATATCTACAACGCTATCTGTATAAACATGGATATATCTACACCGCTACCTGTATAAACAAGGAAATATCAGCACCGGTATCTGTTTGAACATGGAAATATCAGCCCCTCTATCTGTATGAACATGGAGATATCTACACCGCTATCTGTATGAACATGGAAATATCTTCACCGCCATCTGTATGAACATGGATATATCTACACAGCCATCTGGATGAACATGGAAATATCTTCAACGCTATCTGTATGAACATGGAAATAGCTACACCGCTATCTGTATGAACATGGAAATATCTACACCACTATCTGTATGAACATGGAAATATCTACACCGCTATCTGTATGAACATGGAAATATCTTCACCGCCATCTGTATGAACATGGATATAACTACAGAGCCATCGGGATGAACATGGAAATATCTACACAGCTATCTGTATGAACATGGAAATATATACACCGCTATCTGTGTAAACATGCATACATCTTCACCGCTATCTGTATAAACATGGAAATATCTACACCGCTATCTGTATGAACATGGAAATATCTACACCGCTATCTGTTTGAACATGGAAATATCTACACCGCTATCTGCAAGAAAATGGAAATATCTACACAGCTATCTGCATATACATGGAAATATCTACAAAGCTATCTCTTTACACATGGAAATAACTACACCGCTATCTCTATAAACATGGAAATATCTACACCGCCATCTGTATGAATATGGAAATATCTGCTCCGCCATCTGTATGAACATATAAATATCTACACCGCCATCTGTATTAAGATGGAGTTATCTACACAGCTATGTGTATAAACATGGAAATATCTACACCGCTATCTGTATAAACATGGAAATATCAGCACCGCTATCTGTATGAACATGGAAATATCTACACCGCTATCTGTATGAACATGGAAATATCTACACCGCTATCTGTTTGAAGATTTAAATATATACACCGCTATCTGCATGAAAATGGAAATATCTACACTGCTATCTGCATGAAAATGGAAATATCTACACAGCTATCTGCATATACATGGAAATATCTACACAGCTATCTCTTTACACATGTAAATAACTACACCGCTATCTGTATGAACATGGAAATATCTACACTGCCATCTGTATGAACATGGAAATATCTGCACCGCAATCTGTATGAACATATAAACATCTACACTGCCATCTGTATTAAGATGGAGATATCTACACCGCTATCTGAATAAACATGGAAATATCTACACCGCTATCTGTATAAACATGGAAATATCGGCACTGGTATCTGTATGATCATGGAAATATCACCCCCTCTATCTGTATGAACATGGAGATATCTACACCGCCATCTGTATGAACATGGATATATCTACACAGCCATCTGGAGGAACATGGAAATATCTACACCGCTATCTGTATGAACATGGAAATAGCTACACCGCTATCTGTAAGAACATGGAAATATCTACACCGCTATCTGTATGAACATGGAATTATCTACACCGCTATCTGTATGAACAAGGAAATATCTTCACCGCCATCTGAACGAACATGGATATATCTACAGAGCCATCTGGATGAACATGGAAATATCTACACCGCCATCTGTATGAACATAAAAATATCTACACCGCCATCTGTATTAAGATGGAGATATCTAAACCGCTATCTGTATAAACCTGGAAATATCTACACCGCTATCTGTATAAACATGGAAATATCTTCACCGCTATCTGGATAAACATGGAAATTTCTACACTGCTACCTGTATAAACATGGAAATATCAGCACCGCTATCTGTTGGAAAATGGAGATATCTACACCGCCATCTGTATGAACATTGATATATCTACACAGCCATCTGGAGGAACATGGAAATATCTACAACGGTCTCTGTACGAACATGGAAATATCTACACCGCTGTCTGTATGAACATGGAAATAGCTACACCGCTATCTGTATGAACATGGAAATATCTACACCACTATCTGAATGAACATGGAAATATCTACACTGCTATCTGTATGAACATGGATATATCTACACAGCCATCTGGATGAACTTGGAAATACCTACACCGCTATCTGTGTAAACATGCATACATCTTCACCGCTATCTGTAAAAACATGGAAATATCTACACCGCTATCTGTATGAACATGGAAATATCTGCACCGCTATCTGTACGAACATGGAAATATCTACACCGCTATCTGTTTGAACATGGAAATATCTACACGGCTATCTGCATGAAAATGGAAATATCTACACTGCTATCTGCATATACATGGAAATATCTACACAGCTATCTCTTTACACATGGAAATAACTACACCGCTATCTGTATGAACATGGAAATATCTACACCGCCATCTGTATGAACATGGAAATATCTACACCGCCATCTGTATGAACATGGAAATATCTTCACCGCCATCTGTACGAACATGGATATATCTACAGAGCCATCAGGATGAACATGGAAATATCTACAACGCCATCTGTATGAACATATAAATATCTACACCGCCATCTGTATTAAGATGGAGATATCTACACCACTATCTGTATAAACATGGAAATATCAACACCGCTATCTGTATAAACATGGAAATATCTACACCGCTATCTGTATAAACATGGAAATATCTACACCGCTACCTGTATAAACATGGAAATATCAGCACCGCTATCTGTATGAACATGGAAATATCTACACCGCTATCTGTATGAACATGGAAATATCTACACCGCTACCTGTATGAACATGGATATATCTACACAGCCCTCTGGATGAACATGGAAATCTCTACACCGCTCTCTGTGTAAACATGCATACATCTTCACCGCTATCTGTATAAACATGGAAATATCTACACCGCTATCTCTATGAACTTGGAAATATCTACACCGCTATGTGTTTGTAGATGGAAATATATACACAGCTATCTGCATGGAAATGGAAATATCTACACAGCTATCTGCATATAGATGGAAATATCTACACAGCTATCTCTTTACACATTGAAATATCTACACCGCTATCTGTGGGAACATGGAAATATCAGCACCGCAATCTGTATGAACATGGAAATATCTACACCGCTATCTTTATGAACTTGGAAATATCTACACCGCTCTCTGTATGAACATGGATATATCTACACAGACCTATGGATGAACATGGAAATATCCACACCGCTATCTGTGTAAACATGCATACATCTTCACCGCTATCTGTATAAACATGGAAATAACTACACCGCTATCTGTATGAACACGGAAATATCTACACCGCTATCTGTTTGAAGATGGAAATATATACATCGCTATCTGCATGAAAATGGAAATATCTACACAGCTATCTGAATATAGATGGAAATATCTACACAGCAATCTCTTTACACATGGAAATAACTACACCGCTATCTGTATGAACATGGACATATCTACACCGCCATCTGTATGAACATGGAAATATCTGCACCGCCATCTGTATGAACATATAAATATCTACACCGCCATCTGTATTAAGATGGAGATATCTACACCGCTATCTGAATAAACATGGAAATATCTACACCGCTATCTGTATAAACATGGAAATATCTACACCACTATCTATATAAACATGGAAATATCAACACGGATATCTGTATAAACATGGAAATATCTACACCGCTATCTGTATAAACATGGAAATATCTACAACGCTACCTGTATATACATGGAAATATCAGCACCGCTATCTGTATGAACATGGAAATATCTACATCGCTATCTGTATGAACATGGAAATATCTACACCGCTATTTGTATGAACATGGATATATCTACACAGCCCTCTGGATGAACATGGAAATCTCTACACCGCTATCTGTGTAAACATGCATACATCTTCACCGCTACCTGTATAAACATGGAAATATCAGCACCGCTATCGGTATGAACATGGAAATATCTACACCGCTATCTGTATGAACATGGAAATAGCTACACCGCTATCTGTATGAACATGGAAATATCTACACAGCTATCTGTATGAACATGGAAATATCTTCACCGCCATCTGTATGAACATGGATATGTCTACACATCCATCTGGATGAACATGGAAAAATCTACACCGTGATCTGTATGAACATGGGAATATCTACACCGCTATCTGTGCAAACATGGAAATATCTACACCGCTATCTGCATGAAAATGGAAATATCTACACAGCGATCTGCATATACATGGAAATATCTACAAAGCTATCTCTTTACACATGGAAATAACTACAGTGCTATATCTATAAACATACAAATATCTACACCGCCATCTGTATGAACATGGAAATATCTGCAATGACATCTGTATGAACATATAAATATCTACACCGCCATCTATATTAAGATGGAGATATCTACACCGCTATCTACATGAAAATGGAAGTATCTACACTGCTATCTGCATATAAATTTAAATATCTACACAGCTATCTCTTTACACATGGAAATAACTACACCGTTATCTGTATGAACATGGAGATATCTGCACCGCCATCTGTATGAAAATATAAATATCTACACTGCCATCTGTATTAAGATAGAGATATCTCCACTGCTATCTGTATAAACATGGAAATATCTACACCGCTATCTGTATGAACAAGGAAATATCTGCACCGCTATCTGTATGAACATGGAAATATCTACACCGCTATCTGTTTGAACATGGATATATCTACACGGCTATCTGCATGAAAATGGAAATATCTACACTGCTATCTGCATATACATGGAAATATCTACCCAGCTATCTCTTTACACATGGAAATATCTACACCGCTATCTGTATGAACATGGAAATATCTACTCCGCTATCTTTTTGAACGTGGAAATATCTACACCGCTATCTGCATGAAAATGGAAATATCTACACAGCTATCTGCATATACCTGGAAATATCCACAAAGATATCTCTTTACACAAGGAAATAACTACACCGCTATCTCTATAAACATGGAAATATCTACACCGCCATCTGTATGAACATGGAAATATCTGCACCGCCATCTGTATGAACATATAAATATCTACACCGCCATCTGTATTAAGATGGAGATATCTACACCGCTGTCTGTATAAACCTGGAAATATCTACACCACTATCTGTATAAACATGGAAATCTCTACACCGCTACCCATATAAACATGGAAATATCAGCACCGCTATCTGTACGTACATGGAAATATCTACACCGCTATCTGTATGAACATTGAAATATCTACACCGCTATCTGTGTAAACATGCATACATCTTCACCGCTATCTGTATACACATGGAAATATCTACACAGCTATCTGTATGAACATGGATATAGCTACACCGCTATCTGTATGAACATGGAAATATCTACACCGCTATCTGTATGAACATGGATATATCTACACAGCCATCTGTATGAACATGGAAATATCTACACCGCTATCTGTGTAAACATGCATACATCTTCACCGCTATCTGTATAAACATGGAAATATCTACCCCGCTATCTGTTTGAACATGGAAATATCTACACCGCTATCTGCATGAAAATGGAAATATGTACACTATCTTCATATACATGGAAATATCTACACAGCTATCTCTTTACACATGGAAATAACTACACCGCTATATCTATAAACATGGAAATATCTACACCGCCATCTGTATGAACATGGAAATATCTGCACCGACATCAGTATGAACATATACATATCTAGACGGCCATCTGTATTAAGATGGAGATATCTTCACCGCAATCTGTATAAGCATGGAAATATCAACACCGCTATCTGTATAAACATGGAAATATCTACAACGCTATCTGTATAAACATGGATATATCTACACCGCTACCTGTATAAACAAGGAAATATCAGCACCGGTATCTGTTTGAACATGGAAATATCAGCCCCTCTATCTGTATGAACATGGAGATATCTACACCGCTATCTGTATGAACATGGAAATATCTTCACCGCCATCTGTATGAACATGGATATATCTACACAGCCATCAGGATGAACATGGAAATATCTTCACCGCTATCTGTATGAACATGGAAATAGCTACACCGCTATCTGTATGAACATGGAAATATCTACACCACTATCTGTATGAACATGGAAATATCTACACCGCTATCTGTATGAACATGGAAATATCTTCACCGCCATCTGTATGAACATGGATATAACTACAGAGCCATCGGGATGAACATGGAAATATCTTCACCGCTATCTGTATGAACATGGAAATAGCTACACCGCTATCTGTATGAACATGGAAATATCTACACCACTATCTGTATGAACATGGAAATATCTACACCGCTATCTGTATGAACATGGAAATATCTTCACCGCCATCTGTATGAACATGGATATAACTACAGAGCCATCGGGATGAACATGGAAATATCTACACAGCTATCTGTATGAACATGGAAATATATACACCGCTATCTGTGTAAACATGCATACATCTTCACCGCTATCTGTATAAACATGGAAATATCTACACCGCTATCTGTATGAACATGGAAATATCTACACCGCTATCTGTTTGAACATGGAAATATCTACACCGCTATCTGCATGAAAATGGAAATATCTACACAGCTATCTGCATATACATGGAAATATCTACAAAGCTATCTCTTTACACATGGAAATAACTACACCGCTATCTCTATAAACATGGAAATATCTACACCGCCATCTGTATGAATATGGAAATATCTGCGCCGCCATCTGTATGAACATATAAATATCTACACCGCCATCTGTATTAAGATGGAGTTATCTACACAGCTATGTGTATAAACATGGAAATATCTACACCGCTATCTGTATAAACATGGAAATATCAGCACCGCTATCTGTATGAACATGGAAATATCTACACCGCTATCTGTATGAACATGGAAATATCTACACCGCTATCTGTTTGAAGATTTAAATATATACACCGCTATCTGCATGAAAATGGAAATATCTACACAGCTATCTGCATGAAAATGGAAATATCTACACAGCTATCTGCATATACATGGAAATATCTACACAGCTATCTCTTTACACATGTAAATAACTACACCGCTATCTGTATGAACATGGAAATATCTACACTGCCATCTGTATGAACATGGAAATATCTGCACCGCAATCTGTATGAACATATAAACATCTACACTGCCATCTGTATTAAGATGGAGATATTTACACCGCTATCTGAATAAACATGGAAATATCTACACCGCTATCTGTATAAACATGGAAATATCGGCACTGCTATCTGTATGAACATGGAAATATCAGCCCCTCTATCTGTATGAACATGGAGATATCTACACCGCCATCTGTATGAACATGGATATATCTACACAGCCATCTGGAGGAACATGGAAATATCTACACCGCTATCTGTATGAACATGGAAATAGCTACACCGCTATCTGTAAGAACATGGAAATATCTACACCGCTATCTGTATGAACATGGAATTATCTACACCGCTAACTGTATGAACAAGGAAATATCTTCACCGCCATCTGTACGAACATGGATATATCTACAGAGCCATCTGGATGAACATGGAAATATCTACACCGCCATCTGTATGAACATATAAATATCTACACCGCCATCTGTATTAAGATGGAGATATCTACACCGCTATCAGTATAAACCTGGAAATATCTACACCGCTATCTGTATAAACATGGAAATATCTTCACCGCTATCTGGATAAACATGGAAATTTCTACACTGCTACCTGTATAAACATGGAAATATCAGCACCGCTATCTGTTGGAAAATGAAGATATCTACACCGCCATCTGTATGAACATGGATATATCTACACAGCCATCTGGAGGAACATGGAAATATCTACAACGGTCTCTGTACGAACATGGAAATATCTACACAGCTATCTCTTTACACATGGAAATAACTACACCGCTATCTGTATGAACATGGAAATATCTACACCGCCATCTGTATGAACATGGAAATATCTGCACCGCCATCTGTATGAACATATAAATATCTACACCGCCATCTGTATTAAGATGGAGATATCTACACCGTTATCTGTATAAACATGGAAATATCTACACCGCTATCTGTAAAAGCATGGAAATATCTACACCGCTATCTGTATAAACATGGAAATATCTACACCGCTACCTGTATAAAGATGTAAATATCAGCACCGCTATCTGTATGAACATGGAAATATCTACACCGCTATCTGTATGAACATGGAAATATCTACACCGCTATCTGTATGAACATGAAATATCTGCACCGCCATCTGTATGAACATATAAATATCTACACCGCCATCTGTATTAAGATGGAGATATCTACACCGCTATCTGAATAAACATGGAAATATCTACACCGCTATCTGTATAAACATGGAAATATCAGCACCGGTATCTGTATGAACATGGAAATATCAGCCCCTCTATCTGTATGAACATGGAGATATCTACACCGCCACCTGTATGAACATGGATATATCTACACAGCCATCTGGATGAACATGGAAATATCCACACGGCTATCTGTATGAACATGGAAATAGCTACACCGCTATCTGTATGAACATGGAAATATCTACACCGCTATCTGTATGAACATGGAAATATCTACACCGCTATCTGTATGAACATGGAAATATCTTCACCGCCATCTGTACGAACATGGATATATCTACAGAGCCATCTGGATGAACATGGAAATATCTACAACGCCATCTGAATGAACATATAAATATCTACACCGCCATCTGTATTAAGATGGAGATATCTACACAGCTATCTGTATAAACATGGAAATATCAACACCGCTATCTGTATAAACATGGAAATATCTACACCGCTATCTGTATAAACATGGAAGTATCTACACCGCTATCTGTATAAACATGGAAATATCTACACCGCTATCTGTATGAACTTGGAAATATCTACACCGCTATCTGTATGAACATGGATATATCTACACAGCCCTCTGGATGAACATGGAAATATCCACACCGCTATCAGTGTAAACATGCCTACATCTTCACCGCTATCTGTTTAAACATGGAAATATCTACACCGCTATGTGTATGAACACGGAAATATCTACACCGCTATATGTTTGAAGATGGAAATATATACATCGGTATCTGCATGAAAATGGAAATATCTACACAGCTATCTGCATATAGATGGAAATATCTACACAGCAATCTCTTTACACATGGAAATAACTACACCGCTATCTGTATGAACATGGACATATCTACACCGCCATCTGTATGAACATGGAAATATCTGCACCGCCATCTGTATGAACATATAAATATCTACACCGCCATCTGTATTAAGATGGAGATATCTACACCGCTATCTGAATAAACATGGAAATATCTACACCGCTATCTGTATAAACATGGAAATATCTACACCACTATCTGTATAAACATGGAAATATCAACACGGCTACCTGTATAAACATGGAAATATCTCCACCGCTATCTGTATAAACATGGAAATATCTACAACGCTACCTGTATATACATGGAAATATCAGCACCGCTATCTGTATGAACATGGAAATATCTACATCGCTATCTGTATGAACATGGAAATATCTACACCGCTATCTGTATGAACATGGATATATCTACACAGCCCTCTGGATGAACATGGAAATCTCTACACCGCTATCTGTGTAAACATGCATACATCTTCACCGCTACCTGTATAAACATGGAAATATCAGCACCGCTATCGGTATGAACATGGAAATATCTACACCGCTATCTGTATGAACATGGAAATATCTACACAGCTATCTGTATGAACATGGAAATATCTTCACCGCCATCTGTATGAACATGGATATGTCTACACATCC
Source organism: Gorilla gorilla gorilla (assembly GCF_029281585.2). Taxonomy (NCBI): domain Eukaryota; kingdom Metazoa; phylum Chordata; class Mammalia; order Primates; family Hominidae; genus Gorilla; species Gorilla gorilla. The sequence continues at coordinate 4,214,544 of NC_073247.2, forward strand.
ATCTGGATGAACATGGAAAAATCTACACCGTGATCTGTATGAACATGGGAATATCTACACCGCTATCTGTGCAAACATGGAAATATCTACACCGCTATCTGCATGAAAATGGAAATATCTACACAGCGATCTGCATATACATGGAAATATCTACAAAGCTATCTCTTTACACATGGAAATAACTAGAGTGCTATATCTATAAACATACAAATATCTACACCGCCATCTGTATGAACATGGAAATATCTGCAATGCCATCTGTATGAACATATAAATATCTACACCGCCATCTATATTAATATGGAGATATCTACACCGCTATCTACATGAAAATGGAAATATCTACACTGCTATCTGCATATACATTTAAATATCTACACAGCTATCTCTTTACACATGGAAATAACTACACCATTATCTGTATGAACATGGAGATATCTACACCGCCATCTGTATGAACATGGAAATATCTGCACCGCCATCTGTATGAAAATATAAATATCTACACTGCCATCTCTATTAAGATAGAGATATCTCCACTGCTATCTGTATAAACATGGAAATATCTACACCACTATCTGTATAAACATGGAAATATCTACACCGCTATCTGTATATACATGGAAATATCTACACCACTACCTGTATAAACATGGAAATATCAGCACCGATATCTATATGAACATGGAAATATCTACACCGCTATCTGTATGAACATGGAAATATCTACACCGCTATCTGTATGAACATGGAAATATCTACACCGCTATCTGTATGAATATGGAAATATCTACACTGCTATCTGTTTGAACATGGAAATATGTACACCGCTGTCTGCATGAAAATGGAAATATCTACACAGCTATCTGCATATACATGGAAATATCTACACAGCTATCCCTTTACACATGGAAATAACTACACCGCTATCTCTATAAACATGGAAATATCTACACCGCCATCTGTATGGACATGGAAATATCTGCACCGCGATCTGTATGAACATATAAATATCTACAAAGCCATCTGTATTAAGAAGGAGATATCTACACCGCTATCTGTATAAAGATGGAAATATCTACACCGATATCTGTATAAACATGGAAATATCTACACCGGTATCTGTATAAACATGGAAATATCTACACCGCTACCTGTATGAACATGGAAATATCTTCACCGCCATCTGTATGAACATGGATATATCTACACAGCCATCTGTATGAACATGGAAATATCTACACCGCTATCTGTATGAACATGGAAATCTCTACACCGCTATCTGTATGAACATGGAAATATCTTCACCGCCATCTGTGTAAACATGCATACACCTTCACCGCTATCTGTATATCCATGGAAATATCTACACCGCTATCTGTTTGAGCATGGAAATATCTACACCGCTATCTGCATGAAAATGGAAATATCTACACTGCTATCTGCATATACATGGAAATATCTACACAGCTATCTCTTTACACATGGAAATAACTACACCGCTATCTGTATGAACATGGAAATATCTACACCGCCATCTGTATGAACATGGAAATATCTGCACCGCCATCTGTATGAACATATAAATATCTACACCGCCATCTGTATTAAGATGGAGATATCTACACCGCTATCTGAATAAACATGGAAATATCTACACCGCTATCTGTATAAACATGGAAATATCTACACCGCTATCTGAATAAACATGGAAATATCTACACCGCTATCTGTATAAACATGGAAATATCTACACCGCTATCTGTATAAACATGGAAATATCTACACCGCTACCTGTATAAACATGGAAATATCCACACCGCTATCTGTGTAAACATGCATACATCTTCACCGCTATCTGTATAAACATGGAAATAGCTACACCGCTATCTCTATGAACATGGAAATATCTACACCGCTATCTGTTTGAAGATGGAAATATATACACCGCTATCTGCATGAAAATGGAAATATCTACACAGCTATCTGCATATAGATGGAAATATCTACACAGCTATCTCTTTACACATGGAAATAACTACACCGCTATCTGTATGAACATGGAAATATCTACACCGCCATCTGTATGAACATGGAAATATCTGCACCGCCATCTGTATGAACATATAAATATCTACACCGCCATCTCTATTAAGATGGAGATATCTACACCGCTATCTGAATAAACATGGAAATATCAGGACCGCTATCGGTATGAACCTGGAAATATCTACACCGCTATCTGTATGAACATGGAAATGTCTACACCGCTATCTGTATGAACATGGAAATATCTACAAAGCTATCTGAATGAACATGGAAATATCTACACCGCTATCTGTTTGAACATGTAAATATCTACATCGCTATCTGCAAGAAAATGGAAATATCTACACAGCTATCTGCATATACATGGAAATATCTACACAGCTATCTGTTTACACATGGAAATAACTACACCGCTATATCGATAAACATGGAAATATCTACACCACCATCTGTATGAACATGGAAATATCCGCACCGCCATCTGTTTGAACATATAAATATCTACACCGCCATCTGTATTAAGAAGGAAATATCTAAACCGCTATCTGTATAAACATGGAAATATCAGCACCACTCTCTGTATGAAAATGGAAATATCTACACCGCTATCTGTATGAACATGGAAATATCTACACTGCTATATGTATGAACATGGATATAGCTACACCGTTATGTGTATGAAAATGGAAATAGCTACACCGCTATCTGTACGAACATGGAAATATCTACAACGCTATCTGTATGAACATGGATATATCTACACATCCATCTGGATGAACATGGAAATATCTACACCGCTATCTTTGTAAACATGCATACATCTTCACCACTGTCTGTATAAACATGGAAATATCTGCACCGCTATCGGTATGAACATGGAAATATCTACACGGCTGTCTGTATAAACATGGAAATATCTACACCGCTACCTGTATAAACATGGAAATATCTACACCGCTATCTGTATGAACATGGAAATATCTACACCGCTATCTGTATTAACATGGAAATATCTACACCGCTATCTGTATGAACATGGAAATATCTACACCGCTATCTGTATGAACATGGAAATATCTACACCACTATCTGTATGAACATGGAAATATCTACACCGCTATCTGTTTGAAGATGGAAATATATACACCGCTATCTGCATGAAAATGGAAATATCTACACAGCTATCTGCATGAAAATGGAAATATCTACACAGCTATCTGCATATACATGCAAATATCTACACAGCTATCTCTTTACACATGTAAATAACTACACCGCTATCTGTATGAACATGGAAATATCTTCAACGCCATCTGTATGAACATGGATATATCTACACAGCCATCTGTATGAACATGGAAATATCTACACCGCTATCTGTATGAACATGGAAATATCTACACCGCTATCTGTATGAACATGGAAATATCTTCACCGCCATCTGTATGAACATGGATATGTCTACACATCCATCTTGATGAACATGGAAAAATCTACACCGTGATCTGTATGAATATGGGAATATCTTCAGCGCTATCTGTGCAAACATGGAAATATCTACACCGCTATCTGCATGAAAATGGAAATATCTACACAGCGATCTGCATATACATGGAAATATCTACAAAGCTATCTCTTTACACATGGAAATAACTACAGTGCTATATCTATAAACATACAAATATCTACACCGCCATCTGTATGAACATGGAAATATCTGCAATGCCATCTGTATGAACATAGAATTATCCACACCGCCATCTATGTTAAGATGGAGATATCTACACCGCTATCTACATGAAAATGGAAATATCTACACTGCTATCTGCATATACATTTAAATATCTACACAGCTATCTCTTTACACATGGAAATAACTACACCGTTATCTGTATGAACATGGAGATATCTACACCGCCCGCAGTATGAACATGGAAATATCTGCACCGCCATCTGTATGAAAATATAAATATCTACACTTCCATCTGTATTAAGATAGAGACATCTCCACTGCTATCTGTATAAACATGGAAATATCTACACCGCTATCTGTATAAACATGGAAATATCTACACCGCTATCTGTATATACATGGAAATATCTACACCACTACCTGTATAAACATGGAAATATCAGCACCGATATCTATATGAACATGGAAATATCTACACCGCTATCTGTATGAACATGGAAATATCTACACCGCTATCTGTATGAACATGGAAATATCTACACCGCTATCTGTTTGAACATGGAAATATGTACACCGCTGTCTGCATGAAAATGGAAATATCTACACAGCTATCTGCATATACATGGAAATATCTACACAGCTATCCCTTTACACATGGGAATAACTACACCGCTATCTCTATAAACATGGAAATATCTACACCGCCAATTGTATGGACATGGAAATATCTTCACCGCCATCTGTATGAACATGGATATATCTACACAGCCATCTGGATGAACATGGAAATATCTGCACCGCTATCTGTATGAACATGGAAATAGCTACACTGCTATCTGTAAGAACATGGAAATATCTACACCGCTATCTGTATGAACATGGAAATATCTACACCGCTATCTGTATGAAAATGGAAAAATCTTCACCGCCATCTGTATGAACATGGATATATCTACACAGCCATCTGGATGAACATTGAAATATCTACACAGCTATCTGTATGAACATGGAAATATATACACCGCTATCTGTGTAAACATGCATACATCTTCACCGCTATCTGTATAAACATGGAAATATCTACACCGCTATCTGTATGAACATGGAAATATCTACACCGCTATCTGTTTGAACGTGGAAATATCTACACCGCTATCTGCATGAAAATGGAAATATCTACACAGCTATCTGCATATACCTGGAAATATCCACAAAGATATCTCTTTACACAAGGAAATAACTACACCGCTATCTCTATAAACATGGAAATATCTACACCGCCATCTGTATGAACATGGAAATATCTGCACCGCCATCTGTATGAACATATAAATATCTACACCGCCATCTGCATTAAGATGGAGATATCTACACCGCTGTCTGTATAAACCTGGAAATATCTACACCGCTATCTGTATAAACATGGAAATATCTACACCGCTACCCATATAAACATGGAAATATCAGCACCGCTATCTGTACGTACATGGAAATATCTACACCGCTAACTGTATGAACATTGAAATATCTACACCGCTATCTGTGTAAACATGCATACATCTTCACCGCTACCTGTATAAACATGGAAATATCTACACAGCTATCTGTATGAACATGGATATAGCTATACCGCTATCAGTATGAACATGGAAATATCTACACCGCTATCTGTATGAACATGGATATATATACACAGCCATCTGTATGAACATGGAAATATCTACACCGCTATCTGTGTAAACATGCATACACCTTCACCGCTATCTGTATAAACATGGAAATAGCTACACAGCTATCTGTATGAACATGGAAATATCTACACCGCTATCTGTATGAACATGGATATATCTACACAGCCATCTGTATGAACATGGAAATATCTACACCGCTATCTGTGTAAACATGCATACATCTTCACCGCTATCTGTATAAACATGGAAATATCTACCCCGCTATCTGTTTGAACATGGAAATATCTACACCGCTATCTGCATGAAAATGGAAATATGTACACTATCTGCATATACATGGAAATACCTACACAGCTATCTCTTTACACATGGAAATAACTACACCGCTATATCTATAAACATGGAAATATCTACACCGCCATCTGTATGAACATGGAAATATCTGCACCGACATCAGTATGAACATATACATATCTAGACGGCCATCTGTATTAAGATGGAGATATCTTCACCGCAATCTGTATAAGCATGGAAATATCAACACCGCTATCTGTATAAACATGGAAATATCTACAACGCTATCTGTATAAACATGGATATATCTACACCGCTACCTGTATAAACAAGGAAATAACAGCACCGGTATCTGTTTGAACATGGAAATATCAGCCCCTCTATCTGTATGAACATGGAGATATCTACACCGCTATCTGCAAGAAAATGGAAATATCTACACAGCTATCTGCATATACATGGAAATATCTACAAAGCTATCTCTTTACACATGGAAATAACTACACCGCTATCTCTATAAACATGGAAATATCTACACCGCCATCTGTATGAATATGGAAATATCTGCGCCACCATCTGTATGAACATATAAATATCTACACCGCCATCTGTATTAAGATGGAGTTATCTACACCGCTATGTGTATAAACATGGAAATATCTACACCGCTATCTGTATAAACATGGAAATATCTACACCGCTATCTGTATAAACATGGAAATATCTACACTGCTACCTGTATAAACATGGAAATATCAGCACCGCTATCTGTATGAACATGGAAATATCTACACCGCTATCTGTATGAACACGGAAATATCTACACCGCTATCTGTTTGAAGATGGAAATATATACATCGCTATCTGCATGAAAATGGAAATATCTACACAGCTATCTGCATATAGATGGAAATATCTACACAGCTATCTCTTTACACATGGAAATAACTACACCGCTATCTGTATGAACATTGACATATCTACACCGCCATCTGTATGAACATGGAAATATCTGCACCGCCATCTGTATGAACATATAAATATCTACACCGCCATCTGTATTAAGATGGAGATATCTACACCGCTATCTGTATAAACAAGGAAATATCTACACCACTATCTGTATAAACATGGAAATATCTACACCGCTACCTGTATAAACATGGAAATATCTACACCGCTACCTGTATAAACATGGAAATATCAGCACCGCTATCTGTATGAACCTGGAAATGTCTACACCGCTATCTGTATGAACATGGAAATATCTACACCGCTATCTGTTTGAACATGGAAATATCTACATGGCTATCTGCATGAAAATGGAAATATCTACAATGCTATCTGCATATACATGGAAATATCAACACAGCTATCTCTTTACACATTTAAATAACTACACCGCTATCTCTATAAACATGGAAATATCTACACCGCCATCTGTATGAACATGGAAATATCTGCGCCGCCATCTGTAGGAACATATAAATATCTACACCGCCATCTGTATTAAGAAGGAAATATCTAAACCGCTATCTGTATAAACATGGAAATATCTACACTGCTGCCTGTATAAACATGGAAATTTCAGCACCGCTCTCTGTATGAAAATGGAGATATCTACACCGCTATCTGCATGAACATGGAAATATCTACACTGCTATCTGTATGAACATGGAAATATCTACACCGTTATCTGTAGAACATGGAAATATCTACACCGCTATCTGTATGAACATGGAAATATCTACACCACTATCTGTATGAACATGGATATATCTACACAGCCATCTGGATGAACATGGAAATACCTACACCGCTATCTGTGTAAACATGCATACATCTTCACCGCTATGTGTATAAACATGGAAATATCTACACTGCTATCTGTATGAACATGGAAATATCTGCACCGCTATATGTTTGAACATGGAAATATCTACACCGCTATCTGCATGAAAATTGAAATATCTACACTGCTATCTGCATATACATGCAAATATCTACACAGCTATCTCTTTACACATGGAAATAACTACACCGCTATCTGTATGAACATGGAAATATCTACACCGCCATCTGTATGAACATGGAAATATCTGCACCGCCATCTGTATGAACATATAAATATCTACACCGCCATCTGTATTAAGATGGAGATATCTACACCGCTATCTGAATAAACATGGAAATATCTACACCGTTATCTGTATAAACATGGAGATATCTACACCGCTATCTGAATAAACATGGAAATATCTACACCGCTATCTGTATAAACATGGAAATATCTACACCGCTATCTGTATAAACATGGAAATATCTAAACCGCTACCTGTATAAACATGGAAATATCAGCACCGCTATCTGTATGAACATGGAAATATCTACACTGCTATCTCTATGAACATGGAAATATCTACACCGCTATCTGTATGAACATGTATATATCTACACAGCCCTCTGGATGAACATGGAAATATCCACCCCGATATCTGTGTAAACATGCATACATCTTCACCGCTATCTGTATAAACATGGAAATAGCTACACCGCTATCTCTATGAACATGGAAATATCTACACCGCTATCTGTTTGAAGATGGAAATATATATACCGCTATCTGTTTGAACATGTAAATATCTACATCGCTATCTGCAAGAAAATGGAAATATCTACACAGCTATCTGCATATACATGGAAATATCTGCACAGCTATCTCTTTACACATGGAAATAACTACACCGCTATATCTATAAACATGGAAATATCTACACCACCATCAGTATGAACATGGAAATATCTGCACCGCCATCTGTTTGAACATATAAATATCTACACCGCCATCTGTATTAAGAAGGAAATATCTAAACCGCTATCTGTATAAACATGGAAATATCAGCACCACTCTCTGTATGAAAATGGAAATATCTACACCGCTATCTGTATGAACATGGAAATATCTACACTGCTATCTGTATGAACATGGATATAGCTACACCGTTATGTGTATGAAAATGGAAATAGCTACACCGCTATCTGTACTAACATGGAAATATCTACACCGCTATCTGTATGAACATGGATATATCTAAACCTCCATCTGGATGAACATGGAAATATCTCCACCGCTATCTGTATGAACATGGAAATATCTACACCGCTATCTGTATGAACATGGATATATCTACACAGCCATCTGGATGAACATGGAAATATCTACACCGCTATCAGTGTAAACATGCATACATCTTCACCACTATCTGTATAAACATGGAAATATCTGCACCGCTATCGGTATGAACATGGAAATATCTACACGGCTGTCTGTATAAACATGGAAATATCTACACCGCTACCTGTATAAACATGGAAATATCTACACCGCTATCTGTATAAACATGGAAATATCTACACCGCTACCTGTATAAACATGGAAATATCCGCACCGCCATCTGTAAGAACATGGAAATATCTACACCGCTATCTGTATGAACATGGAAATATCTACACCGCTATCTGTATGAACATGGAAATATCTACACCGCTATCTGTATGAACATGGAAATATCTACACCGCTATCAGTTTGAAGATGGAAATATATACACCGCTATCTGCATGAAAATGGAAATATCTACACAGCTATCTGCATGAAAATGGAAATATCTACACAGCTATCTGCATATACATGGAAATATCTACACAGCAATCTCTTTACACATGGAAATAACTACACCGCTATCTGTATGAACATGGACATATCTACACCGCCATCTGTGTGAACATGGAAATATCTGCACCGCCATCTGTATGAACATATAAATATCTACACCGCCATCTGTATTAAGATGGAGATATCTACAAGGCTATCTGAATAAACATGGAAATATCTACACCGCTATCTGTATAAACATGGAAATATCTACACCGCTACCCATATAAACATGGAAATATCAGCACCGCTATCTGTACGTACATGGAAATCTCTACACCGCTATCTGTATGAACATTGAAATATCTACACCGCTATCTGTGTAAACATGCATACATCTTCACCGCAATCTGTATAAAAATGGAAATATCTACACAGCTATCTGTATGAACATGGATATAGCTACACCGCTATCAGTATGAACATGGAAATATCTACACCGCTATCTGTATGAACATGGATATATCTACACAGCCATCTGTATGAACATGGAAATATCTACACGGCTATCTGTGTAAACATGCATACATCTTCACCGCTATCTGTATAAACATAGGAATAGCTACACAGCTATCTGTATGAACATGGAAATATCTACACCGCTATCTGTATGAACATGGATATATCTACACAGCCATCTGTATGAACATGGAAATATCTACACAGCTATCTGTGTAAACATACATACATCTTCACCGCTATCTCTATAAACATGGAAATATCTACCCCGCTATCTGTTTGAACATGGAAATATCTACACCGCTCTCTGCATGAAAATGGAAATATGTACACTATCTGCATATACATGGAAATATCTACACAGCTATCTCTTTACACATGGAAATTACTACACCGCTATCTGTATGAACATGGAAATATCTACACCGACATCAGTATGAACATATACATATCTAGACGGCCATCTGTACTAAGATGGAGATATCTTCACCGCAATCTGTATAAGCATGGAAATATCAACACCGCTATCTGTATAAACATGGAAATATCTACAACGCTATCTGTATAAACATGGATATATCTACACCGCTACCTGTATAAACAAGGAAATATCAGCACCGATATCTGTTTGAACATGGAAATTTCAGCCCCTCTATCTGTATGAACTTGGAGATATCTACACCGCTATCTGTATGAACATGGAAATATCTTCACCGCCATCTGTATGAACATGGACATAACTACACATCCATCTGGATGAACATGGAAATATCTTCACCGCTATCTGTATGAACATGGAAATAGCTACACCGCTATCTGAATGAACATGGAAATATCTACACCGCTATCTGTATGAACATGGAAATATCTACACCGCTATCTGTATGAACATGGAAATATCTTCACCGCCATCTGTATGAACATGGATATAACTACAGAGCCATCGGGATGAACATGGAAATATCTACACACCAATCTGTATGAACATGGAAATATATACACCGCTATCTGTGTAAACATGCATACATCTTCACCGCTATCTGTATAAACATGGAAATATCTACACCGCTATCTGTATGAACATGGAAATATCTACACCGCTATCTGTTTGAACATGGAAATATCTACACCGCTATCTGCATGAAAATGGAAATATCTACACAGCTATCTGCGTATACGTGGAAATATCTACAAAGCTATCTCTTTACACATGGAAATAACTACACCACTATCTCTATAAACATGGAAATATCTACACCGCCATCTGTATGAATATGGAAATATCTGCGCCGCCATCTGTATGAACATATAAATATCTACACCGCCATCTGTATTAAGATGGAGTTATCTACACCGCTATGTGTATAAACATGGAAATATCTACACCGCTATCTGTATAAACATGGAAATATCTACACCGCTATCTGTATAAACATGGAAATATCTACACCGCTACCTGTATAAACATGGAAATATCAGCACCGCTATCTGTAAGAACATGGAAATATCTACACCGCTATCTGTATGAACATGGGAATATCTACACCGCTATCTGTTTGAAGATTGAAATATATACAACGCTATCTGCATGAAAATGGAAATATCTACACAGCTATCTGCATGAAAATGGAAATATCTACACAGCTATCTGCATATACATGGAAATATCTACACAGCTATCTCTTTACACATGTAAATAACTACACTGCTATCTGTATGAACATGGAAATATCTACACTGCCATCTGTATGAACATGGAAATATCTGCACCGCCATCTGTATGAACATGAAATATCTGCACCGCCATCTGTATGAACATATAAATATCTACACCGCCATCTGTATTAAGATGGAGATATCTACACCGCTATCTGAATAAACATGGAAATATCTACACCGCTATCTGTATAAACATGGAAATATCAGCACCGCTATCTGTATGAACTTGGAAATATCAGCCCCTCTATCTGTATGAACATGGAGATATCTACACCGCCACCTGTATGAACATGGATATATCTACACAGCCATCTGGATGAACATGGAAATATCTACACGGCTATCCGTATGAACATGGAAATAGCTACAACGCTACCTGTATGAACATGGAAATATCTACACCGCTATCTGTATGAACATGGAAATATCTACACCGCTACCTCTATGAACATGGATATATCTACACAGCCCTCTGGATGAACATGGAAATCTCTACACCGCTATCTGGGTAAACATGCATACATCTTCACCGCTATCTGCATAAACATGGAAATATCTACACCGCTATCTCTATGAACATGGAAATATCTACACCGCTATGTGTTTGAAGATGGAAATATATACACAGCTATCTGCATGGAAATGGAAATATCTACACAGCTATCTGCATATAGAAGGAAATATCTACACAGCTATCTCTTTACACATTGAAATATCTACACCGCTATCTGTGGGAACATGGAAATATCAGCACCGCAATCTGTATGAACATGGAAATATCCACACCGCTATCTGTATGAACATGGAAATAGCTACACTGCTATCTGTATGAACATGGATATATCTACACAGCCCTCTGGATGAACATGGAAATATCCACACCGCTATCTGTGTAAACATGCATACATCTTCACCGCTATCTGTATAAACATGGAAATATCTACACCGCTATCTGTATGAACACGGAAATATCTACACCGCTATCTGTTTGAAGATGGAAATATATACATCGCTATCTGCATGAAAATGGAAATATCTACACAGCTATCTGCATATAGATGGAAATATCTACACAGCAATCTCTTTACACATGGAAATAACTACACCGCTATCTGTATGAACATGGACATATCTACACCGCCATCTGTATGAACATGGAAATATCTGCACCGCCATCTGTATGAACATATAAATATCTACACCGCCATCTGTATTAAGATGGAGATATCTACACCGCTATCTGAATAAACATGGAAATATCTACACCGCTATCTGTATAAACATGGAAATATCTACACCACTATCTGTATAAACATGGAAATATCTACACCGCTACCTGTATAAACATAGAAATATCAGCACCGCTATCTGTATGAACCTGGAAATGTCTACACCGCTATCTGAATGAACATGGAAATATCTACACCGCTATCTGTTTGAACCTGTAAATATCTACACCGCTATCTGCATGAAAATGGAAATATCTAGAAAGCTATCTGCATATACATGGAAATATCAACACAGCTATCTCTTTACACATTTAAATAACTACACCGCTATCTCTATAAACATGGAAATATCTACACCGCCATCTGTATGAACATGGAAATATCTGCACCGCCATCTGTATGAACATATAAATATCTACACCGCCATCTGTATTAAGAAGGAAATATCTAAACCGCTATCTGTATAAACATGGAAATATCTACACCGCTGCCTGTATAAACATGGAAATTTCAGCACCGCTCTCTGTATGAAAATGGAGATATCTACACTGCTATCTGCATGAACATGGAAATATCTACACTGCTATCTGTATGAACATGGAAATATCTACACCGTTATCTGTATGAACATGGAAATAGCTACACCGCTATCTGTATGAACATGGGAATATCTACACCGCTATCTGTTTGAAGATTGAAATATATACACCGCTATCTGCATGAAAATGGAAATATCTACACAGCTATCTGCATGAAAATGGAAATATCTACACAGCTATCTGCATATACATGGAAATATCTACACAGCTATCTCTTTACACATGTAAATAACTACACCGCTATCTGTATGAACATGGAAATATCTACACTGCCATCTGTATGAACATGGAAATATCTGCACCGCCATCTGTATGAACATGAAATATCTGCACCGCCATCTGTATGAACATATAAATATCTACACCGCCATCTGTATTAAGATGGAGATATCTACACCGCTATCTGAATAAACATGGAAATATCTACACCGCTATCTGTATAAACATGGAAATATCAGCACCGCTATCTGTATGAACCTGGAAATATCAGCCCCTCTATCTGTATGAACATGGAGGTATCTACACCGCCACCTGTATGAACATGGATATATCTACACAGCCATCTGGATGAACATGGAAATATCTACACGGCTATCCGTATGAACATGGAAATAGCTACAACGCTACCTGTATGAACATGGAAATATCTACACCTCTATCTGTATGAACATGGAAATATCTACACCGCTACCTCTATGAACATGGATATATCTACACAGCCCTCTGGATGAACATGGAAATCTCTACACCGCTATCTGGGTAAACATGCATACATCTTCACCGCTATCTGCATAAACATGGAAATATCTACACCGCTATCTCTATGAACATGGAAATATCTACACCGCTATGTGTTTGAAGATGGAAATATATACACAGCTATCTGCATGGAAATGGAAATATCTACACAGCTATCTGCATATAGAAGGAAATATCTACACAGCTATCTCTTTACACTTTGAAATATCTACACCGCTATCTGTGGGAACATGGAAATATCAGCACCGCAATCTGTATGAACATGGAAATATCCACACCGCTATCTGTATGAACATGGAAATAGCTACACCGCTATCTGTATGAACATGGATATATCTACACAGCCCTCTGGATGAACATGGAAATATCCACACCGCTATCTGTGTAAACATGCATACATCTTCACCGCTATCTGTATAAACATGGAAATATCTACACCGCTATCTGTATGAACACGGAAATATCTACACCGCTATCTGTTTGAAGATGGAAATATATACATCGCTATCTGCATGAAAATGGAAATATCTACACAGCTATCTGCATATAGATGGAAATATCTACACAGCAATCTCTTTACACATGGAAATAACTACACCGCTATCTGTATGAACATGGAAATATCTACACCGCCATCTGTATGAACATGGAAATATCTGCACCGCCATCTGTATGAACATATAAATATCTACACCGCCATCTGTATTAAGAAGGAAATATCTAAACCGCTATCTGTATAAACATGGAAATATCTACACCGCTGCCTGTATAAACATGGAAATTTCAGCACCGCTCTCTGTATGAAAATGGAGATATCTACACTGCTATCTGCATGAACATGGAAATATCTACACTGCTATCTGTATGAACATGGAAATATCTACACCGTTATCTGTATGAACATGGAAATAGCTACACCGCTATCTGTATGAACATGGAAATATCTACACCGCTATCTGTATGAACATGGATATATCTACACAGCCATCTGGATGAACATGGAAATATCTACACCGCTATCTGTATGAACATGGATATATCTACACCACTATCTGTATGAACACGGATATATCTACACAGCCATCTGTATGAACATGGAAATATCTACACCGCTATCTGTATGAACATGGATATATCTACACAGCCATCTGGATGAACATGGAAATATCTACACCGCTATCTGTATGAACATGGAAATATCTACACCACTATCTGTATGAACATGGATATATCTACACAGCCATCTGGAAGAACATGGAAATACCTACACCGCTATCTGTGTAAACATGCATACATCTTCACCGCTATCTGTATAAACATGGAAATATCTACACTGCAATCTGTATGAACATGGAAATATCTGCACCGCTATCTGTATGAACATGGAAATATCTACACAGCTATCTGTTTGAACATGGAAATATCTACACCGCTATCTGCATGAAAATGGAAATATCTACACTGCTATCTGCATATACATGGAAATATCTACACAGCTATCTCTTTACACATGGAAATAACTACACCGCTATCTGTATGAACATGGAAATATCTACACCGCCATCAGTATGAACATGGAAATATCTGCACCGCCATCTGTATGAACATATAAATATCTACACCGCCATCTGTATTAAGATGGAGATATCTACACCGCTATCTGAATAAACATGGAAATATCTACACCGCTATCTGAATAAACATGGAGATATCTACACCGCTATCTGAATAAACATGGAAATATCTACACCGCTATCTGTATAAACATGGAAATATCTACACCGCTATCTGTATAAACATGGAAATATCTACACCGCTACCTGTATAAACATGGAAATATCAGCACCGCTATCTGTATGAACATGGAAATATCTACACTGCTATCTCTATGAACATGGAAATATCTACACCGCTATCTGTATGAACATGGATATATCTACACAGCCCTCTGGATGAACATGGAAATATCCACACCGCTATCTGTGTAAACATGCATACATCTTCACCGCTATCTGTATAAACATGGAAATAGCTACACCGCTATCTGTATGAACATGGAAATATCTACACCGCTATCTGTTTGAAGATGGAAATATATACACTGCTATCTGCATGAAAATGGAAATATCTACACAGCTATCTGCATATAGATGGAAATATCTACACAGCTATCTCTTTACTCATGGAAATAACTACACCGCTATCTGTATGAACATGGAAATATCTACACCGCCATCTGTATGAACATGGAAATATCGGCACCGCCATCTGTATGAACATATAAATATCTACACCGCCATCTCTATTAAGATGGAGATATCTACACCGCTATCTGAATAAACATGGAAATATCAGGACCGCTATCTGTATGAACCTGGAAATATCTACACCGCTGTCTGTATGAACATGGAAATACCTACACCGCTATCTGTATGAACATGGAAATATCTACAAAGCTATCTGAATGAACATGGGAATATCTACACCGCTATCTGTTTGAACATGTAAATATCTACATCGCTATCTGCAAGAATATGGAAATATCTACACAGCTATCTGCATATACATGGAAATATCTACACAGCTATCTCTTCACACATGGAAATAACAACACCGCTATATCTATAAACATGGAAATATCTACACCACCACCTGTATGAACATGGAAATATCTGCACCGCCATCTGTTTGAACATATAAATATCTACACCGCCATCTGTATTAAGAAGGAAATATCTAAACCGCTATCTGTATAAACATGGAAATATCAGCACCACTCTCTGTATGAAAATGGAAATATCTACACCGCTATCTGTATGAACATGGAAATATCTACACTGCTATCTGTATGAACATGGAAATAGCTACACCGTTATGTGTATGAAAATGGAAATAGCTACACCGCTATCTGTACGAACATGGAAATATCTACACCGCTATCTGTATGAACATGGATATATCTACACATCCATCTGGATGAACATGGAAATATCTCCACCGCTATCTGTATGAACATGGAAATATCTACACCGCTATCTGTATGAACATGGATATATCTACACAGCCATCTGGATGAACATGGAAATATCTACACCGCTATCTGTGTAAACATGCATACATCTTCACCACTATCTGTATAAACATGGAAATATCTGCACCGCTATCGGTATGAACATGGAAATATCTACACGGCTGTCTGTATAAACATGGAAATATCTACACCGCTATCTGTATAAACATGGAAATATCTACACCGCTATCTGTATAAACATGGAAATATCTACACCGCTACCTGTATAAACATGGAAATATCAGCACCGCTATCTGTATGAACATGGAAATATCTACACCGCTATCTGTATGAACATGGACATATCTCCACCGCTATCTGAATGAACATGGAAATATCTACACCGCTATCTGTATGAACATGGAAATATCTACACCGCTATCTGTATGAACATGGAAATATCTACACCGCTATCTGTTTGAAGATGGAAATATATACACCGCTATCTGCATGAAAATGGAAATATCTACACAGCTATCTGCATGAAAATGGAAATATCTACACAGCTATCTGCATATACATGCAAATATCTACACAGCCATCTCTTTACAAATGTAAATAACTACATCGCTATCTGTATGAACATGGAAATATCTACACCGCCATCTGTATGAACATGGAAATATCTGCACCGCCATGTGTATGAACATATAAATATCTACTCTGCCATCTGTATTAAGATGGAGATATCTACACCGCTATCTGAATAAACATGGAAATATCTACACCGCTATCTGTATAAACATGGAAATATCAGCACCGCTATCTGTATGAACATGGAAATATCAGCCCCTCTATCTGTATGAACATGGAGATATCTACACCGCCATCTGGATGAACATGGATATATCTACACAGCCATCTGGAGGAACATGGAAATATCTACACCGCTATGTGTATGAACATGGAAATAGCTACACCGCTATCTGTATGAACATGGAAATATCTACACCGCTATCTGTATGAACATGGAAATATCTACACCGCTATCTGTATGAACAAGGAAATATCTTCACCGCCATCTGTACGAACATGCATATATCTACAGAGCCATCTGGATGAACATGGAAATATCAACACCGCCATCTGAATGAACATATAAATATCTACACCGCCATCTGTATTAAGATGGAGATATCTACACCGCTATCAGTATAAACCTGGAAATATCTACACCGCTATCTGTATAAACATGGAAATATCTTCACCGCTATCTGGATAAACATGGAAATTTCTACACCGCTACCTGTATAAACATGGAAATATCAGCACCGCTATCTGTAGGAACATGGAGATATCTACACCGCCATCTGTATGAACATGGATATGTCTACACAGCCATCTGGAGGAACATGGAAATATCTACAACGCTATCTGTACGAACATGGAAATATCTACACCGCTATCTGTATGAACATGGAAATAGCTACACCGCTATCTGTATGAACATGGAAATATCTACACCACTATCTGAATGAACATGGAAATATCTACACCGCTATCTGTATGAACATGGATATATCTACACACCCATCTGGATGAACATGGAAATATCTACACCGCTATCTGTATGAACATGGAAATATCTACCCCGCTATCTGTGTAAACATGCATACATCTTCACCGCTATCTGTATAAACATGGAAATATCTACACCGCTATCTGTATGAACATGGAAATAGCTACACCGCTATCTGTATGAACATGGAAATATTTACTCCGCTATCTGTATGAACATGGATATATCTACACAGCCATCTGGATGAACATGGAAATACCTACACCGCTATCTGTGTAAACATGCATACATATTCACCGCTATCTGTATAAACATGGAAATATCTACACCGCTATCTGTATGAACATGGAAATATCTGCACCACTATCTGTATGAACATGGAAATATCTACACCGCTATCTGTTTGAACATGGAAATATCTACACGGCTATCTGCATGAAAATGGAAATATCTATACTGCTAACTGCATATACATGGAAATATCTACACAGCTATCTCTTTACACATGGAAATAAATACACCGCTATCTGTATGAACATGGAAATATCTACACCGCTATCTGTATGAACATGGAAATATCTGCACCGCCATCTGTATGAACATATAAATATCTACACCGCCATCTGTATTAAGATGGAGATATCTACACCGCTATCTGTATGAACATGGATATATATACACAGCCATCTGTATGAACATGGAAATATCTACACCGCTATCTGTGTAAACATGCATACACCTTCACCGCTATCTGTATAAACATGGAAATAGCTACACAGCTATCTGTATGAACATGGAAATATCTACACCGCTATCTGTATGAACATGGATATATCTACACAGCCATCTGTATGAACATGGAAATATCTACACCGCTATCTGTGTAAACATGCATACATCTTCACCGCTATCTGTATAAACATGGAAATATCTACCCCGCTATCTGTTTGAACATGGAAATATCTACACCGCTATCTGCATGAAAATGGAAATATGTACACTATCTGCATATACATGGAAATATCTACACAGCTATCTCTTTACACATGGAAATAACTACACCGCTATATCTATAAACATGGAAATATCTACACCGCCATCTGTATGAACATGGAAATATCTGCACCGACATCAGTATGAACATATACATATCTAGACGGCCATCTGTATTAAGATGGAGATATCTTCACCGCAATCTGTATAAGCATGGAAATATCAACACCGCTATCTGTATAAACATGGAAATATCTACAACGCTATCTGTATAAACATGGATATATCTACACCGCTACCTGTATAAACAAGGAAATAACAGCACCGGTATCTGTTTGAACATGGAAATATCAGCCCCTCTATCTGTATGAACATGGAGATATCTACACCGCTATCTGCATGAAAATGGAAATATCTACAAAGCTATCTGCATATACATGGAAATATCTACAAAGCTATCTCTTTACACATGGAAATAACTACACCGCTATCTCTATAAACATGGAAATATCTACACCGCCATCTGTATGAATATGGAAATATCTGCGCCACCATCTGTATGAACATATAAATATCTACACCGCCATCTGTATTAAGATGGAGTTATCTACACCGCTATGTGTATAAACATGGAAATATCTACACCGCTATCTGTATAAACATGGAAATATCTACACCGCTATCTGTATAAACATGGAAATATCTACACTGCTACCTGTATAAACATGGAAATATCAGCACCGCTATCTGTATGAACATGGAAATATCTACACCGCTATCTGTATGAACACGGAAATATCTACACCGCTATCTGTTTGAAGATGGAAATATATATATCGCTATCTGCATGAAAATGGAAATATCTACACAGCTATCTGCATATAGATGGAAATATCTACACAGCTATCTCTTTACACATGGAAATAACTACACCGCTATCTGTATGAACATTGGCATATCTACACCGCCATCTGTATGAACATGGAAATATCTGCACCGCCATCTGTATGAACATATAAATATCTACACCGCCATCTGTATTAAGATGGAGATATCTACACCGCTATCTGTATAAACATGGAAATATCTACACCACTATCTGTATAAACATGGAAATATCTACACCGCTACCTGTATAAACATGGAAATATCTACACCGCTACCTGTATAAACATGGAAATATCAGCACCGCTATCTGTATGAACCTGGAAATGTCTACACCGCTATCTGTATGAACATGGAAATATCTACACCGCTATCTGTTTGAACATGGAAATATCTACACGGCTATCTGCATGAAAATGGAAATATCTACAATGCTATCTGCATATACATGGAAATATCAACACAGCTATCTCTTTACACATTTAAATAACTACACCGCTATCTCTATAAACATGGAAATATCTACACCGCCATCTGTATGAACATGGAAATATCTGCACCGCCATCTGCAGGAACATATAAATATCTACACCGCCATCTGTATTAAGAAGGAAATATCTAAACCGCTATCTGTATAAACATGGAAATATCTACACTGCTGCCTGTATAAACATGGAAATTTCAGCACCGCTCTCTGTATGAAAATGGAGATATCTACACCGCTATCTGCATGAACATGGAAATATCTACACCGCTATCTGTTTGAAGATGGAAATATATATACCGCTATCTGTTTGAACATGTAAATATCTACATCGCTATCTGCAAGAAAATGGAAATATCTACACAGCTATCTGCATATACATGGAAATATCTGCACAGCTATCTCTTTACACATGGAAATAACTACACCGCTATATCTATAAACATGGAAATATCTACACCACCATCAGTATGAACATGGAAATATCTGCACCGCCATCTGTTTGAACATATAAATATCTACACCGCCATCTGTATTAAGAAGGAAATATCTAAACCGCTATCTGTATAAACATGGAAATATCAGCACCACTCTCTGTATGAAAATGGAAATATCTACACCGCTATCTGTATGAACATGGAAATATCTACACTGCTATCTGTATGAACATGGATATAGCTACACCGTTATGTGTATGAAAATGGAAATAGCTACACCGCTATCTGTACTAACATGGAAATATCTACACCGCTATCTGTATGAACATGGATATATCTAAACCTCCATCTGGATGAACATGGAAATATCTCCACCGCTATCTGTATGAACATGGAAATATCTACACCGCTATCTGTATGAACATGGATATATCTACACAGCCATCTGGATGAACATGGAAATATCTACACCGCTATCAGTGTAAACATGCATACATCTTCACCACTATCTGTATAAACATGGAAATATCTGCACCGCTATCGGTATGAACATGGAAATATCTACACGGC
Organism: Gorilla gorilla gorilla; assembly: GCF_029281585.2. Lineage (NCBI taxonomy): Eukaryota > Metazoa > Chordata > Mammalia > Primates > Hominidae > Gorilla > Gorilla gorilla. The sequence goes on from NC_073247.2 coordinate 4,236,707, forward strand.
TGTCTGTATAAACATGGAAATATCTACACCGCTACCTGTATAAACATGGAAATATCTACACCGCTATCTGTATAAACATGGAAATATCTACACCGCTACCTGTATAAACATGGAAATATCAGCACCGCTATCTGTATGAACATGGAAATATCTACACCGCTATCTGTATGAACATGGAAATATCTACACCGCTATCTGTATGAACATGGAAATATCTACACCGCTATCTGTATGAACATGGAAATATCAACAACGCTATCAGTTTGAAGATGGAAATATATACACCGCTATCTGCATGAAAATGGAAATATCTACACAGCTATCTGCATGAAAATGGAAATATCTACACAGCTATCTGCATATACATGGAAATATCTACACAGCAATCTCTTTACACATGGAAATAACTACACCGCTATCTGTATGAACATGGACATATCTACACCGCCATCTGTGTGAACATGGAAATATCTGCACCGCCATCTGTATGAACATATAAATATCTACACCGCCATCTGTATTAAGATGGAGATATCTACAAGGCTATCTGAATAAACATGGAAATATCTACACCGCTATCTGTATAAACATGGAAATATCTACACCGCTACCCATATAAACATGGAAATATCAGCACCGCTATCTGTACGTACATGGAAATCTCTACACCGCTATCTGTATGAACATTGAAATATCTACACCGCTATCTGTGTAAACATGCATACATCTTCACCGCTATCTGTATAAAAATGGAAATATCTACACAGCTATCTGTATGAACATGGATATAGCTACACCGCTATCAGTATGAACATGGAAATATCTACACCGCTATCTGTATGAACATGGATATATCTACACAGCCATCTGTATGAACATGGAAATATCTACACGGCTATCTGTGTAAACATGCATACATCTTCATCGCTATCTGTATAAACATGGGAATAGCTACACAGCTATCTGTATGAACATGGAAATATCTACACCGCTATCTGTATGAACATGGATATATCTACACAGCCATCTGTATGAACATGGAAATATCTACACAGCTATCTGTGTAAACATGCATACATCTTCACCGCTATCTCTATAAACATGGAAATATCTACCCCGCTATCTGTTTGAACATGGAAATATCTACACCGCTCTCTGCATGAAAATGGAAATATGTACACTATCTGCATATACATGGAAATATCTACACAGCTATCTCTTTACACATGGAAATAACTACACCGCTATCTGTATGAACATGGAAATATCTACACCGACATCAGTATGAACATATACATATCTAGACGGCCATCTGTACTAAGATGGAGATATCTTCACCGCAATCTGTATAAGCATGGAAATATCAACACCGCTATCTGTATAAACATCGAAATATCTACAACGCTATCTGTATAAACATGGATATATCTACACCGCTACCTGTATAAACAAGGAAATATCAGCACCGGTATCTGTTTGAACATGGAAATTTCAGCCCCTCTATCTGTATGAACTTGGAGATATCTACACCGCTATCTGTATGAACATGGAAATATCTTCACCGCCATCTGTATGAACATGGACATAACTACACATCCATCTGGATGAACATGGAAATATCTTCACCGCTATCTGTATGAACATGGAAATAGCTACACCGCTATCTGAATGAACATGGAAATATCTACACCGCTATCTGTATGAACATGGAAATATCTACACCGCTATCTGTATGAACATGGAAATATCTTCACCGCCATCTGTATGAACATGGATATAACTACAGAGCCATCGGGATGAACATGGAAATATCTACACACCAATCTGTATGAACATGGAAATATATACACCGCTATCTGTGTAAACATGCATACATCTTCACCGCTATCTGTATAAACATGGAAATATCTACACCGCTATCTGTATGAACATGGAAATATCTACACCGCTATCTGTTTGAACATGGAAATATCTACACCGCTATCTGCATGAAAATGGAAATATCTACACAGCTATCTGCGTATACATGGAAATATCTACAAAGCTATCTCTTTACACATGGAAATAACTACACCACTATCTCTATAAACATGGAAATATCTACACCGCCATCTGTATGAATATGGAAATATCTGCGCCGCCATCTGTATGAACATATAAATATCTACACCGCCATCTGTATTAAGATGGAGTTATCTACACCGCTATGTGTATAAACATGGAAATATCTACACCGCTATCTGTATAAACATGGAAATATCTACACCGCTATCTGTATAAACATGGAAATATCTACACCGCTACCTGTATAAACATGGAAATATCAGCACCGCTATCTGTAAGAACATGGAAATATCTACACCGCTATCTGTATGAACATGGGAATATCTACACCGCTATCTGTTTGAAGTTTGAAATATATACACCGCTATCTGCATGAAAATGGAAATATCTACACAGCTATCTGCATGAAAATGGAAATATCTACACAGCTATCTGCATATACATGGAAATATCTACACAGCTATCTCTTTACACATGTAAATAACTACACCGCTATCTGTATGAACATGGAAATATCTACACTGCCATCTGTATGAACATGGAAATATCTGCACCGCCATCTGTATGAACATGAAATATCTGCACCGCCATCTGTATGAACATATAAATATCTACACCGCCATCTGTATTAAGATGGAGATATCTACACCGCTATCTGAATAAACATGGAAATATCTACACCGCTATCTGTATAAACATGGAAATATCAGCACCGCTATCTGTATGAACCTGGAAATATCAGCCCCTCTATCTGTATGAACATGGAGATATCTACACCGCCACCTGTATGAACATGGATATATCTACACAGCCATCTGGATGAACATGGAAATATCTACACGGCTATCCGTATGAACATGGAAATAGCTACAACGCTACCTGTATGAACATGGAAATATCTACACCGCTATCTGTATGAACATGGAAATATCTACACCGCTACCTCTATGAACATGGATATATCTACACAGCCCTCTGGATGAACATGGAAATCTCTACACCGCTATCTGGGTAAACATGCATACATCTTCACCGCTATCTGCATAAACATGGAAATATCTACACCGCTATCTCTATGAACATGGAAATATCTACACCGCTATGTGTTTGAAGATGGAAATATATACACAGCTATCTGCATGGAAATGGAAATATCTACACAGCTATCTGCATATAGAAGGAAATATCTACACAGCTATCTCTTTACACATTGAAATATCTACACCGCTATCTGTGGGAACATGGAAATATCAGCACCGCAATCTGTATGAACATGGAAATATCCACACCGCTATCTGTATGAACATGGAAATAGCTACACCGCTATCTGTATGAACATGGATATATCTACACAGCCCTCTGGATGAACATGGAAATATCCACACCGCTATCTGTGTAAACATGCATACATCTTCACCGCTATCTGTATAAACATGGAAATATCTACACCGCTATCTGTATGAACACGGAAATATCTACACCGCTATCTGTTTGAAGATGGAAATATATACATCGCTATCTGCATGAAAATGGAAATATCTACACAGCTATCTGCATATAGATGGAAATATCTACACAGCAATCTCTTTACACATGGAAATAACTACACCGCTATCTGTATGAACATGGAAATATCTACACCGCCATCTGTATGAACATGGAAATATCTGCACCGCCATCTGTATGAACATATAAATATCTACACCGCCATCTGTATTAAGAAGGAAATATCTAAACCGCTATCTGTATAAACATGGAAATATCTACACCGCTGCCTGTATAAACATGGAAATTTCAGCACCGCTCTCTGTATGAAAATGGAGATATCTACACTGCTATCTGCATGAACATGGAAATATCTACACTGCTATCTGTATGAACATGGAAATATCTACACCGTTATCTGTATGAACATGGAAATAGCTACACCGCTATCTGTATGAACATGGAAATATCTACACCGCTATCTGTATGAACATGGATATATCTACACAGCCATTTGGATGAACATGGAAATATCTACACCGCTATCTGTATGAACATGGAAATATCTACACCACTATCTGTATGAACACGGATATATCTACACAGCCATCTGTATGAACATGGAAATATCTACACCGCTATCTGTATGAACATGGATATATCTACACAGCCATCTGGATGAACATGGAAATATCTACACCGCTATCTGTATGAACATGGAAATATCTACACCACTATCTGTATGAACATGGATATATCTACACAGCCATCTGGAAGAACATGGAAATACCTACACCGCTATCTGTGTAAACATGCATACATCTTCACCGCTATCTGTATAAACATGGAAATATCTACACTGCAATCTGTATGAACATGGAAATATCTGCACCGCTATCTGTATGAACATGGAAATATCTACACAGCTATCTGAATAAACATGGAAATATCTACACCGCTATCTGAATAAACATGGAGATATCTACACCGCTATCTGAATAAACATGGAAATATCTACACCGCTATCTGTATAAACATGGAAATATCTACACCGCTATCTGTATAAACATGGAAATATCTACACCGCTACCTGTATAAACATGGAAATATCAGCACCGCTATCTGTATGAACATGGAAATATCTACACTGCTATCTCTATGAACATGGAAATATCTACACCGCTATCTGTATGAACATGGATATATCTACACAGCCCTCTGGATGAACATGGAAATATCCACACCGCTATCTGTGTAAACATGCATACATCTTCACCGCTATCTGTATAAACATGGAAATAGCTACACCGCTATCTGTATGAACATGGAAATATCTACACCGCTATCTGTTTGAAGATGGAAATATATACACTGCTATCTGCATGAAAACGGAAATATCTACACAGCTATCTGCATATAGATGGAAATATCTACACAGCTATCTCTTTACTCATGGAAATAACTACACCGCTATCTGTATGAACATGGAAATATCTACACCGCCATCTGTATGAACATGGAAATATCTGCACCGCCATCTGTATGAACATATAAATATCTACACCGCCATCTCTATTAAGATGGAGATATCTACACCGCTATCTGAATAAACATGGAAATATCAGGACCGCTATCTGTATGAACCTGGAAATATCTACACCGCTGTCTGTATGAACATGGAAATACCTACACCGCTATCTGTATGAACATGGAAATATCTACAAAGCTATCTGAATGAACATGGAAATATCTACACCGCTATCTGTTTGAACATGTAAATATCTACATCGCTATCTGCAAGAATATGGAAATATCTACACAGCTATCTGCATATACATGGAAATATCTACACAGCTATCTCTTCACACATGGAAATAACAACACCGCTATATCTATAAACATGGAAATATCTACACCACCACCTGTATGAACATGGAAATATCTGCACCGCCATCTGTTTGAACATATAAATATCTACACCGCCATCTGTATTAAGAAGGAAATATCTAAACCGCTATCTGTATAAACATGGAAATATCAGCACCACTCTCTGTATGAAAATGGAAATATCTACACCGCTATCTGTATGAACATGGAAATATCTACACTGCTATCTGTATGAACATGGAAATAGCTACACCGTTATGTGTATGAAAATGGAAATAGCTACACCGCTATCTGTACGAACATGGAAATATCTACACCGCTATCTGCATGAACATGGATATATCTACACATCCATCTGGATGAACATGGAAATATCTCCACCGCTATCTGTATGAACATGGAAATATCTACACCGCTATCTGTATGAACATGGATATATCTACACAGCCATCTGGATGAACATGGAAATATCTACACCGCTATCTGTGTAAACATGCATACATCTTCACCACTATCTGTATAAACATGGAAATATCTGCACCGCTATCGGTATGAACATGGAAATATCTACACGGCTGTCTGTATAAACATGGAAATATCTACACCGCTACCTGTATAAACATGGAAATATCTACACCGCTATCTGTATAAACATGGAAATATCTACACCGCTACCTGTATAAACATGGAAATATCAGCACCGCTATCTGTATGAACATGGAAATATCTACACCGCTATCTGTATGAACATGGACATATCTACACCGCTATCTGTATGAACATGGAAATATCTACACCGCTATCTGTATGAACATGGAAATATCTACACCGCTATCTGTATGAACATGGAAATATCTACACCGCTATCTGTTTGAAGATGGAAATATATACACCGCTATCTGCATGAAAATGGAAATATCTACACAGCTATCTGCATGAAAATGGAAATATCTACACAGCTATCTGCATATACATGCAAATATCTACACAGCCATCTCTTTACAAATGTAAATAACTACATCGCTATCTGTATGAACATGGAAATATCTACACCGCCATCTGTATGAACATGGAAATATCTGCACCGCCATCTGTATGAACATATAAATATCTACTCTGCCATCTGTATTAAGATGGAGATATCTACACCGCTATCTGAATAAACATGGAAATATCTACACCGCTATCTGTATAAACATGGAAATATCAGCACCGCTATCTGTATGAACATGGAAATATCAGCCCCTCTATCTGTATGAACATGGAGATATCTACACCGCCATCTGGATGAACATGGATATATCTACACAGCCATCTGGAGGAACATGGAAATATCTACACCGCTATGTGTATGAACATGGAAATAGCTACACCGCTATCTGTATGAACATGGAAATATCTACACCGCTATCTGTATGAACATGGAAATATCTACACCGCTATCTGTATGAACAAGGAAATATCTTCACCGCCATCTGTACGAACATGCATATATCTACAGAGCCATCTGGATGAACATGGAAATATCAACACCGCCATCTGAATGAACATATAAATATCTACACCGCCATCTGTATTAAGATGGAGATATCTACACCGCTATCAGTATAAACCTGGAAATATCTACACCGCTATCTGTATAAACATGGAAATATCTTCACCGCTATCTGGATAAACATGGAAATTTCTACACCGCTACCTGTATAAACATGGAAATATCAGCACCGCTATCTGTAGGAACATGGAGATATCTACACCGCCATCTGTATGAACATGGATATGTCTACACAGCCATCTGGAGGAACATGGAAATATCTACAACGCTATCTGTACGAACATGGAAATATCTACACCGCTATCTGTATGAACATGGAAATAGCTACACCGCTATCTGTATGAACATGGAAATATCTACACCACTATCTGAATGAACATGGAAATATCTACACCGCTATCTGTATGAACATGGATATATCTACACACCCATCTGGATGAACATGGAAATATCTACACCGCTATCTGTATGAACATGGAAATATCTACCCCGCTATCTGTGTAAACATGCATACATCTTCACCGCTATCTGTATAAACATGGAAATATCTACACCGCTATCTGTATGAACATGGAAATAGCTACACCGCTATCTGTATGAACATGGAAATATTTACTCCGCTATCTGTATGAACATGGATATATCTACACAGCCATCTGGATGAACATGGAAATATCTACACCGCTATCTGTGTAAACATGCATACATATTCACCGCTATCTGTATAAACATGGAAATATCTACACCGCTATCTGTATGAACATGGAAATATCTGCACCACTATCTGTATGAACATGGAAATATCTACACCGCTATCTGTTTGAACATGGAAATATCTACACGGCTATCTGCATGAAAATGGAAATATCTATACTGCTAACTGCATATACATGGAAATATCTACACAGCTATCTCTTTACACATGGAAATAACTACACCGCTATCTGTATGAACATGGAAATATCTACACCGCTATCTGTATGAACATGGAAATATCTGCACCGCCATCTGTATGAACATATAAATATCTACACCGCCATCTGTATTAAGATGGAGATATCTACACCGCTATCTGTATAAACATGGAAATATCTACACCGCTATCTGTATAAACATGGAAATATCTACACCGCTATCTGTATAAACATGGAAATATCTACACCGCTACCTGTATAAACATGGAAATATCAGCACCGCTATCTGTATGAACATGGAAATATCTACACCGCTATCTGTATGAACATGGAAATAGCTACACCGCTATCTGTATGAACTTGGAAATATCTACACCGCTATCTGTATGAACATGGAAATATATACACCGCTACCTGTATAAACATGGAAATATCAGCACCCCTATCTGTATGAACATGGAAATATCTACATCACTATCTGTATGAACATGGAAATATCTACACCGCTATCTGTATGAACATGGATATATCTACAAAGCCCTCTGGATGAACATGGAAATCTCTACACCGCTATCTGTGTAAACATGCATACATCTTCACCGCTATCTGTATAAACATGGAAATATCTACACCGCTGTCTCTATGAACATGGAAATATCTACACCGCTATCTGTTTGAAGATGGAAATATGTACACAGCTATCTGCATGAAAATGGAAATATCTACACAGCTATCTCTTTACACCTTGAAATATCTACACCGCTATCTGTAGGAACATGGAAATATCAGCACCGCTATCTGTATGAACATGGAAATATCTACACCGCTATCTGTATGAACATGGAAATATCTACACCGCTATCAGTATGAACATGGATATATCTACACAGCCCTCTGGATGAACATGGAAATATCCACACTGCTATCTGTGTAAACATGCATACATCTTCACCGCTATCTGTATAAACATGGAAATATCTACACCGCTATCTGTATGAACATGGAAATATGTTCACCGCTATCTGTTTGAAGATGGAAATATATACATAGCTATCTGCATGTAAATGGAAATATCTACTCAGATATCTGCATATAGATGGAAATATCTACACAGCAATCTCTTTACACATGGAAATAACTACACCGCTATCTGTATGAACATGGACATATCTACACCGCCATCTGTATGAACATGGAAATATCTGTACGGCCATCTGTATGAACATATAAATATCTACACCGCCATCTGTATTAAGATGGAGATATCTACACCGCTATCTGAATAAACATGGAAATATCTACACCGCTATCTGTATAAACATGGAAATATCTACACCACTATCTGTATAAACATGGAAATATCTACACCGCTACCTGTATAAACATGGAAATATCAGCACCGCTATCTCTATGAACCTGGAAATGCCTACACCGCTATCTGAATGAACATGGAAACACCTACACCGCTATCTGTTTGAACATGTAAATATCTACACCGCTATCTGCATGAAAATGGAAATATCTACAAAGCTATCTGCATATACATGGAAATATCTACCCAGCTATCTCTTTACACTTGGAAATAACTACACCGCTATCTCTATAAACATGGAAATATCTACACCGCCATCTGTATGAACATGGAAATATCTGCACCGCCATCTGTATGAACATATAAATATCTACACCGCCATCTGTATTAAGAAGAAATATCTAAACCGCTATCTGTATGAACATGGATATATCTACACAGCCATCTGGATGAACATGGAAATATCTACACCGCTATCTGTGTAAACATGCATACATCTTCACCGCTATCTGCATTAACATGGAAATATCTACACTGCTATCTGCATGAACATGGAAATATCTGCACCGCTATCTGTATGAACATGGACATATCTACACCGCTATCTGTTTGAACATGGAAATATCTACACCGCTATCTGGATGAAAATGGAAATATCTACACTGCTATCTGCATATACACGGAAATATCTACACAGCTATCTCTTTACACATGGAAATATCTACACCGCTATCTGTATGAACATGGAAATATCTGCACCGCCATCTGTATGAACATATAAATATCCACACCGCAATCTGTATTAAGATGGAGATATCTACACTGCTATCTGTATGAACATGGAAATATCTACACCGCTATCTGTATGAACATGGATATATCTACACAGCCCTCTGGATGAACATGGAAATATCCAGACCGCTATCTGTGTAAACATGCATACATCTTCACCGCTATCTGTATAAACATGGAAATATCTACACCGCTATCAGCATGAAAATAGAAATATCTACACAGCTATCTGCATATACATGGAAATATCTACAAAGCTATCTCTTTACACATGGAAATAACTATAGCGCTATCTCTATAAACACGGAAATATCTACACTGCCATCTGTATGAACATGGAAATATCTACACCGCTATCTCTATGAACATGGAAATATCTACACCGCTATCTGTATGAACATGGAAATAGCTACACTGCTATCTGAGTGAACATGGAAATATCTACACCACTATCTGTAGGAACATGGAAATATCTACACCGCTATAAGCATGAACATGGATATATCTACACAGCCATCTGGATGAACATGGAAATATCTACACCACTATCTGCATGAACATGGAAATATCTACACTGCTATCTGTGTAAACATGCATACATCTTCACCGCAATCTGTATAAGCATGGAAATATCAACACCGCTATCTGTATGAACGTGGAAATATCTACACCGCTATCTGTTTGAACATGGAAATATCTAAACCGCTAACAGCATGAAAATGGAAATATCTACACAGATATCTGCATATACATGGAAATATCTACACATCTATCTCTTTACACATGTAAATAACTACACCGCTATCTGTATGAACATGGAAATGTCTGCAACGCCATCTGTATGAACATATAAATATCTACACCGCCATCTGTATTAAGATGGAGATATCTACACCGCTATCTGAATAAACATGGAAATATCTACACCGCTATCTGTACGAACATGGAAATAACTAAACCGCTATCTGCATGAAAATAGAAATATCTACACAGCTATCGGCATATACATGGAAATATCTACAAAGCTATCTCTTTACACATGGAAATAACTACACCGCTATCTCTATAAACACGGAAATATCTACACCGCCATCTGTATGAACATGGAAATATCTACACCGCTATCTGTATAAACATGGAAATATCTACACCGCTACCTGTATAAACACGGAAATATCTGCACCGCTAACTGTATGAACCTGGAAATGTCTACACCGCTATCTGAATGAACATGGAAATATCTACACCGCTATCTGATTGAACATGTAAATATCTACACCGCTATCTGCATGAAAATGGAAATATCTATAAAGCTATCTGCATATACATGGAAATATCTACACAGCTGTCTCTTTACACATGGAAATAACTACACCGCTATCTCTATAAACATGGAAATATCTACACTGCCATCTGTATGAACATGGAAATATCTGCACCGCCATCTGTATGAACATATAAATATCTACACCGCCATCTGTATTAAGAAGGAAATATCTAAACCGCTATCTGTATAAACATGGAAATATCTACACCGCTGCCTGTATAAACATTGAAATATCTGCACCGCTCTCTGTATGTAAATGGAGATATCTACACCGCTATCTGTATGAACATGGAAATATCTACACCACTATCTGTATGAACATGGAAATAGCTACACCGCTATCTGTATGAACATGGAAATATCTACACCGCTATCTGTATGAACATGGATATATCTACACAGCCATCTGGATGAACATGGAAATATCTACACCGCTATCTGTATGAACATGGAAATATCTACACCGCTATCTGTATGAACTTGGATATATCTACACAGCCATCTGGATGAACATGGAAATATCTACACCGCTATCTGTGTAAACATGCATAATTCTTCACCGCTATCTGTATAAACATGGAAATATATACACTGCTATCTGTATGAACATGGAAATATCTGCACCGCTATCTGTATGAACATGGAAATATCTACACCGCTATCTGTTTGAACATGGAAATATCTACACCGCTATCTGCATGAAAATGGAAATATCTACACTGCTATCTGCATATACATGGAAATATCTACACAGCTATCTCTTTACACATGGAAATAACTACACCGCTATCTGTATAAACATGCAAATATCTACACCACTATCTGTATAAACATGGAAATATCTACACCGCTATCTGTATAAACATGGAAATATCTACACCGCTACCTGTATAAACATGGAAATATCAGCACCGCTATCTGTATGAACATGGAAATATCTACACCGCTATCTGTATGAACATGGAAATATCTACACTGCTATCTGTATGAACATGGAAATATCTACACCGCTATCTGTATGAACATGGATATATCTACACAGCCCTCTGGATGAACATGGAAATATCCACACCGATATCTGTATGAACATGGAAATATCTGCACCGCTATCTGTATGAACTTGGATATATCTACACAGCCATCTGGATGAACATGGAAATATCTACACCGCTATTTGTGTAAACATGCATACTTCTTCACCGCTATATGTATAAACATGGAAATATATACACTGCTATCTGTATGAACATGGAAATATCTGCACCGCTATCTGTATGAACATGGAAATATCTACACCGCTATCTGTTTGAACATGGAAATATCTACACCGCTATCTGCATGAAAATGGAAATATCTACACTGCTATCTGCATATACATGGAAATATCTACACAGCTATCTCTTTACACATGGAAATAACTACACCGCTATCTGTATGAACATGGAAATATCTACACCGCCATCTGTATGAACATGGAAATATCTGCACCGCCATCTGTATGAACATATAAATATCTACACCGCCATCTGTATTAAGATGGAGATATCTACACTGCTATCTGTATAAACATGGAAATATCTACACCGCTATCTGTATAAACATGGAAATATCTACACCGCTATCTGTATAAACATGGAAATATCTACACCGCTACCTGTATAAACATAGAAATATCAGCATCGCTATCTGTATGAACATGGAAATATCTACACCGCTATCTGTATGAACATGGAAATATCTACACCGCTATCTGTATGAACATGGAAATATCTACACCGCTATCTGTACGAACATGGAAATATCTACAAAGCTATCTGAATGAACATGGAAATATCTACACCGCTATCTGTTTGAACATGTAAATATCTACACCGCTATCTGCATGAAAATGGAAATATCTACAAAGCTATCTGCATATACATGGAAATATCTACACAGCTATCTCTTTACACATGGAAATAACTACACCGCTATATCTATAAACATGGAAATATCTACACCACCATCTGTATGAACATGGAAATAACTGCACCGCCATCTGTTTGAACATACAAATATCTACACCGCCATCTGTATTAAGAAGGAAATATCTAAACCGCTATCTGTATAAAGATGGAAATATCAGCACCGCTCTCTGTATGAAAATGGAAATATCTAAACCGCTATCTGTATGAACATGGAAATAACTACACTGCTATCTGTATGAACATGGAAATAGCTACCCCATTATGTGTATGAAAATGGAAATAGCTACACCGCTATCTGTATGAACATGGAAATATCTACACCGATATCTGTATGAACATGGATATATCTACACAGCCATCTGGATGAACATGGAAATAGCTACACCGCTATCTGTATGAACATGGAAATATCTACACCGCTATCTGTATGAACAAGAAAACATCTTCACCGCCATCTGTACGAACATTGATATATCTACAGAGCCATCTGGATGAACATGGAAATATCTACACCGCCATCTGTATGAACATATAAATATCTACACCGCCATCTGTATTAAGATGGAGATATCTACACCGCTATCTGTATAAACCTGAAAATATCTACACCGCTATCTATATAAACATGGAAATATCTACACCACTATCTGGATAAACATGGAAATTTCTACACCGCTACCTGTATAAACATGGAAATATCAGCACTGCTATCTGTAGGAACATGGAGATATCTACACCGCCATCTGTATGAACATGGATATATCTACACAGCCATCTGGAGGAACATGGAAATATCTACAACGCTATCTGTACGAACATGGAAATATCTACACCGCTATCTGTATGAACATGGAAATAGCTACACCACTATCTGTATGAACATGGAAATATCTACACCGATATCTGTATGAACATGGATATATCTACACAGCCATCTGGATGAACATGGAAATAGCTACACCGCTATCTGTATGAACATGGAAATATCTACACCGCTATCTGTATGAACAAGAAAACATCTTCACCGCCATCTGTACGAACATGGATATATCTACAGAGCCATCTGGATGAACATGGAAATATCTACACCGCCATCTGTATGAACATATAAATATCTACACCGCCATCTGTATTAAGATGGAGATATCTACACCGCTATCTGTATAAACCTGAAAATATCTACACCGCTATCTATATAAACATGGAAATATCTACACCACTATCTGGATAAACATGGAAATTTCTAAACCGCTACCTGTATAAACATGGAAATATCAGCACTGCTATCTGTAGGAACAAGGAGATATCTACACCGCCATCTGTATGAACATGGATATATCTACACAGCCATCTGGAGGAACATGGAAATATCTACAACGCTATCTGTACGAACATGGAAATATCTACACCGCTATCTGTATGAACATGGAAATAGCTACACCACTATCTGTATGAACATGGAAATATCTACACCACTATCTGAATGAACATGGAAATATCCACACCGCTATCTGTATGAACATGGATATATCTACACAGCCATCTGGATGAACATGGAAATATCTACACCACTATCTGTATGAACATGGAAATATCTACACCGCTATCTGTGTAAACATACATACATCTTCACCGCTATCTGTATAAACATGGAAATATCTTCACCGCTAGCTGTATGAACATGGAAATATCTGCACCGCTATCTGTATGAACATGGAAATATCTACACCACTATCTGTTTGAACATGGAAATATCTACATGGCTATCTGCATGAAAATGGAAATATCTACACTGCTATCTGCATATACATGGAAATATCTACACAGCTATCTCTTTACACATGGAAATAACTACTCCGCTATCTGTATGAACATGGAAATATCTACGCCGCCATCTGTATGAACATGGAAATATCTGCACCGCCATCTGTATGAACATATAAATATCTACACCGCCATCTGTATTAAGATGGAGATATCTACTCCGCTATCTGTATAAACATGGAATTATCTACACCGCTATCTGTTTGAACATGGAAATATCTACACGGCTATCTGCATGAAAATGGAAATATCTACACTGCTATCTGCATATACATGGAAATATCTACACAGCTTTTTACACATGGAAATAACTACAAGGCTATCTGTATGAACATGGAAATATCTACACCGCCATCTGTATGAACATGGAAATATCTACACCGCCATCTGTATTAAGATGGAGATATCTACACCGCTATCTGTATAAACATGGAAATATCTACACCGCTATCTGTATAAACATGGAAATATCTACACCGCTATCTGTATAAACATGGAAATATCTACACCGCTACCTGTATAAACATGGAAATATCAGCACCGCTATCTGTATGAACATGGAAATATCTACACCGCTATCTGTATGAACATGGAAATATCTACACCGCCATCTGTATGAACATGGAAATATCTGCACCGCCATCTGTATGAACATATAAATATCTAAACTGACATCTGTATTAAGATGGAGATATCTACACCGCTATCTGAATAAACATGGAAATGTCTACACCGCTATCTGTATAAACATGGAAATATCAGCACCGCTATCTGTATGAACATGGAAATATCAGCCCCTCTATCTGTATGAACATGGAGATATCTACACCGCCATCTGTATGAACACGGATATATCTACACAGCCATCTGGATGAACATGGAAATATCTACACCGCTATCTGTATGAACATGGAAATATCTACACCGCTATCTGTATGAACATGGATATATCTACACAGCCATCTGGATGAACATGGAAATATCTACACCGCTATCTGTATGAACATGGAAATATCTACACCGCTATCTGTATGAACTTGGATATATCTACACAGCCATCTGGATGAACATGGAAATATCTACACCGCTATCTGTGTAAACATGCATACTTCGTCACCGCTATCTGTATAAACATGGAAATATATACACTGCTATCTGTATGAACATGGAAATATCTACACCGCTATCTGTATGAACATGGAAATATCTACACCGCTATCTGTTTGAACATGGATATATCTACACCGCTATCTGCATGAAAATGGAAATATCTACAAAGCTATCTGCATATACATGGAAATATCTACACAGCTATCTCTTTACACATGGAAATAACTACACCGCTATATCTATAAACATGGAAATATCTACACCACCATCTGTATGAACATGGAAATATCTGCACCGCCATCTGTTTGAACATATAAATATCTACACCGCCATCTGTATTAAGAAGGAAATATCTAAACCGCTATCTGGATAAAGATGGAAATATCAGCACCGCTCTTTTTATGAAAATGGAAATATCTACACCGCTATCTGTATGAACATGGAAATATCTACACTGCTATCTGTATGAACATGGAAATAGCTACCCCGTTATGTGTATGAAAATGGAAATAGCTACACAGCTATCTGTATGAACATGGAAATATCTACACCAATATCTGTATGAACATGGATATACCTACACAGCCATCTGGATGAACATGGAAATATCTACACCGCTATCTGTATGAACATGGAAATATCTACACCGCTATCTGTATGAACAAGGAAATATCTTCACCGCCATCTGTACGAACATGGATGTATCTACAGAGCCATCTGGATGAACATGGAAATATCTACACCGCCATCTGTATGAACATATAAATATCTACACCGCCTTCTGTATTAAGATGGAGATATCTACACCGCTATCTGTATAAACCTGAAAATATCTACTCCGCTATCTATATAAACATGGAAATATCTACACCACTATCTGGATAAACATGGAAATTTCTACACCGCTACCTGTATAAACATGGAAATATCAGCACCGCTATCTGTAGGAACATGGAGATATCTACACCGCCATCTGTATGAACATGGATATATCTACACAGCCATCTGGAGGAACATGGAAATATCTACAACGCTATCTTTACCAACATGGAAATATCTACACCGCTATCTGTATGAACATGGAAATAGCTACGCCACTATCTGTATGAACATGGAAATATCTACACCACTATCTGAATGAACATGGAAATATCTACACCGCTATCTGTATGAACATGGAAATATCTACACCGCCATCTGTATGAACATGGAAATATCTGCACCGCCATCTGTATGAACATATAAATATCTACACCGCCATCTGTATTAAGATGGAGATATCTACACCGCTATCTGAATAAACATGGAAATATCTACACCGCTATCTGTATAAACATGGAAATATCAGCACCGCTATCTGTATGAACATGGAAATATCAGCCCCTCTATCTGTATGAACATGGAGATATCTACACCGCCATCTGTATGAACACGGATATATCTACACAGCCATCTGTATGAACACGGAAATATCTACACCGCTATCTGTGTGAATATGGATATATCTACACAGCCATCTGGATGAACATGGAAATATCTACACCGCTATCTGTATGAACATGGAAATATCTACACCGCTATCTGTATGAACTTGGATATATCTACACAGCCATCTGGATGAACAAGGAAATATCTACACCGCTATCTGTGTAAACATGCATACTTCTTCACCGCTATCTTTATAAACATGGAAATATATACACTGCTATCTGTATGAACATGGAAATATCTGCACCGCTATCTGTATGAACATGGAAATATCTACAGCGCTATCTGTTTGAACATGGAAATATCTACACCGCTATCTGCATGAAAATGGAAATAGCTGCACTGCTATCTGCATATACATGGAAATATCTACACAGCTATCTCTTTACACATGGAAATAACTACACCGCTATCTGTATGAACATGGAAATATCTACACCGCCATCTGTATGAACATGGAAATATCTGCACCGCCATCTGTATGAACATATAAATATCTACACCGCCATCTGTATTAAGATGGAGATATCTACACCGCTATCTGTATAAACATGGAAATATCTACACCGCTATCTGTATAAACATGGAAATATCTACACCGCTATCTGTATAAACATGGAAATATCTACACCGCTACCTGTATAAACATGGAAATATCAGCACCGCTATCTGTATGAACATGGAAATATCTACACCGCTATCTGTATGAACATGGAAATATCTACACCGCTATCTCTATGAACATGGAAATATCTACACCGCTATCTGTATGAACATGGAAATATCTACAAAGCTATCTGAATGAACATGGAAATATCTACACCGCTATCTGCAAGAAAATGGAAATATCTACAAAGCTATCTGCATATACATGGAAATATCTACACAGCTATCTCTTTACACATGGAAATAACTACACCGCTATATCTATAAACATGGAAATATCTACTCCACCATCTGTATGAACATGGAAATATCTGCACCTCCATCTGTTTGAACATATAAATATCTACACCGCCATCTGTATTAAGAAGGAAATATCTAAACCGCTATCTGTATAAAGATGGAAATATCAGCACCGCTCTTTGTATGAAAATGGAAATATCTACACCGCTATCTGTGTGAACATGGAAATATCTACACTGCTATCTGTATGAACATGGAAATAGCTACCCCGTTATGTGTATGAAAATGGAAATAACTACACCGCCATCTGTATGAACATATAAATATCTACACCGCCATCTGTATTAAGATGGAGATATCTACACCGCTATCTGTATAAACCTGAAAATATCTACACCGCTATCTATATAAACATGGAAATATCTACACAACTATCTGGATAAACATGGAAATTTCTACACCGCTACCTGTATAAACATGGAAATATCAGCACTGCTATCTGTAGGAACATGGAGATATCTACACCGCCATCTGTATGAACATGGATATATCTACACAGCCATCTGGAGGAACATGGAAATATCTACAACGCTATCTGTACGAACATGGAAATATCTACACCGCTATCTGTATGAACATGGAAATAGCTACACCACTATCTGTATGAACATGGAAATATCTACACCGATATCTGTATGAACATGGATATATCTACACAGCCATCTGGATGAACATGGAAATAGCTACACCGCTATCTGTATGAACATGGAAATATCTACACCGCTATCTGTATGAACAAGAAAACATCTTCACCGCCATCTGTACGAACATGGATATATCTACAGAGCCATCTGGATGAACATGGAAATATCTACACCGCCATCTGTATGAACATATAAATATCTACACCGCCATCTGTATTAAGATGGAGATATCTACACCGCTATCTGTATAAACCTGAAAATATCTACACCGCTATCTATATAAACATGGAAATATCTACACCACTATCTGGATAAACATGGAAATTTCTAAACCGCTACCTGTATAAACATGGAAATATCAGCACTGCTATCTGTAGGAACAAGGAGATATCTACACCGCCATCTGTATGAACATGGATATATCTACACAGCCATCTGGAGGAACATGGAAATATCTACAACGCTATCTGTACGAACATGGAAATATCTACACCGCTATCTGTATGAACATGGAAATAGCTACACCACTATCTGTATGAACATGGAAATATCTACACCACTATCTGAATGAACATGGAAATATCCACACCGCTATCTGTATGAACATGGATATATCTACACAGCCATCTGGATGAACATGGAAATATCTACACCGCTATCTGTATGAACATGGAAATATCTACACCGCTATCTGTGTAAACATACATACATCTTCACCGCTATCTGTATAAACATGGAAATATCTTCACCGCTAGCTGTATGAACATGGAAATATCTGCACCGCTATCTGTATGAACATGGAAATATCTACACCACTATCTGTTTGAACATGGAAATATCTACATGGCTATCTGCATGAAAATGGAAATATCTACACTGCTATCTGCATATACATGGAAATATCTACACAGCTATCTCTTTACACATGGAAATAACTACTCCGCTATCTGTATGAACATGGAAATATCTACGCCGCCATCTGTATGAACATGGAAATATCTGCACCGCCATCTGTATGAACATATAAATATCTACACCGCCATCTGTATTAAGATGGAGATATCTACTCCGCTATCTGTATAAACATGGAAATATCTACACCGCTATCTGTTTGAACATGGAAATATCTACACGGCTATCTGCATGAAAATGGAAATATCTACACTGCTATCTGCATATACATGGAAATATCTACACAGCTTTTTACACATGGAAATAACTACAAGGCTATCTGTATGAACATGGAAATATCTACACCGCCATCTGTATGAACATGGAAATATCTACACCGCCATCTGTATTAAGATGGAGATATCTACACCGCTATCTGTATAAACATGGAAATATCTACACCGCTATCTGTATAAACATGGAAATATCTACACCGCTATCTGTATAAACATGGAAATATCTACACCGCTACCTGTATAAACATGGAAATATCAGCACCGCTATCTGTATGAACATGGAAATATCTACACCGCTATCTGTATGAACATGGAAATATCTACACCGCCATCTGTATGAACATGGAAATATCTGCACCGCCATCTGTATGAACATATAAATATCTAAACTGACATCTGTATTAAGATGGAGATATCTACACCGCTATCTGAATAAACATGGAAATGTCTACACCGCTATCTGTATAAACATGGAAATATCAGCACCGCTATCTGTATGAACATGGAAATATCAGCCCCTCTATCTGTATGAACATGGAGATATCTACACCGCCATCTGTATGAACACGGATATATCTACACAGCCATCTGGATGAACATGGAAATATCTACATCGCTATCTGTATGAACATGGAAATATCTACACCGCTATCTGTATGAACATGGATATATCTACACAGCCATCTGGATGAACATGGAAATATCTACACCGCTATCTGTATCAACATGGAAATATCTACACCGCTATCTGTATGAACTTGGATATATCTACACAGCCATCTGGATGAACATGGAAATATCTACACCGCTATCTGTGTAAACATGCATACTTCGTCCCCGCTATCTGTATAAACATGGAAATATATACACTGCTATCTGTATGAACATGGAAATATCTGCACCGCTATCTGTATGAACATGGAAATATCTACACCGCTATCTGTTTGAACATGGATATATCTACACCGCTATCTGCATGAAAATGGAAATATCTACAAAGCTATCTGCATATACATGGAAATATCTACACAGCTATCTCTTTACACATGGAAATAACTACACCGCTATATCTATAAACATGGAAATATCTACACCACCATCTGTATGAACATGGAAATATCTGCACCGCCATCTGTTTGAACATATAAATATCTACACCGCCATCTGTATTAAGAAGGAAATATCTAAACCGCTATCTGCATAAAGATGGAAATATCAGCACCGCTCTTTTTATGAAAATGGAAATATCTACACCGCTATCTGTATGAACATGGAAATATCTACACTGCTATCTGTATGAACATGGAAATAGCTACCCCGTTATGTGTATGAAAATGGAAATAGCTACACAGCTATCTGTATGAACATGGAAATATCTACACCGCTATCTGTATGAATATGGATATATCTACACAGCCATCTGGATGAACATGGAAATATCTACACCGCTATCTGTATGAACATGGAAATATCTACACCGCTATCTGTATGAACATGGATATATCTACACAGCCATCTGGATGAACAAGGAAATATCTACACCGCTATCTGTGTAAACATGCATACTTCTTCACCGCTATCTTTATAAACATGGAAATATATACACTGCTATCTGTATGAACATGGAAATATCTGCACCGCTATCTGTATGAACATGGAAATATCTACACAGCCATCTGGATGAACATGGAAATATCTACAAAGTTATCTGAATGAACATGGAAATATCTACACCGCTATCTGTTTGAACATTTAAATATCTACACCGCTATCTGCATGAAAATGGAAATATCTACAAAGCTATCTGCATATACATGGAAATATCTACACAGCTATCTCTTTACACATGGAAATAACTACACCACTATATCTATAAACATGGAAATATCTACACCACCATCTGTATGAACATGGAAATATCTGCACCGCCATCTGTTTGAACATATAAATATCTACACCGCCATCTGTAATAAGAAGGAAATATCTAAACCGCTATCTGTATAAAGATGGAAATATCAGCACCGCTCTCTGTATGAACATGGAAATATCTAAACCGCTATCTGTATGAACATGGAAATATCTAAACCGCTATCTGTATGAACATGGAAATATCTACACTGCTATCTGTATGAACATGGAAATAGCTACCCCGTTATGTGTATGAAAATGGAAATAGCTACACCGCTATCTGTATGAACATGGAAATATCTACACCGATATCTGTATGAACATGGATATATCTACACAGCCATCTGGATGAACATGGAAATAGCTACACTGCTATCTGTATGAACATGGAAATATCTACACCGCTATCTGTATGAACAAGGAAATATCTTCACCGCCATCTGTACGAACATGGATATATCTACAGAGCCATCTGGATGAACCTGGATATATCTACACCGCCATCTGTATGAACATATAAATATCTACACCGCCATCTGTATTACGATGGAGATATCTACACCGCTATCTGTATAAACCTGAAAATATCTACACCGCTATCTATATAAACATGGAAATATCTACACCGCTATCTGGATAAACATGGAAATTTCTACACCGCTACCTGTATAAACATGGAAATATCAGCACCGCTATCTGTAGGAACATGGAGATATCTACACCGCCATCTGTATGAACATGGATATATCTACACAGCCATCTGGAGGAACATGGAAATATCTACAACGCTATCTGTATAAACATGGAAATATCTACACCACTATCTGTATGAACATGGAAATATCTTCACCGCCATCTGTACGAACATGGATATATCTACAGAGCCATCTGGATGAACATGGAAATATCTACAACCCCATCTGTATAAACATGGAAATATCTACACCGCTATCTGTATAAACATGGAAATATCTACACCGCTACCTGTATAAACATGGAAATATCAGCACCGCTATCTGTATGAACATGGAAATATCTACAGCGCTATCTGTATGAACATGGAAATATCTACACCGCTATCTGTATGAACATGGAAATATCTACACCGCTATCTGTATGAACATGGAAATATCTACAAAGCTATCTGAATGAACATGGAAATATCTACACCGCTATCTGTTTGAACATTTAAATATCTACACCGCTATCTGCATGAAAATGGAAATATCTACAAAGCTATCTGCATATACATGGAAATATCTACACAGCTATCTCTTTAGACATGGAAATAACTACACCACTATATCTATAAACATGGAAATATCTACACCACCATCTGTATGAACATGGAAATATCTGCACCGCCATCTGTTTGAACATATAAATATCTACACCGCCATCTGTAATAAGAAGGAAATATCTAAAGCGCTATCTGTATAAAGATGGAAATATCAGCACCGCTCTCTGTATGAACATGGAAATATGTAAACCGCTATCTGTATGAACATGGAAATATCTACACTGCTATCTGTATGAACATGGAAATAGCTACCCCGTTATGTGTATGAAAATGGAAATAGCTACACCGCTATCTGTATGAACATGGAAATATCGACACCGATATCTGTATGAACATGGATATATCTACACAGCCATCTGGATGAACATGGAAATAGCTACACCGCTATCTGTATGAACATGGAAATATCTACACCGCTATCTGTATGAACAAGGAAATATCTTCACCGCCATCTGTACGAACATGGATATATCTACAGAGCCATCTGGATGAACATGGAGATATCTACACCGCCATCTGTATGAACATATAAATATCTACACCGCCATCTGTATTAAGATGGAGATATCTACACCGCTATCTGTATAAACCTGAAAATATCTACACCGCTATCTATATAAACATGGAAATATCTACACCGCTATCTGGATAAACATGGAAATTTCTACACCGCTACCTGTATAAACATGGAAATATCAGCACCGCTATCTGTAGGAACATGGAGATATCTACACCGCCATCTGTATGAACATGGATATATCTACACAGCCATCTGGAGGAACATGGAAATATCTACAACGCTATCTGTACAAACATGGAAATATCTACACCACTATCTGTATGAACATGGAAATATCTACACCACTATCTGAATGAACATGGAAATATCTACACCGCTATCTGTATGAACATGGATATATCTACACAGCCATCTGGATGAACATGGAAATATCTACACCGCTATCTGTATGAACATGGAAATATCTACACCGCTATCTGTGTAAACATACATACATCTTCACTGCTATCTGTATAAACATGGAAATATCTACACCGCTATCTGTATGAACATGGAAATATCTGCACCGCTATCTGTATGAACATGGAAATATCTACACCGCTATCTGTTTGAACATGGAAATATCTACACGGCTATCTGCATGAAAATGTAAATATCTACACTGCTATCTGCATATACATGGAAATATCTACACAGCTATCTCTTTACACATGGAAATAACTACACCGCTATCTGTGTGAACATGGAAATATCTACACCGCCATCTGTATGAACATGGAAATATCTACACCGCCATCTGTATGAACATATAAATATCTACACCGCCATCTGTATTAAGATGGAGATATCTACACCGCTATCTGTATGAACATGGAAATATCTACACCGCTATCTGTATAAACATGGAAATATCTACACCGCTATCTGTATAAACATGGAAATATATACACCGCTACCTGTATAAACATGGAAATATCAGCACCGCTATCTGTATGAACATGGAAATATCTACACCGCTATCTGTATGAACATGGAAATATCTACACCGCCATCTGTATGAACATGGAAATATCTGCACCGCCATCTGTATGAACATATAAATATCTACACCGCCATCTGTATTAAGATGGAGATACCTACACCGCTATCTGAATAAACATGGAAATATCTACACCGCTATCTGTATAAACATGGAAATATCAGCACCGCTATCTGTATGAACATGGAAATATCAGCCCCTCTATCTGTATGAACATGGAGATATCTACACCGCCATCTGTATGAACACGGATATATCTACACAGCCCTCTGGATGAACATGGAAATATCTACACCGCTATCTGTAGGAACATGGAAAAAGCTACACCGCTATCTGTATGAACATGGAAATATCTACAACGCTATCTGTATGAACATGGAAATATCTACACCGCTATCTGTATGAACATGGAAATATCTTCACCGCCATCTGTACGAACATGGATATATCTACAGAGCCTCCTGGATGAACATGGAAATATCTACAACCCCATCTGTATAAACATGGAAATATCTACACCGCTACCTGTATAAACACGGAAATAGCACCGCTATTTGTATGAACCTGGAAATGTCTACACCACTATCTGAATGAACATGGAAATATCTACACCGCTACCTGTATAAACATGGAAATATCAGCACCGCTATCTGTATGAACATGGAAATATCTGCACCGCTATCTGTATGAACATGGAAATATCTACACTGCTATCTGTATGAACATGGAAATATCTACACCGCTATCTGTATGAACATGGATATATCTACACAGCCCTCTGGATGAACATGGAAATATCCACACCGATATCTGTGTAAACATGCATACACCTTCACCGCTATCTGTATAAACATGGAAATATCTACACCGCTATCTGTATGAACATGGAAATATCTACACCGCTATCTGTTTGAAGATGGAAATACATACACCGCTATCTGCTTGAAAATGGAAATATCTACACAGCTATCTGCATATTCATGGAAATACCTACACAGCTATCTCTTTACACATGGAAATAACTACACCGCTATCTGTATGAACATGGAAATATCTACACCGCCATCTGTATGAACATGGAAATATCTGCACCACCATCTGTATGAACATGTAAATATCTACACCGCCATCTGTATTAAGATGGAGATATCTACACCGCTATCTGAATAAACATGGAAATATCTACACCGCTATCTGTACGAACATGGAAATATCTAAACGGCTATCTGCATGAAAATAGAAATATCTACACAGCTATCTGCATATACATGGAAATATCTACAAAGCTATCTCTTTACACATGGAAATAACTACACCGCTATCTCTATAAACACGGAAATATCTACACCGCCATCTGTATGAACATGGAAATATCTGCACCGCTATCAGTATGAACATGGATATATCTACACAGCCCTCTGGATGAACATGGAAATATCCACACCGATATCTGTGTAAACATGCATACATCTTCACCGCTATCTGTATAAACATGGAAATATCTACACCGCTATCTGTATGAACATGGAAATATCTACACCGCTATCTGTTTGAAGATGGAAATACATACACCGCTATCTGCTTGAAAATGGAAATACCTACACAGCAATCTGCATATACATGGAAATATCTACACAGCTATCTCTTTACACATGGAAATAACTACACCGCTATCTGTATGAACATGGAAATATCTACACCGCCATCTGTATGAACATGGAAATATCTGCACCGCCATCTGTATAAACATATAAATATCTACACCGCCATCTGTATTATGATGGAGATATCTACACGGCTATCTGTATAAACTTGGAAATATCTACACCGCTATCTGTATAAACATGGAAATACCTACACAGCTATCTGTATAAACATGGAAATATCAGCACCGCTCTCTGTATGAACATGGAAATATCAGCCCCTCTATCTCTATGAACATGGAAGTATCTACACCGCTATCTCTATGAACATGGAAATATCTACACCGCTATCTGTTTGAACATGGAAATATCTATACCGCTATCTGCATGAAAATGGAAATACATACACAGCTATCTGCATATACATGGAAATATCTACACAGCTATCTCTTTACACATGGAAATAACTACACCGCTATCTGTATGAACATGGAAATATCTTCACCGCCATCTGTAGGAACATGCATATATCTACACAGCCATCTGGATGAACATGGAAATATCTACACCGCTATCTGTTTGAACATGGAAATATCTACACCGCTATCTGTGTAAACATGCATACATCTTCACCGCTATCTCTATAAACATGGAAATATCTACACTGCTATCTGTATGAACATGGAAATATCTACAACGCTATCTGTTTGAACATGGAAATATCTACACCGCTATCTGCATGAAAATGGAAATATCTACAAAGCTATCTGCATATTCATGGAAACATCTACACAGCTATCTCTTTACACATGGAAATAACTACACCGCTAAATCTATAAACATGGAAATACCTACACCGCCATCTGTATGAACATGGAAATATCTGCACCACCATCTGTATGAACATATAAATATCTACACCGCCATCTGTATTAAGAAGGAAATATCTAAACCGCTATCTGTATGAACATTGAAATATCTACACCGCTATCTGTATGAACATGGAAATATCTACACCGCTATCTGTGTAAACATGGAAATATCTACACCGCTACCTGTATAAACATGGAAATATCAGCACCGCTATCTGTAGGAACATGGAGATATCTACACCGCCATCAGTATGAACATGGATATATCTACACAGCCATCTGGATGAACATGGAAATATCTACACCGCTATCTGTATGAACATGGAAATATCTACACCGCTATCTGTATGAACATGGAAATAGCTACACCACTATCTGTATGAACATGGAAATATCTACACCAGTATCTGAATGAACATGGAAATATCTACACCGCTATCTGTATGGACAAGGAAATATCTTCACCGCCATCTGTAAGAACATGGATATATCTACAGAGCCATCTGGATGAACATGGAGATATCTACACCGCCATCTGTATGAACATATAAATATCTACACCGCCTTCTGTATTAAGATGGAGATATCTACACCGCTATCTGTATAAACCTGAAAATATCTACACCGCTATCTTTATAAACATGGAAATATCTACACCGCTATCCGGATAAACATGGAAATTTCTACACCGCTACCTGTATAAACATGGAAATATCAGCACCGCTATCTGTAGGAACATGGAGATATCTACAACGCCATCTGTATGAACATGGATATATCTACACAGCCATCTGGAGGAACATGGAAATATCTACAACGCTATCTGTACGAACATGGAAATATCTACACCGCTATCTGTATGAACATGGAAATAGCTACACCACTATCTGTATGAACATGGAAATATCTACACCAGTATCTGAATGAACATGGAAATATCTACACCGCTATCTGTATGAACATGGATATATCTACACAGCCATCTGGATGAACATGGAAATATCTACACCGCTATCTGTATGAACATGGAAATATCTACACCGCTATCTGTGTAAACATACATACATCTTCACCGCTATCTGTATAAACATGGAAATATCTACACCGCTATCTGTATGAACATGGAAATATCTGCACCGCTATCTGTATGAACATGGAAATATCTACACCGCTATCTGTTTGAACATGGAAATATCTACACGGCTATCTGCATGAAAATGGAAATATCTACACTGCTATCTGCATATACATGGAAATATCTACACAGCTATCTCTTTACACATGGAAATAACTACACCGCTATCTGTATGAACATGGAAATATCTACACCGCCATCTGTATGAACATGGAAATATCTGCACCGCCATCTGTATGAACATATAAATATCTACACCGCCATCTGTATTAAGATGGAGATATCTACACCGCTATCTGTATAAACATGGAAATATCTACACCGCTATCTGTATAAACATGGAAATATCTACACCGCTATCTGTATAAACATGGAAATATATACACCGCTACCTGTATAAACATGGAAATATCAGCACCGCTATCTGTATGAACATGGAGATATCTACACCGCTATCTGTATGAACATGGAAATATCTACACCGCCATCTGTATGAACATGGAAATATCTGCACCGCCATCTGTATGAACATATAAATATCCACACCGCTATCTGTATTAAGATGGAGATATCTACACCGCTATCTGAATAAACATGGAAATATCTACACCGCTATCTGTATAAACATGGAAATATCAGCACCGCTATCTGTATGAACATGGAAATATCAGCACCGCTATCTGTATGAACATGGAAATATCAGCCCCTCTATCTGTAAGAACATAGAGATATCTACACCGCCATCTGTATGAACACGGATATATCTACACAGCCATCTGGATGAACATGGAAATATCTACAC
This sequence comes from Gorilla gorilla gorilla, assembly GCF_029281585.2. Taxonomy (NCBI): domain Eukaryota; kingdom Metazoa; phylum Chordata; class Mammalia; order Primates; family Hominidae; genus Gorilla; species Gorilla gorilla. The sequence goes on from NC_073247.2 coordinate 4,266,448, forward strand.
CGCTATCTGTATGAACATGGAAATAGCTACACCGCTATCTGTATTAACATGGAAATATCTACACCGCTATCTGTATGAACATGGAAATATCTACACCGCTATCTGTATGAACATGGAAATATCTTCACCGCCATCTGTACGAACATGGATATATCTACAGAGCCATCTGGATGAACATGGAAATATCTACAACCCCATCTGTATAAACATGGAAATATCTACACCGCTACCTGTATAAACACGGAAATATCTGCACCGCTATCTGTATGAACCTGGAAATGTCTACACCGCTATCTGAATGAACATGGAAATATCTACACCGCTATCTGATTGAACATGTAAATATCTACACCGCTATCTGCATGAAAATGGAAATATCTACAAAGCTATCTGCATATACATGGAAATATATACACAGCTATCTCTTTACACATGGAAATAACTACACCGCTATCTCTATAAACATGGAAATATCTACACCGCCATCTGTATGAACATGGAAATATCTGCACCGCCATCTGTATGAACATATAAATATCTACACGGCCATCTGTATTAAGAAGGAAATATCTAAACCGCTATCTGTATAAACATGGAAATATCTACACCGCTGCCTGTATAAACATGGAAATATCTGCACCGCTCTCTGTATGAAAATGGAGATATCTACACCGCTATCTGTATGAACATGGAAATATCTACACTGCTATCTGTATGAACATGGAAATAGCTACACCGTTATCTGTATGAACATGGAAATAGCTACACCGCTATCTGTATGAACATGGAAATATCTACACCGCTATCTGAATGAACATGGATATATCTACACAGCCATCTGGATGAACATGGAAATATCTACACCGCTATCTGTATGAACATGGAAATATCTACACCGCTATCTGTATGAACTTGGATATATCTACACAGCCATCTGGATGAACATGGAAATATCTACACCGCTATCTGTGTAAACATGCATACTTCTTCACCGCTATCTGTATAAACATGGAAATATATACACTGCTATCTGTATGAACATGGAAATATCTGCACCGCTATCTGTATGAACATGGAAATATCTACACCGCTATCTGTTTGAACATGGAAATATCTACACCGCTATCTGCATGAAAATGGAAATATCTACACTGCTATCTGCATATACATGGAAATATCTACACAGCTATCTCTTTACACATGGAAATAACTACAGCGCTATCTGTATGAACATGGAAATATCTACACCGCCATCTGTATGAACATGGAAATATCTGCACAGCCATCTGTATGAACATATAAATATCTACACCGCCATCTGTATTAAGATGGAGATATCTACACCGCTATCTGTATAAACATGGAAATATCTACACCGCTATCTGTATAAACATGGAAATATCTACACCGCTATCTGTATAAACATGGAAATATCTACACCGCTACCTGTATAAACATGGAAATATCAGCACCGCTATCTGTATGAACATGGAAATATCTACACCGCTATCTGTATGAACATGGAAATATCTACACCGCTATCTGTATGAACATGGAAATATCTACACCGCTATCTGTATGAACATGGAAATATCTACAAAGCTATCTGAATGAACATGGAAATATCTACACCGCTATCTGTTTGAACATTTAAATATCTACACCGCTATCTGCATGAAAATGGAAATATCTACAAAGCTATCTGCATATACATGGAAATATCTACACAGCTATCTCTTTAGACATGGAAATAACTACACCACTATATCTATAAACATGGAAATATCTACACCACCATCTGTATGAACATGGAAATATCTGCACCGCCATCTGTTTGAACATATAAATATCTACACCTCCATCTGTAATAAGAAGGAAATATCTAAACCGCTATCTGTATAAAGATGGAAATATCAGCACCGCTCTCTGTATGAACATGGAAATATCTAAACCGCTATCTGTATGAACATGGAAATATCTACACTGCTATCTGCATATACATGGAAATATCTACACAGCTATCTCTTTACACATGGAAATAACTACAGCGCTATCTGTATGAACATGGAGATATCTACACCGCTATCTGTATGAACATGGAAATATCTACACCGCCATCTGTATGAACATGGAAATATCTGCACCGCCATCTGTATGAACATATAAATATCCACACCGCCATCTGTATGAACATGGAAATATCTGCACCGCCATCTGTATGAACATATAAATATCCACACCGCTATCTGTATTAAGATGGAGATATCTACACCGCTATCTGAATAAACATGGAAATATCTACACCGCTATCTGTATAAACATGGAAATATCAGCACCGCTATCTGTATGAACATGGAAATATCAGCACCGCTATCTGTATGAACATGGAAATATCAGCCCCTCTATCTGTAAGAACATAGAGATATCTACACCGCCATCTGTATGAACACGGATATATCTACACAGCCATCTGGATGAACATGGAAATATCTACACCGCTATCTGTATGAACATGGAAATAGCTACACCGCTATCTGTATTAACATGGAAATATCTACACCGCTATCTGTATGAACATGGAAATATCTACACCGCTATCTGTATGAACATGGAAATATCTTCACCGCCATCTGTACGAACATGGATATATCTACAGAGCCATCTGGATGAACATGGAAATATCTACAACCCCATCTGTATAAACATGGAAATATCTACACCGCTACCTGTATAAACACGGAAATATCTGCACCGCTATCTGTATGAACCTGGAAATGTCTACACCGCTATCTGAATGAACATGGAAATATCTACACCGCTATCTGATTGAACATGTAAATATCTACACCGCTATCTGCATGAAAATGGAAATATCTACAAAGCTATCTGCATATACATGGAAATATATACACAGCTATCTCTTTACACATGGAAATAACTACACCGCTATCTCTATAAACATGGAAATATCTACACCGCCATCTGTATGAACATGGAAATATCTGCACCGCCATCTGTATGAACATATAAATATCTACACGGCCATCTGTATTAAGAAGGAAATATCTAAACCGCTATCTGTATAAACATGGAAATATCTACACCGCTGCCTGTATAAACATGGAAATATCTGCACTGCTCTCTGTATGAAAATGGAGATATCTACACCGCTATCTGTATGAACATGGAAATATCTACACTGCTATCTGTATGAACATGGAAATAGCTACACCGTTATCTGTATGAACATGGAAATAGCTACACCGCTATCTGTATGAACATGGAAATATCTACACCGCTATCTGAATGAACATGGATATATCTACACAGCCATCTGGATGAACATGGAAATATCTACACCGCTATCTGTATGAACATGGAAATATCTACACCGCTATCTGTATGAACTTGGATATATCTACACAGCCATCTGGATGAACATGGAAATATCTACACCGCTATCTGTGTAAACATGCATACTTCTTCACCGCTATCTGTATAAACATGGAAATATATACACTGCTATCTGTATGAACATGGAAATATCTGCACCGCTATCTGTATGAACATGGAAATATCTACACCGCTATCTGTTTGAACATGGAAATATCTACACCGCTATCTGCATGAAAATGGAAATATCTACACTGCTATCTGCATATACATGGAAATATCTACACAGCTATCTCTTTACACATGGAAATAACTACAGCGCTATCTGTATGAACATGGAAATATCTACACCGCCATCTGTATGAACATGGAAATATCTGCACAGCCATCTGTATGAACATATAAATATCTACACCGCCATCTGTATTAAGATGGAGATATCTACACCGCTATCTGTATAAACATGGAAATATCTACACCGCTATCTGTATAAACATGGAAATATCTACACCGCTATCTGTATAAACATGGAAATATCTACACCGCTACCTGTATAAACATGGAAATATCAGCACCGCTATCTGTATGAACATGGAAATATCTACACCGCTATCTGTATGAACATGGAAATATCTACACCGCTATCTGTATGAACATGGAAATATCTACACCGCTATCTGTATGAACATGGAAATATCTACAAAGCTATCTGAATGAACATGGAAATATCTACACCGCTATCTGTTTGAACATTTAAATATCTACACCGCTATCTGCATGAAAATGGAAATATCTACAAAGCTATCTGCATATACATGGAAATATCTACACAGCTATCTCTTTAGACATGGAAATAACTACACCACTATATCTATAAACATGGAAATATCTACACCACCATCTGTATGAACATGGAAATATCTGCACCGCCATCTGTTTGAACATATAAATATCTACACCTCCATCTGTAATAAGAAGGAAATATCTAAACCGCTATCTGTATAAAGATGGAAATATCAGCACCGCTCTCTGTATGAACATGGAAATATCTAAACCGCTATCTGTATGAACATGGAAATATCTACACTGCTATCTGCATATACATGGAAATATCTACACAGCTATCTCTTTACACATGGAAATAACTACAGCGCTATCTGTATGAACATGGAGATATCTACACCGCTATCTGTATGAACATGGAAATATCTACACCGCCATCTGTATGAACATGGAAATATCTGCACCGCCATCTGTATGAACATATAAATATCCACACCGCTATCTGTATTAAGATGGAGATATCTACACCGCTATCTGAATAAACATGGAAATATCTACACCGCTATCTGTATAAACATGGAAATATCAGCACCGCTATCTGTATGAACATGGAAATATCAGCACCGCTATCTGTATGAACATGGAAATATCAGCCCCTCTATCTGTAAGAACATAGAGATATCTACACCGCCATCTGTATGAACACGGATATATCTACACAGCCATCTGGATGAACATGGAAATATCTACACCGCTATCTGTATGAACATGGAAATAGCTACACCGCTATCTGTATTAACATGGAAATATCTACACCGCTATCTGTATGAACATGGAAATATCTACACCGCTATCTGTATGAACATGGAAATATCTTCACCGCCATCTGTACGAACATGGATATATCTACAGAGCCATCTGGATGAACATGGAAATATCTACAACCCCATCTGTATAAACATGGAAATATCTACACCGCTACCTGTATAAACACGGAAATATCTGCACCGCTATCTGTATGAACCTGGAAATGTCTACACCGCTATCTGAATGAACATGGAAATATCTACACCGCTATCTGATTGAACATGTAAATATCTACACCGCTATCTGCATGAAAATGGAAATATCTACAAAGCTATCTGCATATACATGGAAATATATACACAGCTATCTCTTTACACATGGAAATAACTACACCGCTATCTCTATAAACATGGAAATATCTACACCGCCATCTGTATGAACATGGAAATATCTGCACCGCCATCTGTATGAACATATAAATATCTACACGGCCATCTGTATTAAGAAGGAAATATCTAAACCGCTATCTGTATAAACATGGAAATATCTACACCGCTGCCTGTATAAACATGGAAATATCTGCACCGCTCTCTGTATGAAAATGGAGATATCTACACCGCTATCTGTATGAACATGGAAATATCTACACTGCTATCTGTATGAACATGGAAATAGCTACACCGTTATCTGTATGAACATGGAAATAGCTACACCGCTATCTGTATGAACATGGAAATATCTACACCGCTATCTGAATGAACATGGATATATCTACACAGCCATCTGGATGAACATGGAAATATCTACACCGCTATCTGTATGAACATGGAAATATCTACACCGCTATCTGTATGAACTTGGATATATCTACACAGCCATCTGGATGAACATGGAAATATCTACACCGCTATCTGTGTAAACATGCATACTTCTTCACCGCTATCTGTATAAACATGGAAATATATACACTGCTATCTGTATGAACATGGAAATATCTGCACCGCTATCTGTATGAACATGGAAATATCTACACCGCTATCTGTTTGAACATGGAAATATCTACACCGCTATCTGCATGAAAATGGAAATATCTACACTGCTATCTGCATATACATGGAAATATCTACACAGCTATCTCTTTACACATGGAAATAACTACAGCGCTATCTGTATGAACATGGAAATATCTACACCGCCATCTGTATGAACATGGAAATATCTGCACAGCCATCTGTATGAACATATAAATATCTACACCGCCATCTGTATTAAGATGGAGATATCTACACCGCTATCTGTATAAACATGGAAATATCTACACCGCTATCTGTATAAACATGGAAATATCTACACCGCTATCTGTATAAACATGGAAATATCTACACCGCTACCTGTATAAACATGGAAATATCAGCACCGCTATCTGTATGAACATGGAAATATCTACACCGCTATCTGTATGAACATGGAAATATCTACACCGCTATCTGTATGAACATGGAAATATCTACACCGCTATCTGTATGAACATGGAAATATCTACAAAGCTATCTGAATGAACATGGAAATATCTACACCGCTATCTGTTTGAACATTTAAATATCTACACCGCTATCTGCATGAAAATGGAAATATCTACAAAGCTATCTGCATATACATGGAAATATCTACACAGCTATCTCTTTAGACATGGAAATAACTACACCACTATATCTATAAACATGGAAATATCTACACCACCATCTGTATGAACATGGAAATATCTGCACCGCCATCTGTTTGAACATATAAATATCTACACCTCCATCTGTAATAAGAAGGAAATATCTAAACAGCTATCTGTATAAAGATGGAAATATCAGCACCGCTCTCTGTATGAACATGGAAATATCTAAACCGCTATCTGTATGAACATGGAAATATCTACACTGCTATCTGTATGAACATGGAAATAGCTACCCCGTTATGTGTATGAAAATGGAAATAGCTACACCGCTATCTGTATGAACATGGAAATATCTACACCGATATCTGTATGAACATGGATATATCTACACAGCCATCTGGATGAACATGGAAATATCTACACCGCTATCTGTATGAACATGGAAATATCTACACCGCTATCTGTATGAACAAGGAAATATCTACACCGCCATCTGTACGAACATGGATATATCTACAGAGCCATCTGGATGAACATGGAAATATCTACACCGCCATCTGTATGAACATATAAATATCTACACCGCCATCTGTATTAAGATGGAGATATCTACACCGCTATCTGTATAAACCTGAAAATATCTACACCGCTATCTATATAAACATGGAAATATCTACACCGCTATCTGGATAAACATGGAAATTTCTACACCGCTACCTGTATAAACATGGAAATATCAGCACCGCTATCTGTAGGAACATGGAGATATCTACACCGCCATCTGTATGAACATGGATATATCTACACAGCCATCTGGAGGAACATGGAAATATCTACAACGCTATCTGTACAAACATGGAAATATCTACACCGCTATCTGTATGAACATGGAAATAGCTACACCACTATCTGTATGAACATGGAAATATCTACACCACTATCTGAATGAACATGGAAATATCTACACCGCTATCTGTATGAACATGGATATATCTACACAGCCATCTGGATGAACATGGAAATATCTACACCGCTATCTGTATGAACATGGAAATATCTACACCGCTATCTGTGTAAACATACATACATCTTCACTGCTATCTGTATAAACATGGAAATATCTACACCGCTATCTGTATGAACATGGAAATATCTGCACCGCTATCTGTATGAACATGGAAATATCTACACCGCTATCTGTTTGAACATGGAAATATCTACACCGCTATCTGCATGAAAATGTTAATATCTACACTGCTATCTGCATATACATGGAAATATCTACACAGCTATCTCTTTACACATGGAAATAACTATACCGCTATCTGTATGAACATGGAAATATCTACACCGCCATCTCTATGAACATGGAAATATCTGCACCGCCATCTGTATGAACATATAAATATCTACACCGCCATCTGTATTAAGATGGAGATCTACACCGCTATCTGTATGAACATGGAAATATCTACACCGCTATCTGTATAAACATGGAAATATCTACACCGCTATCTGTATAAACATGGAAATATATACACCGCTACCTGTATAAACATGGAAATATCAGCACCGCTATCTGTATGAACATGGAAATATCTACACCGCTATCTGTATGAACATGGAAATATCTACACCGCCATCTGTATGAACATGGAAATATCTGCACCGCCATCTGTATGAACATATAAATATCTACACCGCCATCTGTATTAAGATGGAGATATCTACACCGCTATCTGAATAAACATGGAAATATCTACACCGCTATCTGTATAAACATGGAAATATCAGCACCGCTATCTGTATGAACATGGAAATATCAGCCACTCTATCTGTATGAACATGGAGATATCTACACCGCCATCTGTATGAACACGGATATATCTACACAGCCCTCTGGATGAACATGGAAATATCTACACCGCTATCTGTAGGAACATGGAAAAAGCTACACCGCTATCTGTATGAACATGGAAATATCTACACCGCTATCTGTATGAACATGGAAATATCTACACCGCTATCTGTATGAACATGGAAATATCTTCACCGCCATCTGTACGAACATGGATATATCTACAGAGCCATCTGGATGAACATGGAAATATCTACAACCCCATCTGTATAAACATGGAAATATCTACACCGCTACCTGTATAAACACGGAAATAGCACCGCTATCTGCATGAACCTGGAAATGTCTACACCACTATCTGAATGAACATGGAAATATCTACACCGCTACCTGTATAAACATGGAAATATCAGCACCGCTATCTGTATGAACATGGAAATATCTGCACCGCTATCTGTATGAACATGGAAATATCTACACCGCTATCTGGATAAACATGGAAATTTCTACACCGCTACCTGCATAAACATGGAAATATCAGCACCGCTATCTGTAGGAACATGGAGATATCTACACCGCCATCTGTATGAACATGGATATATCTACACAGCCATCTGGAGGAACATGGAAATATCTACAACGCTATCTGTACAAACATGGAAATATCTACACCGCTGTCTGTATGAACATGGAAATAGCTACACCACTATCTGTATGAACATGGAAATATCTACACCACTATCTGAATGAACATGGAAATATCTACACCGCTATCTGTATGAACATGGATATATCTACACAGCCATCTGGATGAACATGGAAATATCTACACCGCTATCTGTATGAACATGGAAATATCTACACCGCTATCTGTGTAAACATACATACATCTTCACTGCTATCTGTATAAACATGGAAATATCTACACCGCTATCTGTATGAACATGGAAATATCTGCACCGCTATCTGTATGAACATGGAAATATCTACACCGCTATCTGTTTGAACATGGAAATATCTACACGGCTATCTGCATGAAAATGTAAATATCTACACTGCTATCTGCATATACATGGAAATATCTACACAGCTATCTCTTTACACATGGAAATAACTACACCGCTATCTGTATGAACATGGAAATATCTACACCGCCATCTGTATGAACATGGAAATATCTGCACCGCCATCTGTATGAACATATAAATATCTACACCGCCATCTGTATTAAGATGGAGATATCTACACCGCTATCTGTATGAACATGGAAATATCTACACCGCTATCTGTATAAACATGGAAATATCTACACCGCTATCTGTATAAACATGGAAATATATACACCGCTACCTGTATAAACATGGAAATATCAGCACCGCTATCTGTATGAACATGGAAATATCTACACCGCTATCTGTATGAACATGGAAATATCTACACCGCCATCTGTATGAACACGGAAATATCTGCACCGCCATCTGTATGAACATATAAATATCTACACCGCCATCTGTATTAAGATGGAGATATCTACACCGCTATCTGTATGAACATGGATATATCTACACAGCCCTCTGGATGAACATGGAAATATCAGCACCGCTATCTGTATGAACATGGAAATATCTGCACCGCTATCTGTATGAACATGGAAATATCTACACTGCTATCTGTATGAACATGGAAATATCTACACCGCTATCTGTATGAACATGGATATATCTACACAGCCCTCTGGATGAACATGGAAATATCCACACCGATATCTGTGTAAACATGCATACACCTTCACCGCTATCTGTATAAACATGGAAATATCTACACCGCTATCTGTATGAACATGGAAATATCTACACCGCTATCTGTTTGAAGATGGAAATACATACACCGCTATCTGCTTGAAAATGGAAATATCTACACAGCTATCTGCATATTCATGGAAATACCTACACAGCTATCTCTTTACACATGGAAATAACTACACCGCTATCTGTTTGAACATGGAAATATCTACACCGCCATCTGTATGAACATGGAAATATCTGCACCGCCATCTGTATGAACATGTAAATATCTACACCGCCATCTGTATTAAGATGGAGATATCTACACCGCTATCTGAATAAACATGGAAATATCTACACCGCTATCTGTACGAACATGGAAATATCTAAACGGCTATCTGCATGAAAATTGAAATATCTACGCAGCTATCTGCATATACATGGATATATCTACAAAGCTATCTCTTTACACATGGAAATAACTACACCGCTATCTCTATAAACACGGAAATATCTACACCGCCATCTGTATGAACATGGAAATATCTGAACCGCTATCAGTATGAACATGGATATATCTACACAGCCCTCTGGATGAACATGGAAATATCCACACCGATATCTGTGTAAACATGCATACATCTTCACCGCTATCTGTATAAACATGGAAATATCTACACCGCTATCTGTATGAACATGGAAATATCTACACCGCTATCTGTTTGAAGATGGAAATACATACACCGCTATCTGCTTGAAAATGGAAATACCTACACAGCTATCTGCATATACATGGAAATATCTACACAGCTATCTCTTTACACATGGAAATAACTACACCGCTATCTGTATGAACATGGAAATATCTACACCGCCATCTGTATGAACATGGAAATATCTGCACCGCCATCTGTATAAACATATAAATATCTACACCGCCATCTGTATTATGATGGAGATATCTACACGGCTATCTGTATAAACTTGGAAATATCTACACCGCTATCTGTATAAACATGGAAATACCTACACCGCTATCTGTATAAACATGGAAATATCAGCACCGCTCTCTGTATGAACATGGAAATATCAGCCCCTCTATCTCTATGAACATGGAAGTATCTACACCGCTATCTCTATGAACATGGAAATATCTACACCGCTATCTGTTTGAACATGGAAATATCTATACCGCTATCTGCATGAAAATGGAAATACATACACAGCTATCTGCATATACATGGAAATATCTACACAGCTATGTCTTTACACATGGAAATAACTACACCGCTATCTGTATGAACATGGAAATATCTTCACCGCCATCTGTAGGAACATGGATATATCTACACAGCCATCTGGATGAACATGGAAATATCTACACCGCTATCTGTTTGAACATGGAAATATCTACACCGCTATCTGTATGAACATGGAAATATCTTCACCACCATCTGTATGAACATATAAATATCTACACCGCCATCTGTATTAAGAAGGAAATATCTAAACCGCTATCTGTATGAACATTGAAATATCTACACCGCTATCTGTATGAACATGGAAATATCTACACCGCTATCTGTGTAAACATGCATATATCTTCACCGCTATCTGTATAAACATGGAAATATCTACAACGCTATCTGTATGAACATGGAAATATCTAAACCGCTATCTGCATGAAAATATAAATATCTACACAGCTATCTGCATATACATGGAAATATCTACAAAGCTATCTCTTTACACATGGAAATAACTACACCGCTATCTCTATAAACACGGAAATATCTACACTGCCATCTGTATGAACATGGAAATATCTGCACCACCATCTGCATAAACATAAAAATATCTACACCGCCATCTGTATTTAGATGGAGATATCTACACCGCTATCTGTATAAACATGGAAATATCTACACCGCTATCTGTATAAACATGGAAATACCTAAACCGCTATCTGTATAAACATGGAAATATCAACACCGCTATCTGTATGAACATGGAAATAGATACACTGCTATCTGTATGAACATGGACATATCTACACCACTATCTGTAGGAACATGGAAATATCTACACCGCTATCAGCATGAACCTGGATATATCTACACAGCCATCTGGATGAACATGGAAATATCTACACCGCTATCTGCATGAACATGGAAATATCTACACTGCTATCTGTGTAAACATGCATACAACTTCACCGCAATCTGTATAAGCATGGAAATATCAACACCTCTATCTGTATGAACGTGGAAATATCTACACCGCTCTCTGTATGAACATGGAAATAGCTACACCGCTACCTGTATAAACATGGAAATATCAGCACCGCTATCTATATGAACATGGAAATATCTACACCGCTATCTGTATGAACATGGAAATATCTACACTGCTATCTGTATGAACATGGAAATATCTACACCGCTATCAGTATGAACATGGATATATCTACACAGCCCTCTGGATGAACATGGAAATATCCACACCGATATCTGTATGAACATGGAAATATCTACACCGCTATCTGTTTGAACATGGAAATATCTACACCGCTATCTGCATGAAAATGGAAATATCTACACTGCTATCTGCATATACATGGAAATATCTACACAGCTATCTCTTTACACATGGAAATAACTACACCGCTATCTGTATGAACATGGAAATATCTACACCGCCATCTGTATGAACATGGAAATATCTGCACCGCCATCTGTATGAACGTATAAATATCTACACCGCCATCTGTATTAAGATGGAGATATCTACACCGCTATCTGTATAAACATGGAAATATCTACACCGCTATCTGTATAAACATGGAAATATCTACACCGCTATCTGTATAAACTTGGAAATATCTACACCGCTACCTGTATAAACATGGAAATATCAGCACCGCTATCTGTATGAACATGGAAATATCTACACCGCTATCTGTATGAACATGGAAATATCTACACCGCTATCTGTATGAACATGGAAATATCTACACCGCTATCTGCATGAACATGGAAATATCTACAAAGCTATCTGAATGAACATGGAAATATCTACACCGCTATCTGTTTGAACATGTAAATATCTACACCGCTATCTGCATGAAAATGGAAATATCTACAAAGTTATCTGCATATACATGGAAATATCTACACAGCTATCTCTTTACACATGGAAATAACTACACCGCTATATCTATAAACATGGAAATATCTACACCACCATCTGTATGAACATGGAAATATCTGCACCGCCATCTGTTTGAACATATAAATATCTACACCGCCATCTGTATTAAGAAGGAATTATCTAAACCGCTATCTGTATAAAGATGGAAATATCAGCACCGCTCTCTGTATGAACATGGAAATATCTAAACCGCTATCTGTATGAACATGGAAATATCTACACTGCTATCTGTATGAACATGGAAATAGCTACCCCGTTATGTGTATGAAAATGGAAATAGCTACACCGCTATCTGTATGAACATGGAAATATCTACACCGATATCTGTATGAACATGGATATATCTACACAGCCATCTGGATGAACATGGAAATAGCTACACAGCTATCTGTATGAACATGGAAATATCTACACCGCTATCTGTATGAACAAGGAAATATCTTCACCGCCATCTGTACGAACATGGATATATCTACAGAGCCATCTGGATGAACATGGAAATATCTACATCACCATCTGTATGAACATATAAATATCTACACCGCCATCTATATTAAGATGGAGATACCTACACCGCTATCTGTATAAACCTGAAAATATCTACACCGCTATCTATATAAACATGGAAATATCTACACCGCTATCTGGATAAACATGGAAATTTCTACACCGCTACCTGTATAAACATGGAAATATCAGCACCGCTATCTGTAGGAACATGGAGATATCTACACCGCCATCTGTATGAACATGGATATATCTACACAGCCATCTGGAGGAACATGGAAATACCTACAACGCTATCTGTACGAACATGGAAATATCTACACCGCTATCTGTATGAACATGGAAATAGCTACACCACTATCTGTATGAACATGGAAATATCTACACCACTATCTGAATGAACATGGAAATATCTACACCGCTATATGTATGAACATGGATATATCTACACAGCCATCTGGATGAACATGGAAATATCTACACCGCTATCTGTATGAACATGGAAATATCTACACCGCTATCTGTGTAAACATACATACATCTTCACAGCTATCGGTATAAAAATGGAAATATCTACACCGCTATCTGTATGAACATGGAAATATCTACACTGCTATCTGTATGAACATGGAAATATCTACACCGCTATCAGTATGAACATGGATATATCTACACAGCCCTCTGGATGAACATGGAAATATCCACACCGATATCTGTATGAACATGGAAATATCTACACCGCTATCTGTTTGAACATGGAAATATCTACACCGCTATCTGCATGAAAATGGAAATATCTACACTGCTATCTGCATATACATGGAAATATCTACACAGCTATCTCTTTACACATGGAAATAACTACACCGCTATCTGTATGAACATGGAAATATCTACACCGCCATCTGTATGAACATGGAAATATCTGCACCGCCATCTGTATGAACGTATAAATATCTACACCGCCATCTGTATTAAGATGGAGATATCTACACCGCTATCTGTATAAACATGGAAATATCTACACCGCTATCCGTATAAACATGGAAATATCTACACCGCTATCTGTATAAACTTGGAAATATCTACACCGCTACCTGTATAAACATGGAAATATCAGCACCGCTATCTGTATGAACATGGAAATATCTACACCGCTATCTGTATGAACATGGAAATATCTACACCGCTATCTGTATGAACATGGAAATATCTACACCGCTATCTGCATGAACATGGAAATATCTACAAAGCTATCTGAATGAACATGGAAATATCTACACCGCTATCTGTTTGAACATGTAAATATCTACACCGCTATCTGCATGAAAATGGAAATATCTACAAAGTTATCTGCATATACATGGAAATATCTACACAGCTATCTCTTTACACATGGAAATAACTACACCGCTATATCTATAAACATGGAAATATCTACACCACCATCTGTATGAACATGGAAATATCTGCACCGCCATCTGTTTGAACATATAAATATCTACACCGCCATCTGTATTAAGAAGGAATTATCTAAACCGCTATCTGTATAAAGATGGAAATATCAGCACCGCTCTCTGTATGAACATGGAAATATCTAAACCGCTATCTGTATGAACATGGAAATATCTACACTGCTATCTGTATGAACATGGAAATAGCTACCCCGTTATGTGTATGAAAATGGAAATAGCTACACCGCTATCTGTATGAACATGGAAATATCTACACCGATATCTGTATGAACATGGATATATCTACACAGCCATCTGGATGAACATGGAAATAGCTACACAGCTATCTGTATGAACATGGAAATATCTACACCGCTATCTGTATGAACAAGGAAATATCTTCACCGCCATCTGTACGAACATGGATATATCTACAGAGCCATCTGGATGAACATGGAAATATCTACATCACCATCTGTATGAACATATAAATATCTACACCGCCATCTATATTAAGATGGAGATACCTACACCGCTATCTGTATAAACCTGAAAATATCTACACCGCTATCTATATAAACATGGAAATATCTACACCGCTATCTGGATAAACATGGAAATTTCTACACCGCTACCTGTATAAACATGGAAATATCAGCACCGCTATCTGTAGGAACATGGAGATATCTACACCGCCATCTGTATGAACATGGATATATCTACACAGCCATCTGGAGGAACATGGAAATACCTACAACGCTATCTGTACGAACATGGAAATATCTACACCGCTATCTGTATGAACATGGAAATAGCTACACCACTATCTGTATGAACATGGAAATATCTACACCACTATCTGAATGAACATGGAAATATCTACACCGCTATATGTATGAACATGGATATATCTACACAGCCATCTGGATGAACATGGAAATATCTACACCGCTATCTGTATGAACATGGAAATATCTACACCGCTATCTGTGTAAACATACATACATCTTCACAGCTATCGGTATAAAAATGGAAATATCTACACCGCTATCTGTATGAACATGGAAATATCTGCACCGCTATCTGTATGAACATGGAAATATCTACACCGCTATCTGTTTGAACATGGAAATATCTACACGGCTACCTGCATGAAAATGGAAATATCTACACTGCTATCTGCATATACATGGAAATATCTACACAGCTATCTCTTTACACATGGAAATAACTACACCGCTATCTGTATTAACATGGAAATATCTACACCGCCATCTGTATGAACATGGAAATATCTGCACCGCCATCTGTATGAACATATAAATATCTACACCGCCATCTGTATTAAGATGGAGATATCTACACCGCTATCTGTATGAACATGGAAATATCTACACCGCTATCTGTATAAACATGGAAATATCTACACCGCTATCTGTATAAACATGGAAATATATACACCGCTACCTGTATAAACATGGAAATGTCAGCACCACTATCTGTATGAACATGGAAATATCTACACCGCTATCTGTATGAACATGGAAATATCTACACCGCCATCTGTATGAACATGGAAATATCTGCACCGCCATCTGTATGAACATATAAATATCTACACCGCCATCTGTATTAAGATGGAGATACCTACACCGCTATCTGAATAAACATGGAAATATCTACACCGCTATCTGTATAAACATGGAAATATCAGCACCGCTATCTGTATGAACATGGAAATATCAGCCCCTCTATCTGTATGAACATGGAGATATCTACACCGCCATCTGTATGAACACGGATATATCTACACAGCCCTCTGGATGAACATGGAAATATCTACACCGCTATCTGTAGGAACATGGAAAAAGCTACACCGCTATCTGTATGAACATGGATATATCTACACAGCCCTCTGGATGAACATGGAAATATCAGCACCGCTATCTGTATGAACATGGAAATATCTGCACCGCTATCTGTATGAACATGGAAATATCTACACTGCTATCTGTATGAACATGGAAATATCTACACCGCTATCTGTATGAACATGGATATATCTACACAGCCCTCTGGATGAACATGGAAATATCCACACCGATATCTGTGTAAACATGCATACACCTTCACCGCTATCTGTATAAACATGGAAATATCTACACCGCTATCTGTATGAACATGGAAATATCTACACCGCTATCTGTTTGAAGATGGAAATACATACACCGCTATCTGCTTGAAAATGGAAATATCTACACAGCTATCTGCATATTCATGGAAATACCTACACAGCTATCTCTTTACACATGGAAATAACTACACCGCTATCTGTTTGAACATGGAAATATCTACACCGCCATCTGTATGAACATGGAAATATCTGCACCGCCATCTGTATGAACATGTAAATATCTACACCGCCATCTGTATTAAGATGGAGATATCTACACCGCTATCTGAATAAACATGGAAATATCTACACCGCTATCTGTACGAACATGGAAATATCTAAACGGCTATCTGCATGAAAATTGAAATATCTACGCAGCTATCTGCATATACATGGATATATCTACAAAGCTATCTCTTTACACATGGAAATAACTACACCGCTATCTCTATAAACACGGAAATATCTACACCGCCATCTGTATGAACATGGAAATATCTGAACCGCTATCAGTATGAACATGGATATATCTACACAGCCCTCTGGATGAACATGGAAATATCCACACCGATATCTGTGTAAACATGCATACATCTTCACCGCTATCTGTATAAACATGGAAATATCTACACCGCTATCTGTATGAACATGGAAATATCTACACCGCTATCTGTTTGAAGATGGAAATACATACACCGCTATCTGCTTGAAAATGGAAATACCTACACAGCTATCTGCATATACATGGAAATATCTACACAGCTATCTCTTTACACATGGAAATAACTACACCGCTATCTGTATGAACATGGAAATATCTACACCGCCATCTGTATGAACATGGAAATATCTGCACCGCCATCTGTATAAACATATAAATATCTACACCGCCATCTGTATTATGATGGAGATATCTACACGGCTATCTGTATAAACTTGGAAATATCTACACCGCTATCTGTATAAACATGGAAATACCTACACCGCTATCTGTATAAACATGGAAATATCAGCACCGCTCTCTGTATGAACATGGAAATATCAGCCCCTCTATCTCTATGAACATGGAAGTATCTACACCGCTATCTCTATGAACATGGAAATATCTACACCGCTATCTGTTTGAACATGGAAATATCTATACCGCTATCTGCATGAAAATGGAAATACATACACAGCTATCTGCATATACATGGAAATATCTACACAGCTATGTCTTTACACATGGAAATAACTACACCGCTATCTGTATGAACATGGAAATATCTTCACCGCCATCTGTAGGAACATGGATATATCTACACAGCCATCTGGATGAACATGGAAATATCTACACCGCTATCTGTTTGAACATGGAAATATCTACACCGCTATCTGTATGAACATGGAAATATCTTCACCACCATCTGTATGAACATATAAATATCTACACCGCCATCTGTATTAAGAAGGAAATATCTAAACCGCTATCTGTATGAACATTGAAATATCTACACCGCTATCTGTATGAACATGGAAATATCTACACCGCTATCTGTGTAAACATGCATATATCTTCACCGCTATCTGTATAAACATGGAAATATCTACAACGCTATCTGTATGAACATGGAAATATCTAAACCGCTATCTGCATGAAAATATAAATATCTACACAGCTATCTGCATATACATGGAAATATCTACAAAGCTATCTCTTTACACATGGAAATAACTACACCGCTATCTCTATAAACACGGAAATATCTACACTGCCATCTGTATGAACATGGAAATATCTGCACCACCATCTGCATAAACATAAAAATATCTACACCGCCATCTGTATTTAGATGGAGATATCTACACCGCTATCTGTATAAACATGGAAATATCTACACCGCTATCTGTATAAACATGGAAATACCTAAACCGCTATCTGTATAAACATGGAAATATCAACACCGCTATCTGTATGAACATGGAAATAGATACACTGCTATCTGTATGAACATGGACATATCTACACCACTATCTGTAGGAACATGGAAATATCTACACCGCTATCAGCATGAACCTGGATATATCTACACAGCCATCTGGATGAACATGGAAATATCTACACCGCTATCTGCATGAACATGGAAATATCTACACTGCTATCTGTGTAAACATGCATACAACTTCACCGCAATCTGTATAAGCATGGAAATATCAACACCTCTATCTGTATGAACGTGGAAATATCTACACCGCTCTCTGTATGAACATGGAAATAGCTACACCGCTACCTGTATAAACATGGAAATATCAGCACCGCTATCTATATGAACATGGAAATATCTACACCGCTATCTGTATGAACATGGAAATATCTACACTGCTATCTGTATGAACATGGAAATATCTACACCGCTATCAGTATGAACATGGATATATCTACACAGCCCTCTGGATGAACATGGAAATATCCACACCGATATCTGTATGAACATGGAAATATCTACACCGCTATCTGTTTGAACATGGAAATATCTACACCGCTATCTGCATGAAAATGGAAATATCTACACTGCTATCTGCATATACATGGAAATATCTACACAGCTATCTCTTTACACATGGAAATAACTACACCGCTATCTGTATGAACATGGAAATATCTACACCGCCATCTGTATGAACATGGAAATATCTGCACCGCCATCTGTATGAACGTATAAATATCTACACCGCCATCTGTATTAAGATGGAGATATCTACACCGCTATCTGTATAAACATGGAAATATCTACACCGCTATCTGTATAAACATGGAAATATCTACACCGCTATCTGTATAAACTTGGAAATATCTACACCGCTACCTGTATAAACATGGAAATATCAGCACCGCTATCTGTATGAACATGGAAATATCTACACCGCTATCTGTATGAACATGGAAATATCTACACCGCTATCTGTATGAACATGGAAATATCTACACCGCTATCTGCATGAACATGGAAATATCTACAAAGCTATCTGAATGAACATGGAAATATCTACACCGCTATCTGTTTGAACATGTAAATATCTACACCGCTATCTGCATGAAAATGGAAATATCTACAAAGTTATCTGCATATACATGGAAATATCTACACAGCTATCTCTTTACACATGGAAATAACTACACCGCTATATCTATAAACATGGAAATATCTACACCACCATCTGTATGAACATGGAAATATCTGCACCGCCATCTGTTTGAACATATAAATATCTACACCGCCATCTGTATTAAGAAGGAATTATCTAAACCGCTATCTGTATAAAGATGGAAATATCAGCACCGCTCTCTGTATGAACATGGAAATATCTAAACCGCTATCTGTATGAACATGGAAATATCTACACTGCTATCTGTATGAACATGGAAATAGCTACCCCGTTATGTGTATGAAAATGGAAATAGCTACACCGCTATCTGTATGAACATGGAAATATCTACACCGATATCTGTATGAACATGGATATATCTACACAGCCATCTGGATGAACATGGAAATAGCTACACAGCTATCTGTATGAACATGGAAATATCTACACCGCTATCTGTATGAACAAGGAAATATCTTCACCGCCATCTGTACGAACATGGATATATCTACAGAGCCATCTGGATGAACATGGAAATATCTACATCACCATCTGTATGAACATATAAATATCTACACCGCCATCTATATTAAGATGGAGATACCTACACCGCTATCTGTATAAACCTGAAAATATCTACACCGCTATCTATATAAACATGGAAATATCTACACCGCTATCTGGATAAACATGGAAATTTCTACACCGCTACCTGTATAAACATGGAAATATCAGCACCGCTATCTGTAGGAACATGGAGATATCTACACCGCCATCTGTATGAACATGGATATATCTACACAGCCATCTGGAGGAACATGGAAATACCTACAACGCTATCTGTACGAACATGGAAATATCTACACCGCTATCTGTATGAACATGGAAATAGCTACACCACTATCTGTATGAACATGGAAATATCTACACCACTATCTGAATGAACATGGAAATATCTACACCGCTATATGTATGAACATGGATATATCTACACAGCCATCTGGATGAACATGGAAATATCTACACCGCTATCTGTATGAACATGGAAATATCTACACCGCTATCTGTGTAAACATACATACATCTTCACAGCTATCGGTATAAAAATGGAAATATCTACACCGCTATCTGTATGAACATGGAAATATCTACACTGCTATCTGTATGAACATGGAAATATCTACACCGCTATCAGTATGAACATGGATATATCTACACAGCCCTCTGGATGAACATGGAAATATCCACACCGATATCTGTATGAACATGGAAATATCTACACCGCTATCTGTTTGAACATGGAAATATCTACACCGCTATCTGCATGAAAATGGAAATATCTACACTGCTATCTGCATATACATGGAAATATCTACACAGCTATCTCTTTACACATGGAAATAACTACACCGCTATCTGTATGAACATGGAAATATCTACACCGCCATCTGTATGAACATGGAAATATCTGCACCGCCATCTGTATGAACGTATAAATATCTACACCGCCATCTGTATTAAGATGGAGATATCTACACCGCTATCTGTATAAACATGGAAATATCTACACCGCTATCTGTATAAACATGGAAATATCTACACCGCTATCTGTATAAACTTGGAAATATCTACACCGCTACCTGTATAAACATGGAAATATCAGCACCGCTATCTGTATGAACATGGAAATATCTACACCGCTATCTGTATGAACATGGAAATATCTACACCGCTATCTGTATGAACATGGAAATATCTACACCGCTATCTGCATGAACATGGAAATATCTACAAAGCTATCTGAATGAACATGGAAATATCTACACCGCTATCTGTTTGAACATGTAAATATCTACACCGCTATCTGCATGAAAATGGAAATATCTACAAAGTTATCTGCATATACATGGAAATATCTACACAGCTATCTCTTTACACATGGAAATAACTACACCGCTATATCTATAAACATGGAAATATCTACACCACCATCTGTATGAACATGGAAATATCTGCACCGCCATCTGTTTGAACATATAAATATCTACACCGCCATCTGTATTAAGAAGGAATTATCTAAACCGCTATCTGTATAAAGATGGAAATATCAGCACCGCTCTCTGTATGAACATGGAAATATCTAAACCGCTATCTGTATGAACATGGAAATATCTACACTGCTATCTGTATGAACATGGAAATAGCTATCCCGTTATGTGTATGAAAATGGAAATAGCTA
This sequence comes from Gorilla gorilla gorilla, assembly GCF_029281585.2. Lineage (NCBI taxonomy): Eukaryota > Metazoa > Chordata > Mammalia > Primates > Hominidae > Gorilla > Gorilla gorilla. Next base: position 4,289,448 of record NC_073247.2, read on the forward strand.
CACCGCTATCTGTATGAACATGGAAATATCTACACCGATATCTGTATGAACATGGATATATCTACACAGCCATCTGGATGAACATGGAAATAGCTACACAGCTATCTGTATGAACATGGAAATATCTACACCGCTATCTGTATGAACAAGGAAATATCTTCACCGCCATCTGTACGAACATGGATATATCTACAGAGCCATCTGGATGAACATGGAAATATCTACATCACCATCTGTATGAACATATAAATATCTACACCGCCATCTATATTAAGATGGAGATACCTACACCGCTATCTGTATAAACCTGAAAATATCTACACCGCTATCTATATAAACATGGAAATATCTACACCGCTATCTGGATAAACATGGAAATTTCTACACCGCTACCTGTATAAACATGGAAATATCAGCACCGCTATCTGTAGGAACATGGAGATATCTACACCGCCATCTGTATGAACATGGATATATCTACACAGCCATCTGGAGGAACATGGAAATACCTACAACGCTATCTGTACGAACATGGAAATATCTACACCGCTATCTGTATGAACATGGAAATAGCTACACCACTATCTGTATGAACATGGAAATATCTACACCACTATCTGAATGAACATGGAAATATCTACACCGCTATATGTATGAACATGGATATATCTACACAGCCATCTGGATGAACATGGAAATATCTACACCGCTATCTGTATGAACATGGAAATATCTACACCGCTATCTGTGTAAACATACATACATCTTCACAGCTATCGGTATAAAAATGGAAATATCTACACCGCTATCTGTATGAACATGGAAATATCTGCACCGCTATCTGTATGAACATGGAAATATCTACACCGCTATCTGTTTGAACATGGAAATATCTACACGGCTACCTGCATGAAAATGGAAATATCTACACTGCTATCTGCATATACATGGAAATATCTACACAGCTATCTCTTTACACATGGAAATAACTACACCGCTATCTGTATTAACATGGAAATATCTACACCGCCATCTGTATGAACATGGAAATATCTGCACCGCCATCTGTATGAACATATAAATATCTACACCGCCATCTGTATTAAGATGGAGATATCTACACCGCTATCTGTATGAACATGGAAATATCTACACCGCTATCTGTATAAACATGGAAATATCTACACCGCTGTCTGTATAAACATGGAAATATATACACCGCTACCTGTATAAACATGGAAATGTCAGCACCGCTATCTGTATGAACATGGAAATATCTACACCGCTATCTGTATGAACATGGAAATATCTACACCGCCATCTGTATGAACATGGAAATATCTGCACCGCCATCTGTATGAACATATAAATATCTACACCGCCATCTGTATTAAGATGGAGATACCTACACCGCTATCTGAATAAACATGGAAATATCTACACCGCTATCTGTATAAACATGGAAATATCAGCACCGCTATCTGTATGAACATGGAAATATCAGCCCCTCTATCTGTATGAACATGGAGATATCTACACCGCCATCTGTATGAACACGGATATATCTACACAGCCCTCTGGATGAACATGGAAATATCTACACCGCTATCTGTAGGAACATGGAAAAAGCTACACCGCTATCTGTATGAACATGGAAATATCTACACCGCTATCTGTATGAACATGGAAATATCTACACCGCTATCTGTATGAACATGGAAATATCTTCACCGCCATCTGTACGAACATGGATATATCTACAGAGCCATCTGGATGAACATGGAAATATCTACAACCCCATCTGTATAAACATGGAAATATCTACACCGCTACCTGTATAAACACGGAAATAGCACCGCTATCTGTATGAACCTGGAAATGTCTACACCACTATCTGAATGAACATGGAAATATCTACACCGCTACCTGTATAAACATGGAAATATCAGCACCGCTATCTGTATGAACATGGAAATATCTGCACCGCTATCTGTATGAACATGGAAATATCTACACCGCTATCTGGATAAACATGGAAATTTCTACACCGCTACCTGTATAAACATGGAAATATCAGCACCGCTATCTGTAGGAACATGGAGATATCTACACCGCCATCTGTATGAACATGGATATATATACACAGCCATCTGGAGGAACATGGAAATATCTACAACGCTATCTGTACAAACATGCAAATATCTACACCGCTATCTGTATGAACATGGAAATAGCTACACCACTATCTGTATGAACATGGAAATATCTACACCACTATCTGAATGAACATGGAAATATCTACACCGCTATCTGTATGAACATGGATATATCTACACAGCCATCTGGATGAACATGGAAATATCTACACCGCTATCTGTATGAACATGGAAATATCTACACCGCTATCTGTGTAAACATACATACATCTTCACTGCTATCTGTATAAACATGGAAATATCTACACCGCTATCTGTATGAACATGGAAATATCTGCACCGCTATCTGTATGAACATGGAAATATCTACACCGCTATCTGTTTGAACATGGAAATATCTACACGGCTATCTGCATGAAAATGTAAATATCTACACTGCTATCTGCATATACATGGAAATATCTACACAGCTATCTCTTTACACATGGAAATAACTACACCGCTATCTGTATGAACATGGAAATATCTACACCGCCATCTGTATGAACATGGAAATATCTGCACCGCCATCTGTATGAACATATAAATATCTACACCGCCATCTGTATTAAGATGGAGATATCTACACCGCTATCTGTATGAACATGGAAATATCTACACCGCTATCTGTATAAACATGGAAATATCTACACCGCTATCTGTATAAACATGGAAATATATACACCGCTACCTGTATAAACATGGAAATATCAGCACCGCTATCTGTATGAACATGGAAATATCTACACCGCTATCTGTATGAACATGGAAATATCTACACCGCCATCTGTATGAACATGGAAATATCTGCACCGCCATCTGTATGAACATATAAATATCTACACCGCCATCTGTATTAAGATGGAGATATCTACACCGCTATCTGAATAAACATGGAAATATCTACACCGCTATCTGTATAAACATGGAAATATCAGCACCGCTATCTGTATGAACATGGAAATATCAGCCCCTCTATCTGTATGAACATGGAGATATCTACACCGCCATCTGTATGAACACGGATATATCTACACAGCCCTCTGGATGAACATGGAAATATCTACACCGCTATCTGTAGGAACATGGAAAAAGCTACACCGCTATCTGTATGAACATGGAAATATCTACACCGCTATCTGTATGAACATGGAAATATCTACACCGCTATCTGTATGAACATGGAAATATCTTCACCGCCATCTGTACGAACATGGATACATCTACAGAGCCATCTGGATGAACATGGAAATATCTACAACCCCATCTGTATAAACATGGAAATATCTACACCGCTACCTGTATAAACACGGAAATAGCACCGCTATCTGTATGATCCTGGAAATGTCTACACCACTATCTGAATGAACATGGAAATATCTACACCGCTACCTGTATAAACATGGAAATATCAGTACCGCTATCTGTATGAACATGGAAATATCTGCACCGCTATCTGTATGAACATGGAAATCTCTACACTGCTATCTGTATGAACATGGAAATATCTACACCGCTATCTGTATGAACATGGATATATCTACACAGCCCTCTGGATGAACATGGAAATATCCACACCGATATCTGTGTAAACATGCATACACCTTCACCGCTATCTGTATAAACATGGAAATATCTACACCGCTATCTGTATGAACATGGAAATATCTACACCGCTATCTGTTTGAAGATGTAAATACATACACCGCTATCTGCTTGAAAATGGAAATATCTACACAGCTATCTGCATATTCATGGAAATACCTACACAGCTATCTCTTTACACATGGAAATAACTACACCGCTATCTGTATGAACATGGAAATATCTACACCGCCATCTGTATGAACATGGAAATATCTGCACCGCCATCTGTATGAACATGTAAATATCTACACCGCCATCTGTATTAAGATGGAGATATCTACACCGCTATCTGAATAAACATTGAAATATCTACACCGCTATCTGTACGAACATGGAAATATCTAAACGGCTATCTGCATGAAAATAGAAATATCTACACAGCTATCTGCATATACATGGAAATATCTACAAAGCTATCTCTTTACACATGGAAATAACTACACCGCTATCTCTATAAACACGGAAATATCTACACCGCCATCTGTATGAACATGGAAATATCTGCACCGCCATCTGTATAAACATATAAATATCTACACCGCCATCTGTATTATGATGGAGATATCTACACGGCTATCTGTATAAACTTGGAAATATCTACACCGCTATCTGTATAAACATGGAAATACCTACACCGCTATCTGTATAAACATGGAAATATCAGCACCGCTCTCTGTATGAACATGGAAATATCAGCCCCTCTATCTCTATGAACATGGAAGTATCTACACCGCTATCTCTATGAACATGGAAATATCTACACCGCTATCTGTTTGAACATGGAAATATCTATACCGCTATCTGCATGAAAATGGAAATACATACACAGCTATGTGCATATACATGGAAATATCTACACAGCTATCTCTTTACACATGGAAATAACTACACCGCTATCTGTATGAACATGGAAATATCTTCACCGCCATCTGTAGGAACATGGATATATCTACACAGCCATCTGGATGAACATGGAAATATCTACACCGCTATCTGTTTGAACATGGAAATATCTACACCGCTATCTGTGTAAACATGCATACATCTTCACCGCTATCTCTATAAACATGGAAATATCTACACTGCTATCTGTATGAACATGGAAATATCTACACCGCTATCTGTTTGAACATGGAAATATCTACACCGCTATCTGCATGAAAATGGAAATATCTACAAAGCTATCTGCATATACATGGAAACATCTACACAGCTATCTCTTTACACATGGAAATAACTACACCGCTAAATCTATAAACATGGAAATACCTACACAGCCATCTGTATGAACATGGAAATATCTGCACCACCATCTGTATGAACATATAAATATCTACACCGCCATCTGTATTAAGAAGGAAGTATCTAAACCGCTATCTGTATGAACATTGAAATATCTACACCGCTATCTGTATGAACATGGAAATATCTACACAGCTATCTGTGTAAACATGCATATATCTTCACCGCTATCTGTATAAACATGGAAATATCTACAACGCTATCTGTATGAACATGGAAATATCTACACCGCTATCTGTACGAACATGGAAATATCTAAACCGCTATCTGTATGGACAAGGAAATATCTTCACCGCCATCTGTAAGAACATGGATATATCTACAGAGCCATCTGGATGAACATGGAAATATGTACACCGCCATCTGTATGAACATATAAATATCTACACCGCCTTCTGTATTAAGATGGAGATATCTACACCGCTATCTGTATAAACCTGAAAATATCTACACCGCTATCTATATAAACATGGAAATATCTACACCGCTATCCGGATAAACATGGAAATTTCTACACCCCTACCTGTATAAACATGGAAATATATACACCGCTACCTGTATAAACATGGAAATATCAGCACCGCTATCTGTATGAACATGGAAATATCTACACCGCTATCTGTATGAACATGGAAATATCTACACCGCCATCTGTATGAACATGGAAATATCTGCACCGCCATCTGTATGAACATATAAATATCTACACCGCCATCTGTATTAAGATGGAGATATCTACACCGCTATCTGAATAAACATGGAAATATCTACACCGCTATCTGTATAAACATGGAAATATCAGCACCGCTATCTGTATGAACATGGAAATATCAGCCCCTCTATCTGTATGAACATGGAGATATCTACACCGCCATCTGTTTGAACACGGATATATCTACACAGCCCTCTGGATGAACATGGAAATATCTACACCGCTATCTGTAGGAACATGGAAAAAGCTACACCGCTATCTGTATGAACATGGAAATATCTACAACGCTATCTGTATGAACATGGAAATATCTACACCGCTATCTGTATGAACATGGAAATATCTTCACCGCCATCTGTACGAACATGGATATATCTACAGAGCCATCTGGATGAACATGGAAATATCTACAACCCCATCTGTATAAACATGGAAATATCTACACCGCTACCTGTATAAACACGGAAATAGCACCGCTATCTGTATGATCCTGGAAATGTCTACACCACTATCTGAATGAACATGGAAATATCTACACCGCTACCTGTATAAACATGGAAATATCAGCACCGCTATCTGTATGAACATGGAAATATCTGCACCGCTATCTGTATGAACATGGAAATCTCTACACTGCTATCTGTATGAACATGGAAATATCTACACCGCTATCTGTATGAACATGGATATATCTACACAGCCCTCTGGATGAACATGGAAATATCCACACCGATATCTGTGTAAACATGCATACACCTTCACCGCTATCTGTATAAACATGGAAATATCTACACCGCTATCTGTATGAACATGGAAATATCTACACCGCTATCTGTTTGAAGATGGAAATACATACACCGCTATCTGCTTGAAAATGGAAATATCTACACAGCTATCTGCATATTCATGGAAATACCTACACAGCTATCTCTTTACACATGGAAATAACTACACCGCTATCTGTATGAACATGGAAATATCTACACCGCCATCTGTATGAACATGGAAATATCTGCACCGCCATCTGTATGAACATGTAAATATCTACACCGCCATCTGTATTAAGATGGAGATATCTACACCGCTATCTGAATAAACATGGAAATATCTACACCGCTATCTGTACGAACATGGAAATATCTAAACGGCTATCTGCATGAAAATAGAAATATCTACACAGCTATCTGCATATACATGGAAATATCTACAAAGCTATCTCTTTACACACGGAAATAACTACACCGCTATCTCTATAAACACGGAAATATCTACACCGCCATCTGTATGAACATGGAAATATCTGCACCGCCATCTGTATAAACATATAAATATCTACACCGCCATCTGTATTATGATGGAGATATCTACACGGCTATCTGTATAAACTTGGAAATATCTACACCGCTATCTGTATAAACATGGAAATACCTACACCGCTATCTGTATAAACATGGAAATATCAGCACCGCTCTCTGTATGAACATGGAAATATCAGCCCCTCTATCTCTATGAACATGGAAGTATCTACACCGCTATCTCTATGAACATGGAAATATCTACACCGCTATCTGTTTGAACATGGAAATATCTATACCGCTATCTGCATGAAAATGGAAATACATACACAGCTATCTGCATATACATGGAAATATCTACACAGCTATCTCTTTACACATGGAAATAACTACACCGCTATCTGTATGAACATGGAAATATCTTCACCGCCATCTGTAGGAACATGGATATATCTACACAGCCATCTGGATGAACATGGAAATATCTACACCGCTATCTGTTTGAACATGGAAATATCTACACCGCTATCTGTGTAAACATGCATACATCTTCACCGCTATCTCTATAAACATGGAAATATCTACACTGCTATCTGTATGAACATGGAAATATCTACACCGCTATCTGTTTGAACATGGAAATATCTACACCGCTATCTGCATGAAAATGGAAATATCTACAAAGCTATCTGCATATACATGGAAACATCTACACAGCTATCTCTTTACACATGGAAATAACTACACCGCTAAATCTATAAACATGGAAATACCTACACAGCCATCTGTATGAACATGGAAATATCTGCACCACCATCTGTATGAACATATAAATATCTACACAGCCATCTGTATTAAGAAGGAAATATCTAAACCGCTATCTGTATGAACATTGAAATATCTACACCGCTATCTGTATGAACATGGAAATATCTACACAGCTATCTGTGTAAACATGCATATATCTTCACCGCTATCTGTATAAACATGGAAATATCTACAACGCTATCTGTATGAACATGGAAATATCTACACCGCTATCTGTACGAACATGGAAATATCTAAACCGCTATCTGTATGGACAAGGAAATATCTTCACCGCCATCTGTAAGAACATGGATATATCTACAGAGCCATCTGGATGAACATGGAAATATCTACACCGCCATCTGTATGAACATATAAATATCTACACCGCCTTCTGTATTAAGATGGAGATATCTACACCGCTATCTGTATAAACCTGAAAATATCTACACCGCTATCTATATAAACATGGAAATATCTACACCGCTATCCGGATAAACATGGAAATTTCTACACCGCTACCTGTATAAACATGGAAATATCAGCACCGCTATCTGTGGGAACATGGAGATATCTACAACGCCATCTGTATGAACATGGATATATCTACACAGCCATCTGGAGGAACATGGAAATATCTACAACGCTATCTGTACGAACATGGAAATATCTACACCGCTATCTGTATGAACATGGAAATAGCTACACCACTATCTGTATGAACATGGAAATATCTACACCAGTATCTGAATGAACATGGAAATATCTACACCGCTATCTGTATGAACATGGATATATCTACAACAGCCATCTGGATGAACATGGAAATATCTACACCGCTATCTGTATGAACATGGAAATATCTACACCGCTATCTGTGTAAACATACATACATCTTCACCGCTATCTGTATAAACATGGAAATATCTACACCGCTATCTGTATGAACATGGAAATATCTGCACCGCTATCTGTATGAACATGGAAATATCTACACCGCTATCTGTTTGAACATGGAAATATCTACACGGCTATCTGCATGAAAATGGAAATATCTACACTGCTATCTGCATATACATGGAAATATCTACACAGCTATCTCTTTACACATGGAAATAACTACACCGCTATCTGTATGAACATGGAAATATCTACACCGCCATCTGTATGAACATGGAAATATCTGCACCGCCATCTGTATGAATATATAAATATCTACACCGCCATCTGTATTAAGATGGAGATATCTACACCGCTATCTGTATAAACATGGAAATATCTACACCGCTATCTGTATAAACATGGAAATATCTACACCGCTATCTGTATAAACATGGAAATATCTACACCGCTACCTGTATAAACATTTAAATATCAGCACCGCTATCTGTATGAACATGGAGATATCTACACCGCTATCTGTATGAACAGGGAAATATCTACACCGCCATCTGTATGAACATGGAAATATCTGCACCGCCATCTGTATGAACATATAAATATCTACACCGCTATCTGTATTAAGATGGAGATATCTACACCGCTATCTGAATAAACATGGAAATATCTACACCGCTATCTGTATAAACATGGAAATATCAGCACCGCTATCTGTATGAACATGGAAATATCAGCACCGCTATCTGTATGAACATGGAAATATCAGCCCCTCTATCTGTAAGAACATGGAGATATCTACACCGCCATCTGTATGAACACGGATATATCTACACAGCCATCTGGATGAACATGGAAATATCTACACCGCTATCTGTATGAACATGGAAATAGCTACACCGCTATCTGTATGAACATGGAAATATCTACACCGCTATCTGTATGAACATGGATATATCTACACAGCCCTCTGGATGAACATGGAAATATCCACACTGATATCTGTGTAAACATGCATACACCTTCACCGCTATCTGTATAAACATGGAAATATCTACACCGCTATCTGTATGAACATGGAAATATCTACACCGCTATCTGTTTGAAGATGGAAATACATACACCGCTATCTGCTTGAAAATGGAAATATCTACACAGCTATCTGCATATTCATGGAAATACCTACACAGCTATCTCTTTACACATGGAAATAACTACACCGCTATCTGTATGAACATGGAAATATCTACACCGCCATCTGTATGAACATGGAAATATCTGCACCGCCATCTGTATGAACTTGTAAATATCTACACCGCCATCTGTATTAAGATGGAGATATCTACACCGCTATCTGAATAAACATGGAAATATCTACACCGCTATCTGTACGAACATGGAAATATCTAAACGGCTATCTGCATGAAAATAGAAATATCTACACAGCTATCTGCATATACATGGAAATATCTACAAAGCTATCTCTTTACACACGGAAATAACTACACCGCTATCTCTATAAACACGGAAATATCTACACCGCCATCTGTATGAACATGGAAATATCTGCACCGCCATCTGTATAAACATATAAATATCTACACCGCCATCTGTATTATGATGGAGATATCTACACGGCTATCTGTATAAACTTGGAAATATCTACACCGCTATCTGTATAAACATGGAAATACCTACACCGCTATCTGTATAAACATGGAAATATCAGCACCGCTCTCTGTATGAACATGGAAATATCAGCCCCTCTATCTCTATGAACATGGAAGTATCTACACCGCTATCTCTATGAACATGGAAATATCTACACCGCTATCTGTTTGAACATGGAAATATCTATACCGCTATCTGCATGAAAATGGAAATACATACACAGCTATCTGCATATACATGGAAATATCTACACAGCTATCTCTTTACACATGGAAATAACTACACCGCTATCTGTATGAACATGGAAATATCTTCACCGCCATCTGTAGGAACATGGATATATCTACACAGCCATCTGGATGAACATGGAAATATCTACACCGCTATCTGTTTGAACATGGAAATATCTACACCGCTATCTGTGTAAACATGCATACATCTTCACCGCTATCTCTATAAACATGGAAATATCTACACTGCTATCTGTATGAACATGGAAATATCTACACCGCTATCTGTTTGAACATGGAAATATCTACACCGCTATCTGCATGAAAATGGAAATATCTACAAAGCTATCTGCATATACATGGAAACATCTACACAGCTATCTCTTTACACATGGAAATAACTACACCGCTAAATCTATAAACATGGAAATACCTACACAGCCATCTGTATGAACATGGAAATATCTGCACCACCATCTGTATGAACATATAAATATCTACACAGCCATCTGTATTAAGAAGGAAATATCTAAACCGCTATCTGTATGAACATTGAAATATCTACACCGCTATCTGTATGAACATGGAAGTATCTACACAGCTATCTGTGTAAACATGCATATATCTTCACCGCTATCTGTATAAACATGGAAATATCTACAACGCTATCTGTATGAACATGGAAATATCTACACCGCTATCTGTACGAACATGGAAATATCTAAACCGCTATCTGTATGGACAAGGAAATATCTTCACCGCCATCTGTAAGAACATGGATATATCTACAGAGCCATCTGGATGAACATGGAAATATCTACACCGCCATCTGTATGAACATATAAATATCTACACCGCCTTCTGTATTAAGATGGAGATATCTACACCGCTATCTGTATAAACCTGAAAATATCTACACCGCTATCTATATAAACATGGAAATATCTACACCGCTATCCGGATAAACATGGAAATTTCTACACCGCTACCTGTATAAACATGGAAATATCAGCACCGCTATCTGTGGGAACATGGAGATATCTACAACGCCATCTGTATGAACATGGATATATCTACACAGCCATCTGGAGGAACATGGAAATATCTACAACGCTATCTGTACGAACATGGAAATATCTAAACCGCTATCTGTATGAACATGGAAATAGCTACACCACTATCTGTATGAACATGGAAATATCTACACCAGTATCTGAATGAACATGGAAATATCTACACCGCTATCTGTATGAACATGGATATATCTACAACAGCCATCTGGATGAACATGGAAATATCTACACCGCTATCTGTATGAACATGGAAATATCTACACCGCTATCTGTGTAAACATACATACATCTTCACCGCTATCTGTATAAACATGGAAATATCTACACCGCTATCTGTATGAACATGGAAATATCTGCACCGCTATCTGTATGAACATGGAAATATCTACACCGCTATCTGTTTGAACATGGAAATATCTACACGGCTATCTGCATGAAAATGGAAATATCTACACTGCTATCTGCATATACATGGAAATATCTACACAGCTATCTCTTTACACATGGAAATAACTACACCGCTATCTGTATGAACATGGAAATATCTACACCGCCATCTGTATGAACATGGAAATATCTGCACCGCCATCTGTATGAATATATAAATATCTACACCGCCATCTGTATTAAGATGGAGATATCTACACCGCTATCTGTATAAACATGGAAATATCTACACCGCTATCTGTATAAACATGGAAATATCTACACCGCTATCTGTATAAACATGGAAATATCTACACCGCTACCTGTATAAACATTTAAATATCAGCACCGCTATCTGTATGAACATGGAGATATCTACACCGCTATCTGTATGAACAGGGAAATATCTACACCGCCATCTGTATGAACATGGAAATATCTGCACCGCCATCTGTATGAACATATAAATATCTACACCGCTATCTGTATTAAGATGGAGATATCTACACCGCTATCTGAATAAACATGGAAATATCTACACCGCTATCTGTATAAACATGGAAATATCAGCACCGCTATCTGTATGAACATGGAAATATCAGCACCGCTATCTGTATGAACATGGAAATATCAGCCCCTCTATCTGTAAGAACATGGAGATATCTACACCGCCATCTGTATGAACATGGATATATCTACACAGCCATCTGGATGAACATGGAAATATCTACACCGCTATCTGTATGAACATGGAAATAGCTACACCGCTATCTGTATTAACATGGAAATATCTACACCGCTATCTGTATGAACATGGAAATATCTACACCGCTATCTGTATGAACATGGAAATATCTTCACCGCCACCTGTACGAACATGGATATATCTACAGAGCCATCTGGATGAACATGGAAATATCTACAACCCCATCTGTATAAACATGGAAATATCTACACCGCTATCTGATTGAACATGTAAATATCTACACCGCTATCTGCATGAAAATGGAAATATCTACAAAGCTATCTGCATATACATGGAAATATATACACAGCTATCTCTTTACACATGGAAATAACTACACCGCTATCTCTATAAACATGGAAATATCTACACCGCCATCTGTATGAACATGGAAATATCTGCACCGCCATCTGTATGAACATATAAATATCTACACGGCCATCTGTATTAAGAAGGAAATATCTAAACCACTATCTGTATAAACATGGAAATATCTACACCGCTGCCTGTATAAACATGGAAATATCTGCACCGCTCTCTGTATGAAAACGGAGATATCTACACCGCTATCTGTATGAACATGGAAATATCTACACTGCTATCTGTATGAACATGGAAATAGCTACACCGTTATCTGTATGAACATGGAAATAGCTACACTGCTATCTGTATGAACATGGAAATATCTACACCGCTATCTGAATGAACATGGATATATCTACACAGCCATCTGGATGAACATGGAAATATCTACACCGCTATCTGTATGAACATGGAAATATCTACACCGCTATCTGTATGAACTTGGATATATCTACACAGCCATCTGGATGAACATGGAAATATCTACACCGCTATCTGTGTAAACATGCATACTTCTTCACCGCTATCTGTATAAACATGGAAATATATACACTGCTATCTGTATGAACATGGAAATATCTGCACCGCTATCTGTTTGAACATGGAAATATCTACACCGCTATCTGCATGAAAATGGAAATATCTACACTGCTATCTGCATATACATGGAAATATCTACACAGCTATCTCTTTACAGATGGAAATAACTACAGCGCTATCTGTATGAACATGGAAATATCTACACCGCCATCTGTATGAACATGGAAATATCTGCACAGCCATCTGTATGAACATATAAATATCTACACCGCCATCTGTATTAAGATGGAGATATCTACACCGCTATCTGTATAAACATGGAAATATCTACACCGCTATCTGTATAAACATGGAAATATCTACACCGCTATCTGTATAAACATGGAAATATCTACACCGCTACCTGTATAAACATGAAAATATCAGCACCGCTATCTGTATGAACATGGAAATATCTACACCGCTATCTGTATGAACATGGAAATATCTACACCGCTATCTGTATGAACATGGAAATATCTACACCGCTATCTGTATGAACATGGAAATATCTACAAAGCTATCTGAATGAACATGGAAATATCTACACCGCTATCTGTTTGAACATTTAAATATCTACACCGCTATCTGCATGAAAATGGAAATATCTACAAAGCTATCTGCATATACATGGAAATATCTACACAGCTATCTCTTTAGACATGGAAATAACTACACCACTATATCTATAAACATGGAAATATCTACACCACCATCTGTATGAACATGGAAATATCTGCACCGCCATCTGTTTGAAAATATAAATATCTACACCGCCATCTGTAATAAGAAGGAAATATCTAAACCGCTATCTGTATAAAGATGGAAATATCAGCACCGCTCTCTGTATGAACATGGAAATATCTAAACCGCTATCTGTATGAACATGGAAATATCTACACTGCTATCTGTATGAACATGGAAATAGCTACCCCGTTATGTGTATGAAAATGGAAATAGCTACACCGCTATCTGTATGAACATGGAAATATCTACACCGATATCTGTATGAACATGGATATATCTACACAGCCATCTGGATGAACATGGAAATAGCTACACCGCTATCTGTATGAACATGGAAATATCTACACCGCTATCTGTATGAACAAGGAAATATCTTCACCGCCATCTGTACGAACATGGATATATCTACAGAGCCATCTGGATGAACATGGATATATCTACACCGCCATCTGTATGAACATATAAATATCTACACCGCCATCTGTATTAAGATGGAGATATCTACACCGCTATCTGTATAAACCTGAAAATATCTACACCGCTATCTATATAAACATGGAAATATCTACACCGCTATCTGGATAAACATGGAAATTTCTACACCGCTACCTGTATAAACATGGAAATATCAGCACCGCTATCTGTAGGAACATGGAGATATCTACACCGCCATCTGTATGAACATGGATATATCTACACAGCCATCTGGAGGAACATGGAAATATCTACAACGCTATCTGTACAAACATGGAAATATCTACACCACTATCTGTATGAACATGGAAATATCTACACCACTATCTGAATGAACATGGAAATATCTACACCGCTATCTGTATGAACATGGATATATCTACACAGCCATCTGGATGAACATGGAAATATCTACACCGCTATCTGTATGAACATGGAAATATCTACACCGCTATCTGTGTAAACATACATACATCTTCACTGCTATCTGTATAAACATGGAAATATCTACACCGCTATCTGTATGAACATGGAAATATCTGCACCGCTATCTGTATGAACATGGAAATATCTACACCGCTATCTGTTTGAACATGGAAATATCTACACGGCTATCTGCATGAAAATGTAAATATCTACACTGCTATCTGCATATACATGGAAATATCTACACAGCTATCTCTTTACACATGGAAATAACTACACCGCTATCTGTATGAACATGGAAATATCTACACCGCCATCTGTATGAACATGGAAATATCTACACCGCCATCTGTATGAACATATAAATATCTACACCGCCATCTGTATTAAGATGGAGATATCTACACCGCTATCTGTATGAACATGGAAATATCTACACCGCTATCTGTATAAACATGGAAATATCTACACCGCTATCTGTATAAACATGGAAATATATACACCGCTACCTGTATAAACATGGAAATATCAGCACCGCTATCTGTATGAACGTGGAAATATCTGCACCGCTATCTGTATGAACATGGAAATATCTACACCGCCATGTGTATGAACATGGAAATATCTGCACCGCCATCTGTATGAACATATAAATATCTACACCGCCATCTGTATTAAGATGGAGATACCTACACCGCTATCTGAATAAACATGGAAATATCTACACCGCTATCTGTATAAACATGGAAATATCAACACCGCTATCTGTATGAACATGGAAATATCAGCCCCTCTATCTGTATGAACATGGAGATATCTACACCGCCATCTGTATGAACACGGATATATCTACACAGCCCTCTGGATGAACATGGAAATATCTACACCGCTATCTGTAGGAACATGGAAAAAGCTACACCGCTATCTGTATGAACATGGAAATATCTACACCGCTATCTGTATGAACATGGAAATATCTACACCGCTATCTGTATGAACATGGAAATATCTTCACCGCCATCTGTACGAACATGGATATATCTACAGAGCCATCTGGATGAACATGGAAATATCTACAACCCCATCTGTATAAACATGGAAATATCTACACCGCTACCTGTATAAACACGGAAATAGCACCGCTATCTGTATGAACCTGGAAATGTCTACACCACTATCTGAATGAACATGGAAATATCTACACCGCTACCTGTATAAACATGGAAATATCAGCACCGCTATCTGTATGAACATGGAAATATCAGCACCGCTATCTGTATGAACATGGAAATATCTACACCGCTATCTGGATAAACATGGAAATTTCTACACCGCTACCTGTATAAACATGGAAATATCAGCACCGCTATCTGTATGAACATGGAGATATCTACACCGCTATCTGTATGAACAGGGAAATATCTACACCGCCATCTGTATGAACATGGAAATATCTGCACCGCCATCTGTATGAACATATAAATATCTACACCGCTATCTGTATTAAGATGGAGATATCTACACCGCTATCTGAATAAACATGGAAATATCTACACCGCTATCTGTATAAACATGGAAATATCAGCACCGCTATCTGTATGAACATGGAAATATCAGCACCGCTATCTGTATGAACATGGAAATATCAGCCCCTCTATCTGTAAGAACATGGAGATATCTACACCGCCATCTGTATGAACACGGATATATCTACACAGCCATCTGGATGAACATGGAAATATCTACACCGCTATCTGTATGAACATGGAAATAGCTACACCGCTATCTGTATTAACATGGAAATATCTACACCGCTATCTGTATGAACATGGAAATATCTACACCGCTATCTGTATGAACATGGAAATATCTTCACCGCCACCTGTACGAACATGGATATATCTACAGAGCCATCTGGATGAACATGGAAATATCTACAACCCCATCTGTATAAACATGGAAATATCTACACCGCTATCTGATTGAACATGTAAATATCTACACCGCTATCTGCATGAAAATGGAAATATCTACAAAGCTATCTGCATATACATGGAAATATATACACAGCTATCTCTTTACACATGGAAATAACTACACCGCTATCTCTATAAACATGGAAATATCTACACCGCCATCTGTATGAACATGGAAATATCTGCACCGCCATCTGTATGAACATATAAATATCTACACGGCCATCTGTATTAAGAAGGAAATATCTAAACCACTATCTGTATAAACATGGAAATATCTACACCGCTGCCTGTATAAACATGGAAATATCTGCACCGCTCTCTGTATGAAAATGGAGATATCTACACCGCTATCTGTATGAACATGGAAATATCTACACTGCTATCTGTATGAACATGGAAATAGCTACACCGTTATCTGTATGAACATGGAAATAGCTACACTGCTATCTGTATGAACATGGAAATATCTACACCGCTATCTGAATGAACATGGATATATCTACACAGCCATCTGGATGAACATGGAAATATCTACACCGCTATCTGTATGAACATGGAAATATCTAAACCGCTATCTGTATGAACTTGGATATATCTACACAGCCATCTGGATGAACATGGAAATATCTACACCGCTATCTGTGTAAACATGCATACTTCTTCACCGCTATCTGTATAAACATGGAAATATATACACTGCTATCTGTATGAACATGGAAATATCTGCACCGCTATCTGTTTGAACATGGAAATATCTACACCGCTATCTGCATGAAAATGGAAATATCTACACTGCTATCTGCATATACATGGAAATATCTACACAGCTATCTCTTTACAGATGGAAATAACTACAGCGCTATCTGTATGAACATGGAAATATCTACACCGCCATCTGTATGAACATGGAAATATCTGCACAGCCATCTGTATGAACATATAAATATCTACACCGCCATCTGTATTAAGATGGAGATATCTACACCGCTATCTGTATAAACATGGAAATATCTACACCGCTATCTGTATAAACATGGAAATATCTACACCGCTATCTGTATAAACATGGAAATATCTACACCGCTACCTGTATAAACATGAAAATATCAGCACCGCTATCTGTATGAACATGGAAATATCTACACCGCTATCTGTATGAACATGGAAATATCTACACCGCTATCTGTATGAACATGGAAATATCTACACCGCTATCTGTATGAACATGGAAATATCTACAAAGCTATCTGAATGAACATGGAAATATCTACACCGCTATCTGTTTGAACATTTAAATATCTACACCGCTATCTGCATGAAAATGGAAATATCTACAAAGCTATCTGCATATACATGGAAATATCTACACAGCTATCTCTTTAGACATGGAAATAACTACACCACTATATCTATAAACATGGAAATATCTACACCACCATCTGTATGAACATGGAAATATCTGCACCGCCATCTGTTTGAAAATATAAATATCTACACCGCCATCTGTAATAAGAAGGAAATATCTAAACCGCTATCTGTATAAAGATGGAAATATCAGCACCGCTCTCTGTATGAACATGGAAATATCTAAACCGCTATCTGTATGAACATGGAAATATCTACACTGCTATCTGTATGAACATGGAAATAGCTACCCCGTTATGTGTATGAAAATGGAAATAGCTACACCGCTATCTGTATGAACATGGAAATATCTACACCGATATCTGTATGAACATGGATATATCTACACAGCCATCTGGATGAACATGGAAATAGCTACACCGCTATCTGTATGAACATGGAAATATCTACACCGCTATCTGTATGAACAAGGAAATATCTTCACCGCCATCTGTACGAACATGGATATATCTACAGAGCCATCTGGATGAACATGGATATATCTACACCGCCATCTGTATGAACATATAAATATCTACACCGCCATCTGTATTAAGATGGAGATATCTACACCGCTATCTGTATAAACCTGAAAATATCTACACCGCTATCTATATAAACATGGAAATATCTACACCGCTATCTGGATAAACATGGAAATTTCTACACCGCTACCTGTATAAACATGGAAATATCAGCACCGCTATCTGTAGGAACATGGAGATATCTACACCGCCATCTGTATGAACATGGATATATCTACACAGCCATCTGGAGGAACATGGAAATATCTACAACGCTATCTGTACAAACATGGAAATATCTACACCACTATCTGTATGAACATGGAAATATCTACACCACTATCTGAATGAACATGGAAATATCTACACCGCTATCTGTATGAACATGGATATATCTACACAGCCATCTGGATGAACATGGAAATATCTACACCGCTATCTGTATGAACATGGAAATATCTACACCGCTATCTGTGTAAACATACATACATCTTCACTGCTATCTGTATAAACATGGAAATATCTACACCGCTATCTGTATGAACATGGAAATATCTGCACCGCTATCTGTATGAACATGGAAATATCTACACCGCTATCTGTTTGAACATGGAAATATCTACACGGCTATCTGCATGAAAATGTAAATATCTACACTGCTATCTGCATATACATGGAAATATCTACACAGCTATCTCTTTACACATGGAAATAACTACACCGCTATCTGTATGAACATGGAAATATCTACACCGCCATCTGTATGAACATGGAAATATCTACACCGCCATCTGTATGAACATATAAATATCTACACCGCCATCTGTATTAAGATGGAGATATCTACACCGCTATCTGTATGAACATGGAAATATCTACACCGCTATCTGTATAAACATGGAAATATCTACACCGCTATCTGTATAAACATGGAAATATATACACCGCTACCTGTATAAACATGGAAATATCAGCACCGCTATCTGTATGAACGTGGAAATATCTGCACCGCTATCTGTATGAACATGGAAATATCTACACCGCCATGTGTATGAACATGGAAATATCTGCACCGCCATCTGTATGAACATATAAATATCTACACCGCCATCTGTATTAAGATGGAGATACCTACACCGCTATCTGAATAAACATGGAAATATCTACACCGCTATCTGTATAAACATGGAAATATCAACACCGCTATCTGTATGAACATGGAAATATCAGCCCCTCTATCTGTATGAACATGGAGATATCTACACCGCCATCTGTATGAACACGGATATATCTACACAGCCCTCTGGATGAACATGGAAATATCTACACCGCTATCTGTAGGAACATGGAAAAAGCTACACCGCTATCTGTATGAACATGGAAATATCTACACCGCTATCTGTATGAACATGGAAATATCTACACCGCTATCTGTATGAACATGGAAATATCTTCACCGCCATCTGTACGAACATGGATATATCTACAGAGCCATCTGGATGAACATGGAAATATCTACAACCCCATCTGTATAAACATGGAAATATCTACACCGCTACCTGTATAAACACGGAAATAGCACCGCTATCTGTATGAACCTGGAAATGTCTACACCACTATCTGAATGAACATGGAAATATCTACACCGCTACCTGTATAAACATGGAAATATCAGCACCGCTATCTGTATGAACATGGAAATATCAGCACCGCTATCTGTATGAACATGGAAATATCTACACCGCTATCTGGATAAACATGGAAATTTCTACACCGCTACCTGTATAAACATGGAAATATCAGCACCGCTATCTGTAGGAACATGGAGATATCTACACCGCCATCTGTATGAACATGGATATATCTACACAGCCATCTGGAGGAACATGGAAATATCTTCAACGCTATCTGTACAAACATGGAAATATCTACACCGCTATCTGTATGAACATGGAAATAGCTACACCACTATCTGTATGAACATGGAAATATCTACACCACTATCTGAATGAACATGGAAATATCTACACCGCTATCTGTATGAACATGGATATATCTACACAGCCATCTGGATGAACATGGAAATATCTACACCGCTATCTGTATGAACATGGAAATATCTACACCGCTATCTGTATAAACATGGAAATATCTACACCGCTATCTGTATAAACATGGAAATATCTACACCGCTATCTGTATAAACATGGAAATATCTACACCGCTATCTGTATAAACATGGAAATATCTACACCGCTATCTGTATAAACATGGAAATATCTACACCGCTACCTGTATAAACATGGAAATATCAGCACCGCTATCTGTATGAACATGGAAATATCTACACCGCTATCTGTATGAACATGGAAATATCTACACCGCTATCTGTATGAACATGGAAATATCTACAAAGCTATCTGAATGAACATGGAAATATCTACACCGCTATCTGTTTGAACATTTAAATATCTACACCGCTATCTGCATGAAAATGGAAATATCTACAAAGCTATCTGCATATACATGGAAATATCTACACAGCTATCTCTTTAGACATGGAAATAACTACACCACTATATCTATAAACATGGAAATATCTACACCACCATCTGTATGAACATGGAAATATCTGCACCGCCATCTGTTTGAACATATAAATATCTACACCGCCATCTGTAATAAGAAGGAAATATCTAAACCGCTATCTGTATAAAGATGGAAATATCAGCACCGCTCTCTGTATGAACATGGAAATATGTAAACCGCTATCTGTATGAACATGGAAATATCTACACTGCTATCTGTATGAACATGGAAATAGCTACCCCGTTATGTGTATGAAAATGGAAATAGCTACACCGCTATCTGTATGAACATGGAAATATCTACACCGATATCTGTATGAACATGGATATATCTACACAGCCATCTGGATGAACATGGAAATAGCTACACCGCTATCTGTATGAACATGGAAATATCTACACCGCTATCTGTATGAACAAGGAAATATCTTCACCGCCATCTGTACGAACATGGATATATCTACAGAGCCATCTGGATGAACATGGATATATCTACACCGCCATCTGTATGAACATATAAATATCTACACCGCCATCTGTATTAAGATGGAGATATCTACACCGCTATCTGTATAAACCTGAAAATATCTACACCGCTATCTATATAAACATGGAAATATCGACACCGCTATCTGGATAAACATGGAAATTTCTACACCGCTACCTGTATAAACATGGAAATATCAGCACCGCTATCTGTAGGAACATGGAGATATCTACACCGCCATCTGTATGAACATGGATATATCTACACAGCCATCTGGAGGAACATGGAAATATCTACAACGCTATCTGTACAAACATGGAAATAACTACACCACTATCTGTATGAACATGGAAATATCTACACCACTATCTGAATGAACATGGAAATATCTACACCGCTATCTGTATGAACATGGATATATCTACACAGCCATCTGGATGAACATGGAAATATCTACACCGCTATCTGTATGAACATGGAAATATCTACACCGCTATCTGTGTAAACATACATACATCTTCACTGCTATCTGTATAAACATGGAAATATCTACACCGCTATCTGTATGAACATGGAAATATCTGCACCGCTATCTGTATGAACATGGAAATATCTACACCGCTATCTGTTTGAACATGGAAGTATCTACACGGCTATCTGCATGAAAATGTAAATATCTACACTGCTCTCTGCATATACATGGAAATATCTACACAGCTATCTCTTTACACATGGAAATAACTACACCGCTATTTGTATGAACATGGAAATATCTACACCGCCATCTGTATGAACATGGAAATATCTACACCGCCATCTGTATGAACATATAAATATCTACACCGCCATCTGTATTAAGATGGAGATATCTACACCGCTATCTGTATGAACATGGAAATATCTACACCGCTATCTGTGTAAACATACATACATCTTCACTGCTATCTGTATAAACATGGAAATATCTACACCGCTATCTGTATGAACATGGAAATATCTACACCGCTATCTGTATGAACATGGAAATATCTACACCGCCATCTGTATGAACATGGAAATATCTGCACCGCCATCTGTATGAACATATAAATATCTACACCGCCATCTGTATTAAGATGGAGATACCTACACCGCTATCTGAATAAACATGGAAATATCTACACCGCTATCTGTATAAACATGGAAATATCAGCACCGCTATCTGTATGAACATGGAAATATCAGCCCCTCTATCTGTATGAACATGGAGATATCTACACCGCCATCTGTATGAACACGGATATATCTACACAGCCCTCTGGATGAACATGGAAATATCTACACCGCTATCTGTAGGAACATGGAAAAAGCTACACCGCTATCTGTATGAACATGGAAATATCTACACCGCTATCTGTATGAACATGGAAATATCTACACCGCTATCTGTATGAACATGGAAATATCTTCACCGCCATCTGTACGAACATGGATATATCTACAGAGCCATCTGGATGAACATGGAAATATCTACAACCCCATCTGTATAAACATGGAAATATCTACACCGCTACCTGTATAAACACGGAAATAGCACCGGTATCTGTATGAACCTGGAAATGTCTACACCACTATCTGAATGAACATGGAAATATCTACACCGCTACCTGTATAAACATGGAAATATCAGCACCGCTATCAGTATGAACATGGAAATATCTGCACCGCTATCTGTATGAACATGGAAATATCTACACCGCTATCTGGATAAACATGCAAATTTCTACACCGCTACCTGTATAAACATGGAAATATCAGCACCGCTATCTGTAGGAACATGGAGATATCTACACCGCCATCTGTATGAACATGGATATATCTACACAGCCATCTGGAGGAACATGGAAATATCTACAACGCTATCTGTACAAACATGGAAATATCTACACCGCTATCTGTATGAACATGGAAATAGCTACACCACTATCTGTATGAACATGGAAATATCTACACAACTATCTGAATGAACATGGAAATATCTACACCGCTATCTGTATGAACATGGATATATCTACACAGCCATCTGGATGAACATGGAAATATCTACACCGCTATCTGTATGAACATGGAAATATCTACACCGCTATCTGTATAAACATGGAAATATCTACACCGCTATCTGTATAAACATGGAAATATCTACACCGCTACCTGTATAAACATGGAAATATCAGCACCGCTATCTGTATGAACATGGAAATATCTACACCGCTATCTGTATGAACATGGAAATATCTACACCGCTATCTGTATGAACATGGAAATATCTACAAAGCTATCTGAATGAACATGGAAATATCTACACCGCTATCTGTTTGAACATTTAAATATCTACACCGCTATCTGCATGAAAATGGAAATATCTACAAAGCTATCTGCATATACATGGAAATATCTACACAGCTATCTCTTTAGACATGGAAATAACTACACCACTATATCTATAAACATGGAAATATCTACACCACCATCTGTATGAACATGGAAATATCTGCACCGCCATCTGTTTGAACATATAAATATCTACACCGCCATCTGTAATAAGAAGGAAATATCTAAACCGCTATCTGTATAAAGATGGAAATATCAGCACCGCTCTCTGTATGAACATGGAAATATGTAAACCGCTATCTGTATGAACATGGAAATATCTACACTGCTATCTGTATGAACATGGAAATAGCTACCCCGTTATGTGTATGAAAATGGAAATAGCTACACCGCTATCTGTATGAACATGGAAATATCTACACCGATATCTGTATGAACATGGATATATCTACACAGCCATCTGGATGAACATGGAAATAGCTACACCGCTATCTGTATGAACATGGAAATATCTACACCGCTATCTGTATGAACAAGGAAATATCTTCACCGCCATCTGTACGAACATGGATATATCTACAGAGCCATCTGGATGAACATGGATATATCTACACCGCCATCTGTATGAACATATAAATATCTACACCGCCATCTGTATTAAGATGGAGATATCTACACCGCTATCTGTATAAACCTGAAAATATCTACACCGCTATCTATATAAACATGGAAATATCGACACCGCTATCTGGATAAACATGGAAATTTCTACACCGCTACCTGTATAAACATGGAAATATCAGCACCGCTATCTGTAGGAACATGGAGATATCTACACCGCCATCTGTATGAACATGGATATATCTACACAGCCATCTGGAGGAACATGGAAATATCTACAACGCTATCTGTACAAACATGGAAATAACTACACCACTATCTGTATGAACATGGAAATATCTACACCACTATCTGAATGAACATGGAAATATCTACACCGCTATCTGTATGAACATGGATATATCTACACAGCCATCTGGATGAACATGGAAATATCTACACCGCTATCTGTATGAACATGGAAATATCTACACCGCTATCTGTGTAAACATACATACATCTTCACTGCTATCTGTATAAACATGGAAATATCTACACCGCTATCTGTATGAACATGGAAATATCTGCACCGCTATCTGTATGAACATGGAAATATCTACACCGCTATCTGTTTGAACATGGAAGTATCTACACGGCTATCTGCATGAAAATGTAAATATCTACACTGCTCTCTGCATATACATGGAAATATCTACACAGCTATCTCTTTACACATGGAAATAACTACACCGCTATCTGTATGAACATGGAAATATCTACACCGCCATCTGTATGAACATGGAAATATCTACACCGCCATCTGTATGAACATATAAATATCTACACCGCCATCTGTATTAAGATGGAGATATCTACACCGCTATCTGTATGAACATGGAAATATCTACACCGCTATCTGTATAAACATGGAAATATCTACACCGCTATCTGTATAAACATGGAAATATATACACCGCTACCTGTATAAACATGGAAATATCAGCACCGCTATCTGTATGAACATGGAAATATCTACACCGCTATCTGTATGAACATGGAAATATCTACACCGCCATCTGTATGAACATGGAAATATCTGCACCGCCATCTGTATGAACATATAAATATCTACACCGCCATCTGTATTAAGATGGAGATACCTACACCGCTATCTGAATAAACATGGAAATATCTACACCGCTATCTGTATAAACATGGAAATATCAGCACCGCTATCTGTATGAACATGGAAATATCAGCCCCTCTATCTGTATGAACATGGAGATATCTACACCGCCATCTGTATGAACACGGATATATCTACACAGCCCTCTGGATGAACATGGAAATATCTACACCGCTATCTGTAGGAACATGGAAAAAGCTACACCGCTATCTGTATGAACATGGAAATATCTACACCGCTATCTGTATGAACATGGAAATATCTACACAACTATCTGAATGAACATGGAAATATCTACACCGCTATCTGTATGAACATGGATATATCTACACAGCCATCTGGATGAACATGGAAATATCTACACCGCTATCTGTATGAACATGGAAATATCTACACCGCTATCTGTATAAACATGGAAATATCTACACC
Organism: Gorilla gorilla gorilla; assembly: GCF_029281585.2. NCBI lineage: Eukaryota > Metazoa > Chordata > Mammalia > Primates > Hominidae > Gorilla > Gorilla gorilla. The sequence continues at coordinate 4,316,604 of NC_073247.2, forward strand.
GCTATCTGTATAAACATGGAAATATCTACACCGCTACCTGTATAAACATGGAAATATCAGCACCGCTATCTGTATGAACATGGAAATATCTACACCGCTATCTGTATGAACATGGAAATATCTACACCGCTATCTGTATGAACATGGAAATATCTACAAAGCTATCTGAATGAACATGGAAATATCTACACCGCTATCTGTTTGAACATTTAAATATCTACACCGCTATCTGCATGAAAATGGAAATATCTACAAAGCTATCTGCATATACATGGAAATATCTACACAGCTATCTCTTTAGACATGGAAATAACTACACCACTATATCTATAAACATGGAAATATCTACACCACCATCTGTATGAACATGGAAATATCTGCACCGCCATCTGTTTGAACATATAAATATCTACACCGCCATCTGTAATAAGAAGGAAATATCTAAACCGCTATCTGTATAAAGATGGAAATATCAGCACCGCTCTCTGTATGAACATGGAAATATGTAAACCGCTATCTGTATGAACATGGAAATATCTACACTGCTATCTGTATGAACATGGAAATAGCTACCCCGTTATGTGTATGAAAATGGAAATAGCTACACCGCTATCTGTATGAACATGGAAATATCTACACCGATATCTGTATGAACATGGATATATCTACACAGCCATCTGGATGAACATGGAAATAGCTACACCGCTATCTGTATGAACATGGAAATATCTACACCGCTATCTGTATGAACAAGGAAATATCTTCACCGCCATCTGTACGAACATGGATATATCTACAGAGCCATCTGGATGAACATGGATATATCTACACCGCCATCTGTATGAACATATAAATATCTACACCGCCATCTGTATTAAGATGGAGATATCTACACCGCTATCTGTATAAACCTGAAAATATCTACACCGCTATCTATATAAACATGGAAATATCGACACCGCTATCTGGATAAACATGGAAATTTCTACACCGCTACCTGTATAAACATGGAAATATCAGCACCGCTATCTGTAGGAACATGGAGATATCTACACCGCCATCTGTATGAACATGGATATATCTACACAGCCATCTGGAGGAACATGGAAATATCTACAACGCTATCTGTACAAACATGGAAATAACTACACCACTATCTGTATGAACATGGAAATATCTACACCACTATCTGAATGAACATGGAAATATCTACACCGCTATCTGTATGAACATGGATATATCTACACAGCCATCTGGATGAACATGGAAATATCTACACCGCTATCTGTATGAACATGGAAATATCTACACCGCTATCTGTGTAAACATACATACATCTTCACTGCTATCTGTATAAACATGGAAATATCTACACCGCTATCTGTATGAACATGGAAATATCTGCACCGCTATCTGTATGAACATGGAAATATCTACACCGCTATCTGTTTGAACATGGAAGTATCTACACGGCTATCTGCATGAAAATGTAAATATCTACACTGCTCTCTGCATATACATGGAAATATCTACACAGCTATCTCTTTACACATGGAAATAACTACACCGCTATCTGTATGAACATGGAAATATCTACACCGCCATCTGTATGAACATGGAAATATCTACACCGCCATCTGTATGAACATATAAATATCTACACCGCCATCTGTATTAAGATGGAGATATCTACACCGCTATCTGTATGAACATGGAAATATCTACACCGCTATCTGTATAAACATGGAAATATCTACACCGCTATCTGTATAAACATGGAAATATATACACCGCTACCTGTATAAACATGGAAATATCAGCACCGCTATCTGTATGAACATGGAAATATCTACACCGCTATCTGTATGAACATGGAAATATCTACACCGCCATCTGTATGAACATGGAAATATCTGCACCGCCATCTGTATGAACATATAAATATCTACACCGCCATCGGTATTAAGATGGAGATACCTACACCGCTATCTGAATAAACATGGAAATATCTACACCGCTATCTGTATAAACATGGAAATATCAGCACCGCTATCTGTATGAACATGGAAATATCAGCCCCTCTATCTGTATGAACATGGAGATATCTACACCGCCATCTGTATGAACACGGATATATCTACACAGCCCTCTGTATGAACATGGAAATATCTACACCGCTATCTGTATGAACATGGAAATATCTACACCGCTATCTGTATGAACATGGAAATATCTTCACCGCCATCTGTACGAACATGGATATATCTACAGAGCCATCTGGATGAACATGGAAATATCTACAACCCCATCTGTATAAACATGGAAATATCTACACCGCTACCTGTATAAACACGGAAATAGCACCGGTATCTGTATGAACCTGGAAATGTCTACACCACTATCTGAATGAACATGGAAATATCTACACCGCTACCTGTATAAACATGGAAATATCAGCACCGCTATCAGTATGAACATGGAAATATCTGCACCGCTATCTGTATGAACATGGAAATATCTACACCGCTATCTGGATAAACATGCAAATTTCTACACCGCTACCTGTATAAACATGGAAATATCAGCACCGCTATCTGTAGGAACATGGAGATATCTACACCGCCATCTGTATGAACATGGATATATCTACACAGCCATCTGGAGGAACATGGAAATATCTACAACGCTATCTGTACAAACATGGAAATATCTACACCGCTATCTGTATGAACATGGAAATAGCTACACCACTATCTGTATGAACATGGAAATATCTACACAACTATCTGAATGAACATGGAAATATCTACACCGCTATCTGTATGAACATGGATATATCTACACAGCCATCTGGATGAACATGGAAATATCTACACCGCTATCTGTATGAACATGGAAATATCTACACCGCTATCTGTGTAAACATACATACATCTTCACTGCTATCTGTATAAACATGGAAATATCTACACCGCTATCTGTATGAACATGGAAATATCTGCACCGCTATCTGTATGAACATGGAAATATCTACACCGCTATCTGTTTGAACATGGAAATATCTACACGGCTATCTGCATGAAAATGTAAATATCTACACTGCTATCTGCATATACATGGAAATATCTACACAGCTATCTCTTTACACATGGAAATAACTACACCGCTATATGTATGAACATGGAAATATCTACACCGCCATCTGTATGAACATGGAAATATCTGCACCGCCATCTGTATGAACATATAAATATCTACACCGCCATCTGTATTAAGATGGAGATATCTACACCGCTATCTGTATGAACATGGAAATATCTACACCGCTATCTGTATAAACATGGAAATATCTACACCGCTATCTGTATAAACATGGAAATATATACACCGCTACCTGTATAAACATGGAAATATCAGCACCGCTATCTGTATGAACATGGAAATATCTACACCGCTATCTGTATGAACATGGAAATATCTACACCGCCATCTGTATGAACATGGAAATATCTGCACCGCCATCTGTATGAACATATAAATATCTACACCGCCATCTGTATTAAGATGGAGATATCTACACCGCTATCTGAATAAACATGGAAATATCTACACCGCTATCTGTATAAACATGGAAATATCAGCACCGCTATCTGTATGAACATGGAAATATCAGCCCCTCTATCTGTATGAACATGGAGATATCTACACCGCCATCTGTATGAACACGGATATATCTACACAGCCCTCTGGATGAACATGGAAATATCTACACCGCTATCTGTAGGAACATGGAAAAAGCTACACCGCTATCTGTATGAACATGGAAATATCTACACCGCTATCTGTATGAACATGGAAATATCTACACCGCTATCTGTATGAACATGGAAATATCTTCACCGCCATCTGTACGAACATGGATATATCTACAGAGCCATCTGGATGAACATGGAAATATCTACAACCCCATCTGTATAAACATGGAAATATCTACACCGCGACTTGTATAAACACGGAAATAGCACCGCTATCTGTATGATCCTGGAAATGTCTACACCACTATCTGAATGAACATGGAAATATCTACACCGCTACCTGTATAAACATGGAAATATCAGCACCGCTATCTGTATGAACATGGAAATATCTGCACCGCTATCTGTATGAACATGGAAATATCTACACTGCTATCTGTATGAACATGGAAATATCTACACCGCTATCTGTATGAACATGGATATATATACACAGCCCTCTGGATGAACATGGAAATATCCACACCGATATCTGTGTAAACATGCATACACCTTTACCGCTATCTGTATAAACATGGAAATATCTACACCGCTATCTGTATGAACATGGAAATATCTACACCGCTATCTGTTTGAAGATGGAAATACATACACCGCTATCTGCTTGAAAATGGAAATATCTACACAGCTATCTGCATATTCATGGAAATACCTACACAGCTATCTCTTTACACATGGAAATAACTACACCGCTATCTGTATGAACATGGAAATATCTACACCGCCATCTGTATGAACATGGAAATATCTGCACCGCCATCTGTATGAACATGTAAATATCTACACCGCCATCTGTATTAAGATGGAGATATCTACCCCGCTATCTGAATAAACATGGAAATATCTACACCGCTATCTGTACGAACATGGAAATATCTAAACGGCTATCTGCATGAAAATAGAAATATCTACACAGCTATCTGCATATACATGGAAATATCTACAAAGCTATCTCTTTACACATGGAAATAACTACACCGCTATCTCTATAAACACGGAAATATCTACACCGCCATCTGTATGAACATGGAAATATCTGCACCGCTATCAGTATGAACATGGATATATCTACACAGCCCTCTGGATGAACATGGAAATATCCACACCGATATCTGTGTAAACATGCATACATCTTCACCGCTATCTGTATAAACATGGAAATATCTACACCGCTATCTGTATGAACATGGAAATATCTACACCGCTATCTGTTTGAAGATGGAAATACATACACTGCTATCTACTTGAAAATGGAAATACCTACAGAGCTATCTGCATATACATGGAAATATCTACACAGCTATCTCTTTACACATGGAAATAACTAAACCGCTATCTGTATGAACATGGAAATATCTACACCGCCATCTGTATGAACATGGAAATATCTGCACCGCCATCTGTATAAACATATAAATATCTACACCGCCATCTGTATTATGATGGAGATATCTACACGGCTATCTGTATAAACTTGGAAATATCTACACCGCTATCTGTATAAACATGGAAATACCTACACCGCTATCTGTATAAACATGGAAATATCAGCACCGCTCTCTGTATGAACATGGAAATATCAGCCCCTCTATCTCTATGAACATGGAAGTATCTACACCGCTATCTCTATGAACATGGAAATACCTACACCGCTATCTGTTTGAACATGGAAATATCTACACCGCTATCTGCATGAAAATGGAAATATCTACAAAGCTATCTGCATATACATGGAAACATCTTCACAGCTATCTCTTTACACATGGAAATAACTACACCGCTAAATCTATAAACATGGAAATACCTACACCGCCATCTGTATGAACATGGAAATATCTGCACCACCATCTGTATGAACATATAAATATCTACACCGCCATCTGTATTAAGAAGGAAATATCTAAACCGCTATCTGTATGAACATTGAAATATCTACACCGCTATCTGTATGAACATGGAAATATCTACACCGCTATCTGTGTAAACATGCATATATCTTCACCGCTATCTGTATAAACATGGAAATATCTACAACGCTATCTGTATGAACATGGAAATATCTACACCGCTATCTGTACGAACATGGAAATATCTAAACCGCTATCTGTATGGACAAGGAAATATCTTCACCGCCATCTGTAAGAACATGGATATATCTACAGAGCCATCTGGATGAACATGGAAATATCTACACCGCCATCTGTATGAACATATAAATATCTACACCGCCTTCTGTATTAAGATGGAGATATCTACACCGCTATCTGTATAAACCTGAAAATATCTACACCGCTATCTATATAAACATGGAAATATCTACACCGCTATGCGGATAAACATGGAAATTTCTACACCGCTACCTGTATAAACATGGAAATATCAGCACCGCTATCTGTAGGAACATGGAGATATCTACACCGCCATCTGTATGAACATGGATATATCTACACAGCAATCTGGAGGAACATGGAAATATCTACAACGCTATCTGTACGAACATGGAAATATCTACACCGCTATCTGTATGAACATGGAAATAGCTACACCACTATCTGTATGAACATGGAAATATCTACACCAGTATCTGAATGAACATGGAAATATCTACACCGCTATCTGTATGAACATGGATATATCTACACAGCCATCTGGATGAACATGGAAATATCTACACCGCTATCTGTATGAACATGGAAATATCTACACCGCTATCTGTGTAAACATACATACATCTTCACCGCTATCTGTATAAACATGGAAATATCTACACCGCTATCTGTATGAACATGGAAATATCTGCACCGCTATCTGTATGAACATGGAAATATCTACACCGCTATCTGTTTGAACATGGAAATATCTACACGGCTATCTGCATGAAAATGGAAATATCTACACTGCTATCTGCATATACATGGAAATATCTACACAGCTATCTCTTTACACATGGAAATAACTACACCGCTATCTGTATGAACATGGAAATATCTACACCGCCATCTGTATGAACATGGAAATATCTGCACCGCCATCTGTATGAACATATAAATATCTACACCGCCATCTGTATTAAGATGGAGATATCTACACCGCTATCTGTATAAACATGGAAATATCTACACCGCTATCTGTATAAACATGGAAATATCTACACCGCTATCTGTATAAACATGGAAATATCTACACCGCTACCTGTATAAACATTTAAATATCAGCACCGCTATCTGTATGAACATGGAGATATCTACACCGCTATCTGTATGAACATGGAAATATCTACACCGCCATCTGTATGAACATGGAAATATCTGCACCGCCATCTGTATGAACATATAAATATCTACACCGCTATCTGTATTAAGATGGAGATATCTACACCGCTATCTGAATAAACATGGAAATATCTACACCGCTATCTGTATAAACATGGAAATATCAGCACCGCTATCTGTATGAACATGGAAATATCAGCACCGCTATCTGTATGAACATGGAAATATCAGCCCCTCTATCTGTAAGAACATGGAGATATCTACACCGCCATCTGTATGAACACGGATATATCTACACAGCCATCTGGATGAACATGGAAATATCTACACCGCTATCTGTATGAACATGGAAATAGCTACACCGCTATCTGTATAAACATGGAAATATCTACAACGCTATCTGTATGAACATGGAAATATCTACACCGCTATCTGTATGAACATGGAAATATCTTCACCGCCACCTGTACGAACATGGATATGTCTACAGAGCCATCTGGATGAACATGGAAATATCTACAACCCCATCTGTATAAACATGGAAATATCTACACCGCTACCTGTATAAACACGGAAATATCTGCACCGCTATCTGTATGAACCTGGAAATGTCTACACCGCTATCTGAATGAACATGGAAATATCTACACCGCTATCTGATTGAACATGTAAATATCTACACCGCTATCTGCATGAAAATGGAAATATCTACAAAGCTATCTGCATATACATGGAAATATATACACAGCTATCTCTTTACACATGGAAATAACTACACCGCTATCTCTATAAACATGGAAATATCTACACCGCCATCTGTATGAACATGGAAATATCTGCACCGCCATCTGTATGAACATATAAATATCTACACGGCCATCTGTATTAAGAAGGAAATATCTAAACCGCTATCTGTATAAACATGGAAATATCTACACCGCTGCCTGTATAAACATGGAAATATCTGCACCGCTCTCTGTATGAAAATGGAGATATCTACACCGCTATCTGTATGAACATGGAAATATCTACACTGCTATCTGTATGAAAATGGAAATAGCTACACCGTTATCTGTATGAACATGGAAATAGCTACACCGCTATCTGTATGAACATGGAAATATCTACACCGCTATCTGAATGAACATGGATATATCTACACAGCCATCTGGATGAACATGGAATTATCTACACCGCTATCTGTATGAACATGGAAATATCTACACCGCTATCTGTATGAACTTGGATATATCTACACAGCCATCTGGATGAACATGGAAATATCTACACCGCTATCTGTGTAAACATGCATACTTCTTCACCGCTATCTGTATAAACATGGAAATATATACACTGCCATCTGTATGAACATGGAAATATCTGCACCGCTATCTGTATGAACATGGAAATATCTACACCGCTATCTGTTTGAACATGGAAATATCTACACCGGTATCTGCATGAAAATGGAAATATCTACACTGCTATCTGCATATACATGGAAATATCTACACAGCTATCTCTTTACACATGGAAATAACTACAGCACTATCAGTATGAACATGGAAATATCTACACCGCCATCTGTATGAACATGGAAATATCTGCACAGCCATCTGTATGAACATATAAATATCTACACCGCCATCTGTATTAAGATGGAGATATCTACACCGCTATCTGTATAAACATGGAAATATCTACACCGCTATCTGTATAAACATGGAAATATCTACACCGCTATCTGTATAAACATGGAAATATCTACACCGCTACCTGTATAAACATGGAAATATCAGCACCGCTATCTGTATGAACATGGAAATATCTACACCGCTATCTGTATGAACATGGAAATATCTACACCGCTATCTGTATGAACATGGAAATATCTACACCGCTATCTGTATGAACATGGAAATATCTACAAAGCTATCTGAATGAACATGGAAATATCTACACCGCTATCTGTTTGAACATTTAAATATCTACACCGCTATCTGCATGAAAATGGAAATATCTACAAAGCTATCTGCATATACATGGAAATATCTACACAGCTATCTCTTTAGACATGGAAATAACTACACCACTATATCTATAAACATGGAAATATCTACACCACCATCTGTATGAACATGGAAATATCTGCACCGCCATCTGTTTGAACATATAAATATCTACACCGCCATCTGTAATAAGAAGGAAATATCTAAACCGCTATCTGTATAAAGATGGAAATATCAGCACCGCTCTCTGTATGAACATGGAAATATCTAAACCGCTATCTGTATGAACATGGAAATATCTACACTGCTATCTGTATGAACATGGAAATAGCTACCCCGTAATGTGTATGAAAATGGAAATAGCTACACCTCTATCTGTATGAACATGGAAATATCTACACCGATATCTGTATGAACATGGATATATCTACACAGCCATCTGGATGAACATGGAAATAGCTACACCGCTATCTGTATGAACATGGAAATATCTACACCGCTATCTGTATGAACAAGGAAATATCTTCACCGCCATCTGTACGAACATGGATATATCTACAGAGCCATCTGGATGAACATGGATATATCTACACCGCCATCTGTATGAACATATAAATATCTACACCGCCATCTGTATTAAGATGGAGATATCTACACCGCTATCTGTATAAACCTGAAAATATCTACACCGCTATCTATATAAACATGGAAATATCTACACCGCTATCTGGATAAACATGGAAATTTCTACACCGCTACCTGTATAAACATGGAAATATCAGCACCGCTATCTGTAGGAACATGGAGATATCTACACCGCCATCTGTATGAACATGGATATATCTACACAGCCATCTGGAGGAACATGGAAATATCTACAACACTATCTGTACAAACATGGAAATAACTACACCACTATCTGTATGAACATGGAAATATCTACACCACTATCTGAATGAACATGGAAATATCTACACCGCTATCTGTATGAACATGGATATATCTACACAGCCATCTGGATGAACATGGAAATATCTACACCGCTATCTGTATGAACATGGAAATATCTACACCGCTATCTGTGGAAACATACATACATCTTCACTGCTATCTGTATAAACATGGAAATATCTACACCGCTATCTGTATGAACATGGAAATATCTGCACCGCTATCTGTATGAACATGGAAATATCTACACCGCTATCTGTTTGAACATGGAAGTATCTACACGGCTATCTGCATGAAAATGTAAATATCTACACTGCTCTCTGCATATACATGGAAATATCTACACAGCTATCTCTTTACACATGGAAATAACTACACCGCTATCTGTATGAACATGGAAATATCTACACCGCCATCTGTATGAACATGGAAATATCTACACCGCCATCTGTATGAACATATAAATATCTACACCGCCATCTGTATTAAGATGGAGATATCTACACCGCTATCTGTATGAACATGGAAATATCTACACCGCTATCTGTATAAACATGGAAATATCTACACCGCTATCTGTATAAACATGGAAATATATACACCGCTACCTGTATAAACATGGAAATATCAGCACCGCTATCTGTATGAACATGGAAATATCTACACCGCTATCTGTATGAACATGGAAATATCTACACCGCCATCTGTATGAACATGGAAATATCTGCACCGCCATCTGTATGAACATATAAATATCTACACCGCCATCTGTATTAAGATGGAGATATCTACACCGCTATCTGAATAAACATGGAAATATCTACACCGCTATCTGTATAAACATGGAAATATCAGCACCGCTATCTGTATGAACATGGAAATATCAGCCCCTCTATCTGTATGAACATGGAGATATCTACACCGCCATCTGTATGAACACGGATATATCTACACAGCCCTCTGGATGAACATGGAAATATCTACACCGCTATCTGTAGGAACATGGAAAAAGCTACACCGCTATCTGTATGAACATGGAAATATCTACACCGCTATCTGTATGAACATGGAAATATCTACACCGCTATCTGTATGAACATGGAAATATCTTCACCGCCATCTGTACGAACATGGATATATCTACAGAGCCATCTGGATGAACATGGAAATATCTACAACCCCATCTGTATAAACATGGAAATATCTACACCGTTACCTGTATAAACACGGAAATAGCACCGCTATCTGTATGATCCTGGAAATGTCTACACCACTATCTGAATGAACATGGAAATATCTACACCGCTACCTGTATAAACATGGAAATATCAGCACCGCTATCTGTATGAACATGGAAATATCAGCACCGCTATCTGTATGAACATGGAAATATCTACACTGCTATCTGTATGAACATGGAAATATCTACACCGCTATCTGTATGAACATGGATATATCTACACAGCCCTCTGGATGAACATGGAAATATCCACACCGATATCTGTGTAAACATGCATACACCTTCACCGCTATCTGTATAAACATGGAAATATCTACACCGCTATCTGTATGAACATGGAAATATCTACACCGCTATCTGTTTGAAGATGGAAATACATACACCGCTATCTGCTTGAAAATGGAAATATCTACACAGCTATCTGCATATTCATGGAAATACCTACACAGCTATCTCTTTACACATGGAAATAACTACACCGCTATCTGTATGAACATGGAAATATCTACACCGCCATCTGTATGAACATGGAAATATCTGCACCGCCATCTGTATGAACATGTAAATATCTACACCGCCATCTGTATTAAGATGGAGATATCTACACCGCTATCTGAATAAACATGGAAATATCTACACCGCTATCTGTACGAACATGGAAATATCTAAACGGCTATCTGCATGAAAATAGAAATATCTACACAGCTATCTGCATATACATGGAAATATCTACAAAGCTATCTCTTTACACATGGAAATAACTACACCGCTATCTCTATAAACACGGAAATATCTACACCGCCATCTGTATGAACATGGAAATATCTGCACCGCTATCAGTATGAACATGGATATATGTACACAGCCCTCTGGATGAACATGGAAATATCCACACCGATATCTGTGTAAACATGCATACATCTTCACCGCTATCTGTATAAACATGGAAATATCTACACCGCTATCTGTATGAACATGGAAATATCTACACCGCTATCTGTTTGAAGATGGAAATACATACACCGCTATCTGCTTGAAAATGGAAATACCTACAGAGCTATCTGCATATACATGGAAATATCTACACAGCTATCTCTTTACACATGGAAATAACTACACCGCTATCTGTATGAACATGGAAATATCTACACCGCCATCTGTATGAACATGGAAATATCTGCACCGCCATCTGTATAAACATATAAATATCTACACCGCCATCTGTATTATGATGGAGATATCTACACGGCTATCTGTATAAACTTGGAAATATCTACACCGCTATCTGTATAAACATGGAAATACCTACACCGCTATCTGTATAAACATGGAAATATCAGCACCGCTCTCTGTATGAACATGGAAATATCAGCCCCTCTATCTCTATGAACATGGAAGTATCTACACCGCTATCTCTATGAACATGGAAATACCTACACCGCTATCTGTTTGAACATGGAAATATCTACACCGCTATCTGCATGAAAATGGAAATATCTACAAAGCTATCTGCATATACATGGAAACATCTACACAGCTATCTCTTTACACATGGAAATAACTACACCGCTAAATCTATAAACATGGAAATACCTACACCGCCATCTGTATGAACATGGAAATATCTGCACCACCATCTGTATGAACATATAAATATCTACACCGCCATCTGTATTAAGAAGGAAATATCTAAACCGCTATCTGTATGAACATTGAAATATCTACACCGCTATCTGTATGAACATGGAAATATCTACACCGCTATCTGTGTAAACATGCATATATCTTCACCGCTATCTGTATAAACATGGAAATATCTACAACGCTATCTGTATGAACATGGAAATATCTACACCGCTATCTGTACGAACATGGAAATATCTAAACCGCTATCTGTATGGACAAGGAAATATCTTCACCGCCATCTGTAAGAACATGGATATATCTACAGAGCCATCTGGATGAACATGGAAATATCTACACCGCCATCTGTATGAACATATAAATATCTACACCGCCTTCTGTATTAAGATGGAGATATCTACACCGCTATCTGTATAAACCTGAAAATATCTACACCGCTATCTATATAAACATGGAAATATCTACACCGCTATCCGGATAAACATGGAAATTTCTACACCGCTACCTATATAAACATGGAAATATCAGCACCGCTATCTGTAGGAACATGGAGATATCTACACCGCTATCTGTATGAACATGGATATATCTACACAGCCATCTGGATGAACATGGAAATATCTACACCGCTATCTGTATGAACATGGAAATATCTACACCGCTATCTGTGTAAACATACATACATCTTCACCGCTATCTGTATAAACATGGAAATATCTACACCGCTATCTGTATGAACATGGAAATATCTGCACCGCTATCTGTATGAACATGGAAATATCTACACCGCTATCTGTTTGAACATGGAAATATCTACACGGCTATCTGCATGAAAATGGAAATATCTACACTGCTATCTGCATATACATGGAAATATCTACACAGCTATCTCTTTACACATGGAAATAACTACACCGCTATCTGTATGAACATGGAAATATCTACACCGCCATCTGTATGAACATGGAAATATCTGCACCGCCATCTGTATGAACATATAAATATCTACACCGCCATCTGTATTAAGATGGAGATATCTACACCGCTATCTGTATAAACATGGAAATATCTACACCGCTATCTGTATAAACATGGAAATATCTACACCGCTATCTGTATAAACATGGAAATATCTACACCGCTACCTGTATAAACATTTAAATATCAGCACCGCTATCTGTATGAACATGGAGATATCTACACCGCTATCTGTATGAACATGGAAATATCTACACCGCCATCTGTATGAACATGGAAATATCTGCACCGCCATCTGTATGAACATATAAATATCTACACCGCTATCTGTATTAAGATGGAGATATCTACACCGCTATCTGAATAAACATGGAAATATCTACACCGCTATCTGTATAAACATGGAAATATCAGCACCGCTATCTGTATGAACATGGAAATATCAGCACCGCTATCTGTATGAACATGGAAATATCAGCCCCTCTATCTGTAAGAACATGGAGATATCTACACCGCCATCTGTATGAACACGGATATATCTACACAGCCATCTGGATGAACATGGAAATATCTACACCGCTATCTGTATGAACATGGAAATAGCTACACCGCTATCTGTATAAACATGGAAATATCTACAACGCTATCTGTATGAACATGGAAATATCTACACCGCTATCTGTATGAACATGGAAATATCTTCACCGCCACCTGTACGAACATGGATATATCTACAGAGCCATCTGGATGAACATGGAAATATCTACAACCCCATCTGTATAAACATGGAAATATCTACACCGCTACCTGTATAAACACGGAAATATCTGCACCGCTATCTGTATGAACCTGGAAATGTCTACACCGCTATCTGAATGAACATGGAAATATCTACACCGCTATCTGATTGAACATGTAAATATCTACACCGCTATCTGCATGAAAATGGAAATATCTACAAAGCTATCTGCATATACATGGAAATATATACACAGCTATCTCTTTACACATGGAAATAACTACACCGCTATCTCTATAAACATGGAAATATCTACACCGCCATCTGTATGAACATGGAAATATCTGCACCGCCATCTGTATGAACATATAAATATCTACACGGCCATCTGTATTAAGAAGGAAATATCTAAACCGCTATCTGTATAAACATGGAAATATCTACACCGCTGCCTGTATAAACATGGAAATATCTGCACCGCTCTCTGTATGAAAATGGAGATATCTACACCGCTATCTGTATGAACATGGAAATATCTACACTGCTATCTGTATGAAAATGGAAATAGCTACACCGTTATCTGTATGAACATGGAAATAGCTACACCGCTATCTGTATGAACATGGAAATATCTACACCGCTATCTGAATGAACATGGATATATCTACACAGCCATCTGGATGAACATGGAATTATCTACACCGCTATCTGTATGAACATGGAAATATCTACACCGCTATCTGTATGAACTTGGATATATCTACACAGCCATCTGGATGAACATGGAAATATCTACACCGCTATCTGTGTAAACATGCATACTTCTTCACCGCTATCTGTATAAACATGGAAATATATACACTGCCATCTGTATGAACATGGAAATATCTGCACCGCTATCTGTATGAACATGGAAATATCTACACCGCTATCTGTTTGAACATGGAAATATCTACACCGGTATCTGCATGAAAATGGAAATATCTACACTGCTATCTGCATATACATGGAAATATCTACACAGCTATCTCTTTACACATGGAAATAACTACAGCACTATCAGTATGAACATGGAAATATCTACACCGCCATCTGTATGAACATGGAAATATCTGCACAGCCATCTGTATGAACATATAAATATCTACACCGCCATCTGTATTAAGATGGAGATATCTACACCGCTATCTGTATAAACATGGAAATATCTACACCGCTATCTGTATAAACATGGAAATATCTACACCGCTATCTGTATAAACATGGAAATATCTACACCGCTACCTGTATAAACATGGAAATATCAGCACCGCTATCTGTATGAACATGGAAATATCTACACCGCTATCTGTATGAACATGGAAATATCTACACCGCTATCTGTATGAACATGGAAATATCTACACCGCTATCTGTATGAACATGGAAATATCTACAAAGCTATCTGAATGAACATGGAAATATCTACACCGCTATCTGTTTGAACATTTAAATATCTACACCGCTATCTGCATGAAAATGGAAATATCTACAAAGCTATCTGCATATACATGGAAATATCTACACAGCTATCTCTTTAGACATGGAAATAACTACACCACTATATCTATAAACATGGAAATATCTACACCACCATCTGTATGAACATGGAAATATCTGCACCGCCATCTGTTTGAACATATAAATATCTACACCGCCATCTGTAATAAGAAGGAAATATCTAAACCGCTATCTGTATAAAGATGGAAATATCAGCACCGCTCTCTGTATGAACATGGAAATATCTAAACCGCTATCTGTATGAACATGGAAATATCTACACTGCTATCTGTATGAACATGGAAATAGCTACCCCGTTATGTGTATGAAAATGGAAATAGCTACACCTCTATCTGTATGAACATGGAAATATCTACACCGATATCTGTATGAACATGGATATATCTACACAGCCATCTGGATGAACATGGAAATAGCTACACCGCTATCTGTATGAACATGGAAATATCTACACCGCTATCTGTATGAACAAGGAAATATCTTCACCGCCATCTGTACGAACATGGATATATCTACAGAGCCATCTGGATGAACATGGATATATCTACACCGCCATCTGTATGAACATATAAATATCTACACCGCCATCTGTATTAAGATGGAGATATCTACACCGCTATCTGTATAAACCTGAAAATATCTACACCGCTATCTATATAAACATGGAAATATCTACACCGCTATCTGGATAAACATGGAAATTTCTACACCGCTACCTGTATAAACATGGAAATATCAGCACCGCTATCTGTAGGAACATGGAGATATCTACACCGCCATCTGTATGAACATGGATATATCTACACAGCCATCTGGAGGAACATGGAAATATCTACAACACTATCTGTACAAACATGGAAATAACTACACCACTATCTGTATGAACATGGAAATATCTACACCACTATCTGAATGAACATGGAAATATCTACACCGCTATCTGTATGAACATGGATATATCTACACAGCCATCTGGATGAACATGGAAATATCTACACCGCTATCTGTATGAACATGGAAATATCTACACCGCTATCTGTGTAAACATACATACATCTTCACTGCTATCTGTATAAACATGGAAATATCTACACCGCTATCTGTATGAACATGGAAATATCTGCACCGCTATCTGTATGAACATGGAAATATCTACACCGCTATCTGTTTGAACATGGAAGTATCTACACGGCTATCTGCATGAAAATGTAAATATCTACACTGCTCTCTGCATATACATGGAAATATCTACACAGCTATCTCTTTACACATGGAAATAACTACACCGCTATCTGTATGAACATGGAAATATCTACACCGCCATCTGTATGAACATGGAAATATCTACACCGCCATCTGTATGAACATATAAATATCTACACCGCCATCTGTATTAAGATGGAGATATCTACACCGCTATCTGTATGAACATGGAAATATCTACACCGCTATCTGTATAAACATGGAAATATCTACACCGCTATCTGTATAAACATGGAAATATATACACCGCTACCTGTATAAACATGGAAATATCAGCACCGCTATCTGTATGAACATGGAAATATCTACACCGCTATCTGTATGAACATGGAAATATCTACACCGCCATCTGTATGAACATGGAAATATCTGCACCGCCATCTGTATGAACATATAAATATCTACACCGCCATCTGTATTAAGATGGAGATATCTACACCGCTATCTGAATAAACATGGAAATATCTACACCGCTATCTGTATAAACATGGAAATATCAGCACCGCTATCTGTATGAACATGGAAATATCAGCCCCTCTATCTGTATGAACATGGAGATATCTACACCGCCATCTGTATGAACACGGATATATCTACACAGCCCTCTGGATGAACATGGAAATATCTACACCGCTATCTGTAGGAACATGGAAAAAGCTACACCGCTATCTGTATGAACATGGAAATATCTACACCGCTATCTGTATGAACATGGAAATATCTACACCGCTATCTGTATGAACATGGAAATATCTTCACCGCCATCTGTACGAACATGGATATATCTACAGAGCCATCTGGATGAACATGGAAATATCTACAACCCCATCTGTATAAACATGGAAATATCTACACCGTTACCTGTATAAACACGGAAATAGCACCGCTATCTGTATGATCCTGGAAATGTCTACACCACTATCTGAATGAACATGGAAATATCTACACCGCTACCTGTATAAACATGGAAATATCAGCACCGCTATCTGTATGAACATGGAAATATCAGCACCGCTATCTGTATGAACATGGAAATATCTACACTGCTATCTGTATGAACATGGAAATATCTACACCGCTATCTGTATGAACATGGATATATCTACACAGCCCTCTGGATGAACATGGAAATATCCACACCGATATCTGTGTAAACATGCATACACCTTCACCGCTATCTGTATAAACATGGAAATATCTACACCGCTATCTGTATGAACATGGAAATATCTACACCGCTATCTGTTTGAAGATGGAAATACATACACCGCTATCTGCTTGAAAATGGAAATATCTACACAGCTATCTGCATATTCATGGAAATACCTACACAGCTATCTCTTTACACATGGAAATAACTACACCGCTATCTGTATGAACATGGAAATATCTACACCGCCATCTGTATGAACATGGAAATATCTGCACCGCCATCTGTATGAACATGTAAATATCTACACCGCCATCTGTATTAAGATGGAGATATCTACACCGCTATCTGAATAAACATGGAAATATCTACACCGCTATCTGTACGAACATGGAAATATCTAAACGGCTATCTGCATGAAAATAGAAATATCTACACAGCTATCTGCATATACATGGAAATATCTACAAAGCTATCTCTTTACACATGGAAATAACTACACCGCTATCTCTATAAACACGGAAATATCTACACCGCCATCTGTATGAACATGGAAATATCTGCACCGCTATCAGTATGAACATGGATATATCTACACAGCCCTCTGGATGAACATGGAAATATCCACACCGATATCTGTGTAAACATGCATACATCTTCACCGCTATCTGTATAAACATGGAAATATCTACACCGCTATCTGTATGAACATGGAAATATCTACACCGCTATCTGTTTGAAGATGGAAATACATACACCGCTATCTGCTTGAAAATGGAAATACCTACAGAGCTATCTGCATATACATGGAAATATCTACACAGCTATCTCTTTACACATGGAAATAACTACACCGCTATCTGTATGAACATGGAAATATCTACACCGCCATCTGTATGAACATGGAAATATCTGCACCGCCATCTGTATAAACATATAAATATCTACACCGCCATCTGTATTATGATGGAGATATCTACACGGCTATCTGTATAAACTTGGAAATATCTACACCGCTATCTGTATAAACATGGAAATACCTACACCGCTATCTGTATAAACATGGAAATATCAGCACCGCTCTCTGTATGAACATGGAAATATCAGCCCCTCTATCTCTATGAACATGGAAGTATCTACACCGCTATCTCTATGAACATGGAAATACCTACACCGCTATCTGTTTGAACATGGAAATATCTACACCGCTATCTGCATGAAAATGGAAATATCTACAAAGCTATCTGCATATACATGGAAACATCTACACAGCTATCTCTTTACACATGGAAATAACTACACTGCTAAATCTATAAACATGGAAATACCTACACCGCCATCTGTATGAACATGGAAATATCTGCACCACCATCTGTATGAACATATAAATATCTACACCGCCATCTGTATTAAGAAGGAAATATCTAAACCGCTATCTGTATGAACATTGAAATATCTACACCGCTATCTGTATGAACATGGAAATATCTACACCGCTATCTGTGTAAACATGCATATATCTTCACCGCTATCTGTATAAACATGGAAATATCTACAACGCTATCTGTATGAACATGGAAATATCTACACCGCTATCTGTACGAACATGGAAATATCTAAACCGCTATCTGTATGGACAAGGAAATATCTTCACCGCCATCTGTAAGAACATGGATATATCTACAGAGCCATCTGGATGAACATGGAAATATCTACACCGCCATCTGTATGAACATATAAATATCTACACCGCCTTCTGTATTAAGATGGAGATATCTACACCGCTATCTGTATAAACCTGAAAATATCTACACCGCTATCTATATAAACATGGAAATATCTACACCGCTATCCGGATAAACATGGAAATTTCTACACCGCTACCTATATAAACATGGAAATATCAGCACCGCTATCTGTAGGAACATGGAGATATCTACAACGCCATCTGTATGAACATGGATATATCTACACAGCCATCTGGAGGAACATGGAAATATCTACAACGCTATATGTACGAACATGGAAATATCTACACCGCTATCTGTATGAACATGGAAATAGCTACACCAGTATCTGAATGAACATGGAAATATCTACACCGCTATCTGTATGAACATGGATATATCTACACAGCCATCTGGATGAACATGGAAATATCTACACCGCTATCTGTATGAACATGGAAATATCTACACCGCTATCTGTGTAAACATACATACATCTTCACCGCTATCTGTATAAACATGGAAATATCTACACCGCTATCTGTATGAACATGGAAATATCTGCACCACTATCTGTATGAACATGGAAATATCTACACCGCTATCTGTTTGAACATGGAAATATCTACACGCCTATCTGCATGAAAATGGAAATATCTACACTGCTATCTGCATATACATGGAAATATCTACACAGCTATCTCTTTACACATGGAAATAACTACACCGCTATCTGTATGAACATGGAAATATCTACACCGCCATCTGTATGAACATGGAAATATCTGCACCGCCATCTGTATGAACATATAAATATCTACACCGCCATCTGTATTAAGATGGAGATATCTACACCGCTATCTGTATAAACATGGAAATATCTACACCGCTATCTGTATAAACATGGAAATATCTACACTGCTATCTGTATAAACATGGAAATATCTACACCGCTACCTGTATAAACATTTAAATATCAGCACCGCTATCTGTATGAACATGGAGATATCTACACCGCTATCTGTATGAACATGGAAATATCTACACCGCCATCTGTATGAACATGGAAATATCTGCACCGCCATCTGTATGAACATATAAATATCTACACCGCTATCTGTATTAAGATGGAGATATCTACACCGCTATCTGAATAAACATGGAAATATCTACACCGCTATCTGTATAAACATGGAAATATCAGCACCGCTATCTGTATGAACATGGAAATATCAGCACCGCTATCTGTATGAACATGGAAATATCAGCCCCTCTATCTGTAAGAACATGGAGATATCTACACCGCCATCTGTATGAACACGGATATATCTACACAGCCATCTGGATGAACATGGAAATATCTACACCGCTATCTGTATGAATATGGAAATAGCTAAACCGCTATCTGTATAAACATGGAAATATCTACACCGCTATCTGTATGAACATGGAAATATCTACACCGCTATCTGTATGAACATGGAAATATCTTCACCGCCACCTGTACGAACATGGATATATCTACAGAGCCATCTGGATGAACATGGAAATATCTACAACCCCATCTGTATAAACATGGAAATATCTACACCGCTACCTGTATAAACACGGAAATATCTGCACCGCTATCTGTATGAACCTGGAAATGTCTACACCGCTATCTGAATGAACATGGAAATATCTACACCGCTATCTGATTGAACATGTAAATATCTACACCGCTATCTGCATGAAAATGGAAATATCTACAAAGCTATCTGCATATACATGGAAATATATACACAGCTATCTCTTTACACATGGAAATAACTACACCGCTATCTCTATAAACATGGAAATATCTACACCGCCATCTGTATGAACATGGAAATATCTGCACCGCCATCTGTATGAACATATAAATATCTACACGGCCATCTGTATTAAGAAGGAAATATCTAAACCGCTATCTGTATAAACATGGAAATATCTACACCGCTGCCTGTATAAACATGGAAATATCTTCACCGCTCTCTGTATGAAAATGGAGATATCTACACCGCTATCTGTATGAACATGGAAATATCTACACTGCTATCTGTATGAACATGGAAATAGCTACACCGTTATCTGTATGAACATGGAAATAGCTACACCGCTATCTGTATGAACATGGAAATATCTACACCGCTATCTGAATGAACATGGATATATCTACACAGCCATCTGGATGAACATGGAAATATCTACACCGCTATCTGTATGAACATGGAAATATCTACACCGCTATCTGTATGAACTTGGATATATCTACACAGCCATCTGGATGAACATGGAAATATCTACACCGCTATCTGTGTAAACATGCATACTTCTTCACCGCTATCTGTATAAACATGGAAATATATACACTGCTATCTGTATGAACATGGAAATATCTGCACCGCTATCTGTATGAACATGGAAATATCTACACCGCTATCTGTTTGAACATGGAAATATCTACACCGGTATCTGCATGAAAATGGAAATATCTACACTGCTATCTGCATATACATGGAAATATCTACACAGCTATCTCTTTACACATGGAAATAACTACAGCACTATCTGTATGAACATGGAAATATCTACACCGCCATCTGTATGAACATGGAAATATCTGCACAGCCATCTGTATGAACATATAAATATCTACACCGCCATCTGTATTAAGATGGAGATATCTACACCGCTATCTGTATAAACATGGAAATATCTACACCGCTATCTGTATAAACATGGAAATATCTACACCGCTATCTGTATAAACATGGAAATATCTACATCGCTACCTGTATAAACATGGAAATATCAGCACCGCTATCTGTATAAACATGGAAATATCTACACCGCTATCTGTATGAACATGGAAATATCTACACCGCTATCTGTATGAACATGGAAATATCTACACCGCTATCTGTATGAACATGGAAATATCTACAAAGCTATCTGAATGAACATGGAAATATCTACACCGCTATCTGTTTGAACATTTAAATATCTACACCGCTATCTGCATGAAAATGGAAATATCTACAAAGCTATCTGCATATACATGGAAATATCTACACAGCTATCTCTTTAGACATGGAAATAACTACACCACTATATCTATAAACATGGAAATATCTACACCACCATCTGTATGAACATGGAAATATCTGCACCGCCATCTGTTTGAACATATAAATATCTACACCGCCATCTGTAATAAGAAGGAAATATCTAAACCGCTATCTGTATAAAGATGGAAATATCAGCACCGCTCTCTGTATGAACATGGAAATATCTAAACCGCTATCTGTATGAACATGGAAATATCTACACTGCTATCTGTATGAACATGGAAATAGCTACCCCGTTATGTGTATGAAAATGGAAATAGCTACACCTCTATCTGTATGAACATGGAAATATCTACACCGATATCTGTATGAACATGGATATATCTACACAGCCATCTGGATGAACATGGAAATAGCTACACCGCTATCTGTATGAACATGGAAATATCTACACCGCTATCTGTATGAACAAGGAAATATCTTCACCGCCATCTGTACGAACATGGATATATCTACAGAGCCATCTGGATGAACATGGATATATCTACACCGCCATCTGTATGAACATATAAATATCTACACCGCCATCTGTATTAAGATGGAGATATCTACACCGCTATCTGTATAAACCTGAAAATATCTACACCGCTATCTATATAAACATGGAAATATCTACACCGCTATCTGGATAAACATGGAAATTTCTACACCGCTACCTGTATAAACATGGAAATATCAGCACCGCTATCTGTAGGAACATGGAGATATCTACACCGCCATCTGTATGAACATGGATATATCTACACAGCCATCTGGAGGAACATGGAAATATCTACAACACTATCTGTACAAACATGGAAATATCTACACCACTATCTGTATGAACATGGAAATATCTACACCACTATCTGAATGAACATGGAAATATCTACACCGCTATCTGTATGAACATGGAAATATCTACACCGCTATCTGTGTAAACATACATACATCTTCACTGCTATCTGTATAAACATGGAAATATCTACACCGCTATCTGTATGAACATGGAAATATCTGCACCGCTATCTGTATGAACATGGAAATATCTACACCGCTATCTGTTTGAACATGGAAATATCTACACGGCTATCTGCATGAAAATGTAAATATCTACACTGCTATCTGCATATACATGGAAATATCTACACAGCTATCTCTTTACACATGGAAATAACTACACCGCTATCTGTATGAACATGGAAATATCTACACCGCCATCTGTATGAACATGGAAATATCTACACCGCCATCTGTATGAACATATAAATATCTACACCGCCATCTGTATTAAGATGGAGATATCTACACCGCTATCTGTATGAACATGGAAATATCTACACCGCAATCTGTATAAACATGGAAATATCTACACCGCTATCTGTATAAACATGGAAATATATACACCGCTACCTGTATAAACATGGAAATATCAGCACCGCTATCTGTATGAACATGGAAATATCTACACCGCTATCTGTATGAACATGGAAATATCTACACCGCCATCTGTATGAACATGGAAATATCTGCACCGCCATCTGTATGAACATATAAATATCTACACCGCCATCTGTATTAAGATGGAGATACCTACACCGCTATCTGAATAAACATGGAAATATCTACAGCGCTATCTGTATAAACATGGAAATATCAGCACCGCTATCTGTATGAACATGGAAATATCAGCCCCTCTATCTGTATGAACATGGAGATATCTACACCGCCATCTGTATGAACACGGATATATCTACACAGCCCTCTGGATGAACATGGAAATATCTACACCGCTATCTGTAGGAACATGGAAAAAGCTACACCGCTATCTGTATGAACATGGAAATATCTACACCGCTATCTGTATGAACATGGAAATATCTACACCGCTATCTGTATGAACATGGAAATATCTTCACCGCCATCTGTACGAACATGGATATATCTACAGAGCCATCTGGATGAACATGGAAATATCTACAACCCCATCTGTATAAACATGGAAATATCTACACCGCTACCTGTATAAACACGGAAATAGCACCGCTATCTGTATGAACCTGGAAATGTCTACACCACTATCTGAATGAACATGGAAATATCTACACCGCTACCTGTATAAACATGGAAATATCAGCACCGCTATCTGTATGAACATGGAAATATCTGCACCGCTATCTGTAAGAACATGGAAATATCTACACCGCTATCTGGATAAACATGGAAATTTCTACACCGCTACCTGTATAAACATGGAAATATCAGCACCGCTATCTGTAGGAACATGGAGATATCTACACCGCCATCTGTATGAACATGGATATATCTACACAGCCATCTGGAGGAACATGGAAATATCTACAACGCTATCTGTACAAACATGGAAATATCTACACCGCTATCTGTATGAACATGGAAATAGCTACACCACTATCTGTATGAACATGGAAATATCTACACCACTATCTGAATGAACATGGAAATATCTACACCGCTATCTGTATGAACATGGATATATCTACACAGCCATCTGGATGAACATGGAAATATCTACACCGCTATCTGTATGAACATGGAAATATCTACACCGCTATCTGTATAAACATGGAAATATCTACACCGCTATCTGTATGAACATGGAAATATCTACACCGCTACCTGTATAAACATGGAAATATCAGCACCGCTATCTGTATGAACATGGAAATATCTACACCGCTATCTGTATGAACATGGAAATATCTACACCGCTATCTGTATGAACATGGAAATATCTACACCGCTATCTGTATGAACATGGAAATATCTACAAAGATATCTGAATGAACATGGAAATATCTACACCGCTATCTGTTTGAGCATTTAAATATCTACACCGCTATCTGCATGAAAATGGAAATATCTACAAAGCTATCTGCATATACATGGAAATATCTACACAGCTATCTCTTTAGACATGGAAATAACTACACCACTATATCTATAAACATGGAAATATCTACACCACCATCTGTATGAACATGGAAATATCTGCACCGCCATCTGTTTGAACATATAAATATCTACACCACCATCTGTAATAAGAAGGAAATATCTAAACCGCTATCTGTATAAAGATGGAAATATCAGCACCGCTCTCTGTATGAACATGGAAATATGTAAACCGCTATCTGTATGAACATGGAAATATCTACACTGCTATCTGTATGAACATGGAAATAGCTACCCCGTTATGTGTATGAAAATGGAAATAGCTACACCGCTATCTGTATGAACATGGAAATATCTACACCGATATCTGTATGAACATGGATATATCTACACAGCCATCTGGATGAACATGGAAATAGCTACACCGCTATCTGTATGAACATGGAAATAGCTACACCGCTATCTGTATGAACAAGGAAATATCTTCACCGCCATCTGTACGAACATGGATATATCTACAGAGCCATCTGGATGAACATGGATATATCTACACCGCCATCTGTATGAACATATAAATATCTACACCGCCATCTGTATTAAGATGGAGATATCTACACCGCTATCTGTATAAACCTGAAAATATCTACACCGCTATCTATATAAACATGGAAATATCTACACCGCTATCTGGATAAACATGGAAATTTCTACACCGCTACCTGTATAAACATGGAAATATCAGCACCGCTATCTGTAGGAACATGGAGATATCTACACCGCCATCTGTATGAACATGGATATATCTACACAGCCATCCGGAGGAACATGGAAATATCTACAACGCTATCTGTACAAACATGGAAATATCTACACCACTATCTGTATCAACATGGAAATATCTACACCACTATCTGAATGAACATGGAAATATCTACACCGCTATCTGTATGAACATGGATATATCTACACAGCCATCTGGATGAACATGGAAATATCTACACCGCTATCTGTATGAACATGGAAATATCTACACCGCTATCTGTGTAAACATACATACATCTTCACTGCTATCTGTATAAACATGGAAATATCTACACCGCTATCTGTATGAACATGGAAATATCTGCACCGCTATCTGTATGAACATGGAAATATCTACACCGCTATCTGTTTGAACATGGAAATATCTACACGGCTATCTGCATGAAAATGTAAATATCTACACTGCTCTCTGCATATACATGGAAATATCTACACAGCTATCTCTTTACACATGGAAATAACTACACCGCTATCTGTATGAACATGGAAATATCTACACCGCCATCTGTATGAACATGGAAATATCTACACCGCCATCTGTATGAACATATAAATATCTACACCGCCATCTGTATTAAGATGGAGATATCTACACCGCTATCTGTATGAACATGGAAATATCTACACCGCTATCTGTATAAACATGGAAATATCTACACCGCTATCTGTATAAACATGGAAATATATACACCGCTACCTGTATAAACATGGAAATATCAGCACCGCTATCTGTATGAACATGGAAATATCTACACCGCCATCTGTATGAACATGGAAATATCTACACCGCCATCTGTATGAACATGGAAATATCTGCACCGCCATCTGTATGAACATATAAATATCTACACCGCCATCTGTATTAAGATGGAGATACCTACACCGCTATCTGAATAAACATGGAAATATCTACACCGCTATCTTTATAAACATGGAAATATCAGCACCGCTATCTGTATGAACATGGAAATATCAGCCCCTCTATCTGTATGAACATGGAGATATCTACACCGCCATCTGTATGAACACGGATATATCTACACAGCCCTCTGGATGAACATGGAAATATCTACACCGCTATCTGTAGGAACATGGAAAAAGCTACACCGCTATCTGTATGAACATGGAAATATCTACACCGCTATCTGTATGAACATGGAAATATCTACACCGCTATCTGTATGAACATGGAAATATCTTCACTGCCATCTGTACGAACATGGATATATCTACAGAGCCATCTGGATGAACATGGAAATATCTACAACCCCATCTGTATAAACATGGAAATATCTACACCGCTACCTGTATAAACACGGAAATAGCACCGCTATCTGTATGAACCTGGAAATGTCTACACCACTATCTGAATGAACATGGAAATATCTACACCGCTACCTGTATAAACATGGAAATATCAGCACCGCTATCTGTATGAACATGGAAATATCTGCACCGCTATCTGTATGAACATGGAAATAACTACACCGCTATCTGGATAAACATGGAAATTTCTACACCGCTACCTGTATAAACATGGAAATATCAGCACCGCTATCTGTAGGAACATGGAGATATCTACACCGCCATCTGTATGAACATGGATATATCTACACAGCCATCTGGAGGAACATGGAAATATCTACAACGCTATCTGTACAAACATGGAAATATCTACACCGCTATCTGTATGAACATGGAAATAGCTACACCACTATCTGTATGAACATGGAAATATCTACACCACTATCTGAATGAACATGGAAATATCTACACCGCTATCTGTATGAACATGGATATATCTACACAGCCATCTGGATGAACATGGAAATATCTACACCGCTATCTGTATGAACATGGAAATATCTACACCGCTATCTGTGTAAACATACATACATCTTCACTGCTATCTGTATAAACATGGAAATATCTACACCGCTATCTGTATGAACATGGAAATATCTGCACCGCTATCTGTATGAACATGGAAATATCTACACCGCTATCTGTTTGAACATGGAAATATCTACACGGCTATCTGCATGAAAATGTAAATATCTACACTGCTATCTGCATATACATGGAAATATCTACACAGCTATCTCTTTACACATGGAAATAACTACACCGCTATCTGTATGAACATGGAAATATCTACACCGCCATCTGTATGAACATGGAAATATCTGCACCGCCATCTGTATGAACATATAAATATCTACACCGCCATCTGTATTAAGATGGAGATATCTACACCGCTATCTGTATGAACATGGAAATATCTACACCGCTATCTGTATAAACATGGAAATATCTACACCGCTATCTGTATAAAAATGGAAATATATACACCGCTACCTGTATAAACATGGAAATATCAGCACCGCTATCTGTATGAACATGGAAATATCTACACCGCTATCTGTATGAACATGGAAATATCTACACCGCCATCTGTATGAAAATGGAAATATCTGCACCGCCATCTGTATGAACATGTAAATATCTACACCGCCATCTGTATTAAGATGGAGATATCTACACCGCTATCTGAATAAACATGGAAATATCTACACCGCTATCTGTATAAACATGGAAATATCAGCACCGCTATCTGTATGAACATGGAAATATCAGCCCCTCTATCTGTATGAACATGGAGATATCTACACCGCCATCTGTATGAACACGGATATATCTACACAGCCCTCTGGATGAACATGGAAATATCTACACCGCTATCTGTAGGAACATGGAAAAAGCTACACCGCTATCTGTATGAACATGGAAATATCTACACCGCTATCTGTATGAACATGGAAATATCTACACCGCTATCTGTATGAACATGGAAATATCTTCACCGCCATCTGTACGAACATGGATATATCTACAGAGCCATCTGGATGAACATGGAAATATCTACAACCCCATCTGTATAAACATGGAAATATCTACACCGCTACCTGTATAAACACGGAAATAGCACCGCTATCTGTATGATCCTGGAAATGTCTACACCACTATCTGAATGAACATGGAAATATCTACACCGCTACCTGTATAAACATGGAAATATCAGCACCGCTATCTGTATGAACATGGAAATATCTGCACCGCTATCTGTATGAACATGGAAATATCTACACTGCTATCTGTATGAACATGGAAATATCTACACCGCTATCCGTATGAACATGGATATATCTACACAGCCCTCTGGATGAACATGGAAATATCCACACCGATATCTGTGTAAACATGCATACACCTTCACCGCTATCTGTATAAACATGGAAATATCTACACCGCTATCTGTATGAACATGGAAATATCTACACCGCTATCTGTTTGAAGATGGAAATACATACACCGCTATCTGCTTGAAAATGGAAATATCTACACAGCTATCTGCATATTCATGGAAATACCTACACAGCTATCTCTTTACACATTTAAATAACTACACCGCTATCTGTATGAACATGGAAATATCTACACCGCCATCTGTATGAACATGGAAATATCTGCACCGCCATCTGTATGAACATGTAAATATCTACACCGCCATCTGTATTAAGATGGAGATATCTACACCGCTATCTGAATAAACATGGAAATATCTACACCGCTATCTGTACGAACATGGAAATATCTAAACGGCTATCTGCATGAAAATAGAAATATCTACACAGCTATCTGCATATACATGGAAATATCTACAAAGCTATCTCTTTACACATGGAAATAACTACACCGCTATCTCTATAAACACGGAAATATCTACACCGCCATCTGTATGAACATGGAAATATCTGCACCGCTATCAGTATGAACATGGATATATCTACACAGCCCTCTGGATGAACATGGAAATATCCACACCGATATCTGTGTAAACATGCATACATCTTCACCGCTATCTGTATAAACATGGAAATATCTACACCGCTATCTGTATGAACATGGAAATATCTACACCGCTATCTGTTTGAAGATGGAAATACATACACCGCTATCTGCTTGAAAATGGAAATACCTACACAGCTATCTGCATATACATGGAAATATCTACACAGCTATCTCTTTACACATGGAAATAACTACACCGCTATCTGTATGAACATGGAAATATCTACACCGCCATCTGTATGAACATGGAAATATCTGCACCGCCATCTGTATGAACATATAAATATCTACACCGCCATCTGTATTATGATGGAGATATCTACACGGCTATCTGTATAAACTTGGAAATATCTACACCGCTATCTGTATAAACATGGAAATACCTACACCGCTATCTGTATGAACATGGAAATATCAGCCCCTCTATCTCTATGAACATGGAAGTATCTACACCGCTATCTCTATGAACATGGAAATATCTACACCGCTATCTGTTTGAACATGGAAATATCTATACCGCTATCTGCATGAAAATGGAAATACATACACAGCTATCTGCATATACATGGAAATATCTACACAGCTATCTCTTTACACATGGAAATAACTACACCGCTATCTGTATGAACATGGAAATATCTTCACCGCCATCTGTAGGAACATGGATATATCTACACAGCCATCTGGATGAACATGGAAATATCTACACCGCTATCTGTTTGAACATGGAAATATCTACACCACTATCTGTGTAAACATGCATACATCTTCACCGCTATCTCTATAAACATGGAAATATCTACACTGCTATCTGTATGAACATGGAAATATCTACACCGCTATCTGTTTGAACATGGAAATATCTACACCGCTATCTGCATGAAAATGGAAATATCTACAAAGCTATCTGCATATACATGGAAACATCTACACAGCTATCTCTTT
This sequence comes from Gorilla gorilla gorilla, assembly GCF_029281585.2. Taxonomy (NCBI): domain Eukaryota; kingdom Metazoa; phylum Chordata; class Mammalia; order Primates; family Hominidae; genus Gorilla; species Gorilla gorilla. Next base: position 4,348,690 of record NC_073247.2, read on the forward strand.
ACACATGGAAATAACTACACCGCTAAATCTATAAACATGGAAATACCTACACCGCCATCTGTATGAACATGGAAATATCTGCACCACCATCTGTATGAACATATAAATATCTACACCGCCATCTGTATTAAGAAGGAAATATCTAAACCGCTATCTGTATGAACATTGAAATATCTACACCGCTATCTGTATGAACATGGAAATATCTACACCGCTATCTGTGTAAACATGGAAATATCTACACCGCTACCTGTATAAACATGGAAATATCAGCACCGCTATCTGTAGGAACATGGAGATATCTACAGCGCCAGCAGTATGAACATGGATATATCTACACAGCCATCTGGATGAACATGGAAATATCTACACCGCTATCTGTATGAACATGGAAATATCTACACCGCTATCTGTATGAACATGGAAATAGCTACACCACTATCTGTATGAACATGGAAATATCTACACCAGTATCTGAATGAACATGGAAATATCTACACAGCTATCTGTATGGACAAGGAAATATCTTCACCGCCATCTGTAAGAACATGGATATATCTACAGAGCCATCTGGATGAACATGGAAATATCTACACCGCCATCTGTATGAACATATAAATATCTACACCGCCTTCTGTATTAAGATGGAGATATCTACACCGCTATCTGTATAAACCTGAAAATATCTACACCGCTATCTATATAAACATGGAAATATCTACACCGCTATCCGGATAAACATGGAAATTTCTACACCGCTACCTGTATAAACATGGAAATATCAGCACCGCTATCTGTAGGAACATGGAGATATCTACAACGCCATCTGTATGAACATGGATATATCTACACAGCCATCTGGAGGAACATGGAAATATCTACAACGCTATCTGTACGAACATGGAAATATCTACACCGCTATCTGTATGAACATGGAAATAGCTACACCACTATCTGTATGAACATGGAAATATCTACACCAGTATCGGAATGAACATGGAAATATCTACACCGCTATCTGTATGAACATGGATATATCTACACAGCCATCTGGATGAACATGGAAATATCTACACCGCTATCTGTATGAACATGGAAATATCTACACCGCTATCTGTATGAACTTGGATATATCTACACAGCCATCTGGATGAACATGGAAATATCTACACCGCTATCTGTGTAAACATGCATACTTCTTCACCGCTATCTGTATAAACATGGAAATATATACACTGCTATCTGTATGAACATGGAAATATCTGCACCGCTATCTGTATGAACATGGAAATATCTACACCGCTATCTGTTTGAACATGGAAATATCTACACCGCTATCTGCATGAAAATGGAAATATCTACACTGCTATCTGCATATACATGGAAATATCTACACAGCTATCTCTTTACACATGGAAATAACCACAGCGCTATCTGTATGAACATGGAAATATCTACACCGCCATCTGTATGAACATGGAAATATCTGCACAGCCATCTGTATGAACATATAAATATCTACACCGCCATCTGTATTAAGATGGAGATATCTACACCGCTATCTGTATAAACATGGAAATATCTACACCGCTATCTGTATAAACATGGAAATATCTACACCGCTATCTGTATAAACATGGAAATATCTACACCGCTACCTGTATAAACATGGAAATATCAGCACCGCTATCTGTATGAACATGGAAATATCTACACCGCTATCTGTATTAAGATGGAGATATCTACACCGCTATCTGCATAAACCTGAAAATATCTACACCGCTATCTATATAAACATGGAAATATCTACACCGCTATCTGGATAAACATGGAAATTTCTACACCGCTACCTGTATAAACATGGAAATATCAGCACCGCTATCTGTAGGAACATGGAGATATCTACACCGCCATCTGTATGAACATGGATATATCTACACAGCCATCTGGAGGAACATGGAAATATCTACAACGCTATCTGTACAAACATGGAAATATCTACACCGCTATCAGTATGAACATGGAAATAGCTACACCACTATCTGTATGAACATGGAAATATCTACACCACTATCTGAATGAACATGGAAATATCTACACCGCTATCTGTATGAACATGGATATATCTACACAGCCATCTGGATGAACATGGAAATATCTACACCGCTATCTGTATGAACATGGAAATATCTACACCGCTATCTGTGTAAACATACATACATCTTCACTGCTATCTGTATAAACATGGAAATATCTACACCGCTATCTGTATGAACATGGAAATATCTGCACCGCTATCTGTATGAACATGGAAATATCTACACCGCTATCTGTTTGAACATGGAAATATCTACAAAGATATCTGAATGAACATGGAAATATCTACACCGCTATCTGTTTGAGCATTTAAATATCTACACCGCTATCTGCATGAAAATGGAAATATCTACAAAGCTATCTGCATATACATGGAAATATCTACACAGCTATCTCTTTAGACATGGAAATAACTACACCACTATATCTATAAACATGGAAATATCTACACCACCATCTGTATGAACATGGAAATATCTGCACCGCCATCTGTTTGAACATATAAATATCTACACCGCCATCTGTAATAAGAAGGAAATATCTAAACCGCTATCTGTATAAAGATGGAAATATCAGCACCGCTCTCTGTATGAACATGGAAATAGGTAAACCGCTATCTGTATGAACATGGAAATATCTACACTGCTATCTGTATGAACATGGAAATAGCTACCCCGTTATGTGTATGAAAATGGAAATAGCTACACCGCTATCTGTATGAACATGGAAATATCTACACCGATATCTGTATGAACATGGATATATCTACACAGCCATCTGGATGAACATGGAAATAGCTACACCGCTATCTGTATGAACATAGAAATAGCTACACCGCTATCTGTATGAACAAGGAAATATCTTCACCGCCATCTGTACGAACATGGATATATCTACAGAGCCATCTGGATGAACATGGATATATCTACACCGCCATCTGTATGAACATATAAATATCTACACCGCCATCTGTATTAAGATGGAGATATCTACACCGCTATCTGTATAAACCTGAAAATATCTACACCGCTATCTATATAAACATGGAAATATCTACACCGCTATCTGGATAAACATGGAAATTTCTACACCGCTACCTGTATAAACATGGAAATATCAGCACCGCTATCTGTAGGAACATGGAGATATCTACACCGCCATCTGTATGAACATGGATATATCTACACAGCCATCCGGAGGAACATGGAAATATCTACAACGCTATCTGTACAAACATGGAAATATCTACACCACTATCTGTATCAACATGGAAATATCTACACCACTATCTGAATGAACATGGAAATATCTACACCGCTATCTGTATGAACATGAATATATCTACACAGCCATCTGGATGAACATGGAAATATCTACACCGCTATCTGTATGAACATGGAAATATCTACACCGCTATCTGTGTAAACATACATACATCTTCACTGCTATCTGTATAAACATGGAAATATCTACACCGCTATCTGTATGAACATGGAAATATCTGCACCGCTATCTGTATGAACATGGAAATATCTACACCGCTATCTGTTTGAACATGGAAATATCTACACGGCTATCTGCATGAAAATGTAAATATCTACACTGCTCTCTGCATATACATGGAAATATCTACACAGCTATCTCTTTACACATGGAAATAACTACACCGCTATCTGTATGAACATGGAAATATCTACACCGCCATCTGTATGAACATGGAAATATCTACACCGCCATCTGTATGAACATATAAATATCTACACCGCCATCTGTATTAAGATGGAGATATCTACACCGCTATCTGTATGAACATGGAAATATCTACACCGCTATCTGTATAAACATGGAAATATCTACACCGCTATCTGTATAAACATGGAAATATATACACCGCTACCTGTATAAACATGGAAATATCAGCACCGCTATCTGTATGAACATGGAAATATCTACACCGCCATCTGTATGAACATGGAAATATCTACACCGCCATCTGTATGAACATGGAAATATCTGCACCGCCATCAGTATGAACATATAAATATCTACACCGCCATCTGTATTAAGATGGAGATACCTACACCGCTATCTGAATAAACATGGAAATATCTACACCGCTATCTGTATAAACATGGAAATATCAGCACCGCTATCTGTATGAACATGGAAATATCAGCCCCTCTATCTGTATGAACATGGAGATATCTACACCGCCATCTGTATGAACACGGATATAGCTACACAGCCCTCTGGATGAACATGGAAATATCTACACCGCTATCTGTAGGAACATGGAAAAAGCTACACCGCTATCTGTATGAACATGGAAATATCTACACCGCTATCTGTATGAACATGGAAATATCTACACCGCTATCTGTATGAACATGGAAATATCTTCACCGCCATCTGTACGAACATGGATATATCTACAGAGCCATCTGGATGAACATGGAAATATCTACAACCCCATCTGTATAAACATGGAAATATCTACACCGCTACCTGTATAAACACGGAAATAGCACCGCTATCTGTATGAACCTGGAAATGTCTACACCACTATCTGAATGAACATGGAAATATCTACACCGCTACCTGTATAAACATGGAAATATCAGCACCGCTATCTGTATGAACATGGAAATATCTGCACCGCTATCTGTATGAACATGGAAATATCTACACCGCTATCTGGATAAACATGGAAATTTCTACACCGCTACCTGTATAAACATGGAAATATCAGCACCGCTATCTGTAGGAACATGGAGATATCTACACCGCCATCTGTATGAACATGGATATATCTACACAGCCATCTGGAGGAACATGGAAATATCTACAACGCTATCTGTACAAACATGGAAATATCTACACCGCTATCTGTATGAACATGGAAATAGCTACACCACTATCTGTATGAACATGGAAATATCTACACCACTATCTGAATGAACATGGAAATATCTACACCGCTATCTGTATGAACATGGATATATCTACACAGCCATCTGGATGAACATGGAAATATCTACACCGCTATCTGTATGAACATGGAAATATCTACACCGCTATCTGTGTAAACATACATACATCTTCACTGCTATCTGTATAAACATGGAAATATCTACACCGCTATCGGTATGAACATGGAAATATCTGCACCGCTATCTGTATGAACATGGAAATATCTACACCGCTATCTGTTTGAACATGGAAATATCTACACGGCTATATGCATGAAAATGTAAATATCTACACTGCTATCTGCATATACATGGAAATATCTACACAGCTATCTCTTTACACATGGAAATAACTACACCGCTATCTGTATGAACATGGAAATATCTACACCGCCATCTGTATGAACATGGAAATATCTGCACCGCCATCTGTATGAACATATAAATATCTACACCGCCATCTGTATTAAGATGGAGATATCTACACCGCTATCTGTATGAACATGGAAATATCTACACCGCTATCTGTATAAACATGGAAATATCTACACCGCTATCTGTATAAAAATGGAAATATATACACCGCTACCTGTATAAACATGGAAATATCAGCACCGCTATCTGTATGAACATGGAAATATCTACACCGCTATCTGTATGAACATGGAAATATCTACACCGCCATCTGTATGAACATGGAAATATCTGCACCGCCATCTGTATGAACATATAAATATCTACACCGCCATCGGTATTAAGATGGAGATATTTACACCACTATCTGAATAAACATGGAAATATCTACACCGCTATCTGTATAAACATGGAAATATCAGCACCGCTATCTGTATGAACATGGAAATATCAGCCCCTCTATCTGTATGAACATGGAGATATCTACACCGCCATCTGTATGAACACGGATATATCTACACAGCCCTCTGGATGAACATGGAAATATCTACACCGCTATCTGTAGGAACATGGAAAAAGCTACACCGCTATCTGTATGAACATGGAAATATCTACACCGCTATCTGTATGAACATGGAAATATCTACACCGCTATCTGTATGAACATCGAAATATCTTCACCGCCATCTGTACGAACATGGATATATCTACAGAGCCATCTGGATGAACATGGAAATATCTACAACCCCATCTGTATAAACATGGAAATATCTACACCGCTACCTGTATAAACACGGAAATAGCACCGCTATCTGTATGATCCTGGAAATGTCTACACCACTATCTGAATGAACATGGAAATATCTACACCGCTACCTGTATAAACATGGAAATATCAGCACCGCTATCTGTATGAACATGGAAATATCTGCACCGCTATCTGTATGAACATGGAAATATCTACACTGCTATCTGTATGAACATGGAAATATCTACACCGCTATCCGTATGAACATGGATATATCTACACAGCCCTCTGGATGAACATGGAAATATCCACACCGATATCTGTGTAAACATGCATACACCTTCACCGCTATCTGTATAAACATGGAAATATCTACACCGCTATCTGTATGAACATGGAAATATCTACACCGCTATCTGTTTGAAGATGGAAATACATACACCGATATCTGCTTGAAAATGGAAATATCTACACAGCTATCTGCATATTCATGGAAATACCTACACAGCTATCTCTTTACACATTTAAATAACTACACCGCTATCTGTATGAACATGGAAATATCTACACCGCCATCTGTATGAACATGGAAATATCTGCACCGCCATCTGTATGAACATGTAAATATCTACACCGCCATCTGTATTAAGATGGAGATATCTACACCGCTATCTGAATAAACATGGAAATATCTACACCGCTATCTGTACGAACATGGAAATATCTAAACGGCTATCTGCATGAAAATAGAAATATCTACACAGCTATCTGCATATACATGGAAATATCTACAAAGCTATCTCTTTACACATGGAAATAACTACACCGCTATCTCTATAAACACGGAAATATCTACACCGCCATCTGTATGAACATGGAAATATCTGCACCGCTATCAGTATGAACATGGATATATCTACACAGCCCTCTGGATGAACATGGAAATATCCACACCGATATCTGTGTAAACATGCATACATCTTCACCGCTATCTGTATAAACATGGAAATATCTACACCGCTATCTGTATGAACATGGAAATATCTACACCGCTATCTGTTTGAAGATGGAAATACATACACCGCTATCTGCTTGAAAATGGAAATACCTACACAGCTATCTGCATATACATGGAAATATCTACACAGCTATCTCTTTACACATGGAAATAACTACACCGCTATCTGTATGAACATGGAAATATCTACACCGCCATCTGTATGAACATGGAAATATCTGCACCGCCATCTGTATAAACATATAAATATCTACACCGCCATCTGTATTATGATGGAGATATCTACACGGCTATCTGTATAAACTTGGAAATATCTACACCGCTATCTGTATAAACATGGAAATACCTACACCGCTATCTGTATGAACATGGAAATATCAGCCCCTCTATCTCTATGAACATGGAAGTATCTACACCGCTATCTCTATGAACATGGAAATATCTACACCGCTATCTGTTTGAACATGGAAATATCTATACCGCTATCTGCATGAAAATGGAAATACATACACAGCTATCTGCATATACATGGAAATATCTACACAGCTATCTCTTTACACATGGAAATAACTACACCGCTATCTGTATGAACATGGAAATATCTTCACCGCCATCTGTAGGAACATGGATATATCTACACAGCCATCTGGATGAACATGGAAATATCTACACCGCTATCTGTTTGAACATGGAAATATCTACACCGCTATCTGTGTAAACATGCATACATCTTCACCGCTATCTCTATAAACATGGAAATATCTACACTGCTATCTGTATGAACATGGAAATATCTACACCGCTATCTGTTTGAACATGGAAATATCTACACCGCTATCTGCATGAAAATGGAAATATCTACAAAGCTATCTGCATATACATGGAAACATCTACACAGCTATCTCTTTACACATGGAAATAACTACACCGCTAAATCTATAAACATGGAAATACCTACACCGCCATCTGTATGAACATGGAAATATCTGCACCACCATCTGTATGAACATATAAATATCTACACCGCCATCTGTATTAAGAAGGAAATATCTAAACCGCTATCTGTATGAACATTGAAATATCTACACCGCTATCTGTATGAACATGGAAATATCTACACCGCTATCTGTGTAAACATGGAAATATCTACACCGCTACCTGTATAAACATGGAAATATCAGCACCGCTATCTGTAGGAACATGGAGATATCTACACCGCCAGCAGTATGAACATGGATATATCTACACAGCCATCTGGATGAACATGGAAATATCTACACCGCTATCTGTATGAACATGGAAATATCTACACCGCTATCTGTATGAACATGGAAATAGCTACACCACTATCTGTATGAACATGGAAATATCTACACCAGTATCTGAATGAACATGGAAATATCTACACAGCTATCTGTATGGACAAGGAAATATCTTCACCGCCATCTGTAAGAACATGGATATATCTACAGAGCCATCTGGATGAACATGGAAATATCTACACCGCCATCTGTATGAACATATAAATATCTACACCGCCTTCTGTATTAAGATGGAGATATCTACACCGCTATCTGTATAAACCTGAAAATATCTACACCGCTATCTATATAAACATGGAAATATCTACACCGCTATCCGGATAAACATGGAAATTTCTACACCGCTACCTGTATAAACATGGAAATATCAGCACCGCTATCTGTAGGAACATGGAGATATCTACAACGCCATCTGTATGAACATGGATATATCTACACAGCCATCTGGAGGAACATGGAAATATCTACAACGCTATCTGTACGAACATGGAAATATCTACACCGCTATCTGTATGAACATGGAAATAGCTACACCACTATCTGTATGAACATGGAAATATCTACACCAGTATCTGAATGAACATGGAAATATCTACACCGCTATCTGTATGAACATGGATATATCTACACAGCCATCTGGATGAACATGGAAATATCTACACCGCTATCTGTATGAACATGGAAATATCTACACCGCTATCTGTATGAACTTGGATATATCTACACAGCCATCTGGATGAACATGGAAATATCTACACCGCTATCTGTGTAAACATGCATACTTCTTCACCGCTATCTGTATAAACATGGAAATATATACACTGCTATCTGTATGAACATGGAAATATCTGCACCGCTATCTGTATGAACATGGAAATATCTACACCGCTATCTGTTTGAACATGGAAATATCTACACCGCTATCTGCATGAAAATGGAAATATCTACACTGCTATCTGCATATACATGGAAATATCTACACAGCTATCTCTTTACACATGGAAATGACTACAGCGCTATCTGTATGAACATGGAAATATCTACACCGCCATCTGTATGAACATGGAAATATCTGCACAGCCATCTGTATGAACATATAAATATCTACACCGCCATCTGTATTAAGATGGAGATATCTACACCGCTATCTGTATAAACATGGAAATATCTACACCGCTATCTGTATAAACATGGAAATATCTACACCGCTATCTGTATAAACATGGAAATATCTACACCGCTACCTGTATAAACATGGAAATATCAGCACCGCTATCTGTATGAACATGGAAATATCTACACCGCTATCTGTATTAAGATGGAGATATCTACACCGCTATCTGCATAAACCTGAAAATATCTACACCGCTATCTATATAAACATGGAAATATCTACACCGCTATCTGGATAAACATGGAAATATCTACACCGCTATCTGTACGAACATGGAAATATCTAAACGGCTATCTGCATGAAAATAGAAATATCTACACAGCTATCTGCATATACATGGAAATATCTACAAAGCTTTCTCTTTACACATGGAAATAACTACACCGCTATCTCTATAAACACGGAAATATCTACACCGCCATCTGTATGAACATGGAAATATCTGCACCGCTATCAGTATGAACATGGATATATCTACACAGCCCTCTGGATGAACATGGAAATATCCACACCGATATCTGTGTAAACATGCATACATCTTCACCGCTATCTGTATAAACATGGAAATATCTACACCGCTATCTGTATGAACATGGAAATATCTACACCGCTATCTGTTTGAAGATGGAAATACATACACCGCTATCTGCTTGAAAATGGAAATACCTACACAGCTATCTGCATATACATGGAAATATCTACACAGCTATCTCTTTACACATGGAAATAACTACACCGCTATCTGTATGAACATGGAAATATCTACACCGCCATCTGTATGAACATGGAAATATCTGCACCGCCATCTGTATAAACATATAAATATCTACACCGCCATCTGTATTATGATGGAGATATCTACACGGCTATCTGTGTAAACTTGGAAATATCTACACCGCTATCTGTATAAACATGGAAATACCTACACCGCTATCTGTATGAACATGGAAATATCAGCCCCTCTATCTCTATGAACATGGAAGTATCTACACCGCTATCTCTATGAACATGGAAATATCTACACCGCTATCTGTTTGAACATGAAAATATCTATACCGCTATCTGCATGAAAATGGAAATACATACAGAGCTATCTGCATATACATGGAAATATCTACACAGCTATCTCTTTACACATGGAAATAACTACACCGCTATCTGTATGAACATGGAAATATCTTCACCGCCATCTGTAGGAACATGGATATATCTACACAGCCATCTGGATGAACATGGAAATATCTACACCGCTATCTGTTTGAACATGGAAATATCTACACCGCTATCTGTGTAAACATGCATACATCTTCACCGCTATCTCTATAAACATGGAAATATCTACACTGCTATCTGTATGAACATGGAAATATCTACACCGCTATCTGTTTGAACATGGAAATATCTACACCGCTATCTGCATGAAAATGGAAATATCTACAAAGCTATCTGCATATACATGGAAACATCTACACAGCTATCTCTTTACACATGGAAATAACTACACCGCTAAATCTATAAACATGGAAATACCTACACCGCCATCTGTATGAACATGGAAATATCTGCACCACCATCTGTATGAACATATAAATATCTACACCGCCATCTGTATTAAGAAGGAAATATCTAAACCGCTATCTGTATGAACATTGAAATATCTACACCGCTATCTGTATGAACATGGAAATATCTACACCGCTATCTGTGTAAACATGGAAATATCTACACTGCTACCTGTATAAACATGGAAATATCAGCACCGCTATCTGTAGGAACATGGAGATATCTACACCGCCAGCAGTATGAACATGGATATATCTACACAGCCATCTGGATGAACATGGAAATATCTACACCGCTATCTGTATGAACATGGAAATATCTACACCGCTATCTGTATGAACATGGAAATAGCTACACCACTATCTGTATGAACATGGAAATATCTACACCAGTATCTGAATGAACATGGAAATATCTACACAGCTATCTGTATGGACAAGGAAATATCTTCACCGCCATCTGTAAGAACATGGATATATCTACAGAGCCATCTGGATGAACATGGAAATATCTACACCGCCATCTGTATGAACATATAAATATCTACACCGCCTTCTGTATTAAGATGGAGATATCTACACCGCTATCTGTATAAACCTGAAAATATCTACACCGCTATCTATATAAACATGGAAATATCTACACCGCTATCCGGATAAACATGGAAATTTCTACACCGCTACCTGTATAAACATGGAAATATCAGCACCGCTATCTGTAGGAACATGGAGATATCTACAACGCCATCTGTATGAACATGGATATATCTACACAGCCATCTGGAGGAACATGGAAATATCTACAACGCTATCTGTACGAACATGGAAATATCTACACCGCTATCTGTATGAACATGGAAATAGCTACACCACTATCTGTATGAACATGGAAATATCTACAGAAGTATCTGAATGAACATGGAAATATCTACACCGCTATCTGTATGAACATGGATATATATACACAGCCATCTGGATGAACATGGAAATATCTACACCGCTATCTGTGTAAACATGCATACTTCTTCACCGCTATCTGTATAAACATGGAAATATATACACTGCTATCTGTATGAACATGGAAATATCTGCACCGCTATCTGTATGAACATGGAAATATCTACACCGCTATCTGTTTGAACATGGAAATATCTACACCGCTATCTGCATGAAAATGGAAATATCTACACTGCTATCTGCATATACATGGAAATATCTACACAGCTATCTCTTTACACATGGAAATAACTACAGCGCTATCTGTATGAACATGGAAATATCTACACCGCCATCTGTATGAACATGGAAATATCTGCACAGCCATCTGTATGAACATATAAATATCTACACCGCCATCTGTATTAAGATGGAGATATCTACACCGCTATCTGTATAAACATGGAAATATCTACACCGCTATCTGTATAAACATGGAAATATCTACACCGCTATCTGTATAAACATGGAAATATCTACACCGCTACCTGTATAAACATGGAAATATCAGCACCGCTATCTGTATGAACATGGAAATATCTACACCGCTATCTGTATTAAGATGGAGATATCTACACCGCTATCTGCATAAACCTGAAAATATCTACACCGCTATCTATATAAACATGGAAATATCTACACCGCTATCTGGATAAACATGGAAATTTCTACACCGCTACCTGTATAAACATGGAAATATCAGCACCGCTATCTGTAGGAACATGGAGATATCTACACCGCCATCTGTATGAACATGGATATATCTACACAGCCATCTGGAGGAACATGGAAATATCTACAACGCTATCTGTACAAACATGGAAATATCTACACCGCTATCAGTATGAACATGGAAATAGCTACACCACTATCTGTATGAACATGGAAATATCTACACCACTATCTGAATGAACATGGAAATATCTACACCGCTATCTGTATGAACATGGATATATCTACACAGCCATCTGGATGAACATGGAAATATCTACAACGCTATCTGTATGAACATGGAAATATCTACACCGCTATCTGTGTAAACATACATACATCTTCACTGCTATCTGTATAAACATGGAAATATCTACACCGCTATCTGTATGAACATGGAAATATCTGCACCGCTATCTGTATGAACATGGAAATATCTACACCGCTATCTGTTTGAACATGGAAATATCTACACGGCTATCTGCATGAAAATGTAAATATCTACACTGCTATCTGCATATACATGGAAATATCTACACAGCTATCTCTTTACACATGGAAATAACTATACCGCTATCTGTATGAACATGGAAATATCTACACCGCCATCTGTATGAACATGGAAATATCTGCACCGCCATCTGTATGAACATATAAATATCTACACCGCCATCTGTATTAAGATGGAGATATCTACACCGCTATCTGTATGAACATGGAAATATCTACACCGCTATCTGTATAAACATGGAAATATCTACACCGCTACCTGTATAAACATGGAAATATCAGCACCGCTATCTGTATGAACATGGAAATATCTACACCGCTATCTGTATGAACATGGAAATATCTACACCGCCATCTGTATGAACATGGAAATATCTGCACCGACATCTGTATGAACATATAAATATCTACACCGCCATCTGTATTAAGATGGAGATACCTACACCGCTATCTGAATAAACATGGAAATATCTACACCGCTATCTGTATAAACATGGAAATATCAGCACCGCTATCTGTATGAACATGGAAATATCAGCCCCTCTATCTGTATGAACATGGAGATATCTACACCGCCATCTGTATGAACACGGATATATCTACACAGCCCTCTGGATGAACATGGAAATATCTACACCGCTATCTGTAGGAACATGGAAAAAGCTACACCGCTATCTGTATGAACATGGAAATATCTACACCGCTATCTGTATGAACATGGAAATATCTACACCGCTATCTGTATGAACTTGGAAATATCTTCACCGCCATCTGTACGAACATGGATATATCTACAGAGCCATCTGGATGAACATGGAAATATCTACAACCCCATCTGTATAAACATGGAAATATCTACACCGCTACCTGTATAAACACGGAAATAGCACCGCTATCTGTATGTACCTGGAAATGTCTACACCACTATCTGAATGAACATGGAAATATCTACACCGCTACCTGTATAAACATGGAAATATCAGCACCGCTATCTGTATGAACATGGAAATATCTGCACCGCTATCTGTATGAACATGGAAATATCTACAGCGCTATCTGGATAAACATGGAAATTTCTACACCGCTACCTGTATAAACATGGAAATATCAGCACCGCTATCTGTAGGAACATGGAGATATCTACACCGCCATCTGTATGAACATGGATATATCTACACAGCCATCTGGAGGAACATGGAAATATCTACAACGCTATCTGTACAAACATGGAAATATCTACACCGCTATCTGTATGAACATGGAAATAGCTACACCACTATCTGTATGAACATGGAAATATCTACACCACTATCTGAATGAACATGGAAATATCTACACCGCTATCTGTATGAACATGGATATATCTACACAGCCATCTGGATGAACATGGAAATATCTACACCGCTATCTGTATGAACATGGAAATATCTACACCGCTATCTGTATAAACATGGAAATATCTACACCGCTATCTGTATAAACATGGAAATATCTACACCGCTACCTGTATAAACATGGAAATATCAGCACCGCTATCTGTATGAACATGGAAATATCTACACCGCTATCTGTATGAACATGGAAATATCTACACCGCTATCTGTATGAACATGGAAATATCTACACCGCTATCTGTATGAACATGGAAATATCTACAAAGCTATCTGAATGAACATGGAAATATCTACACCGCTATCTGTTTGAACATTTAAATATCTACACCGCTATCTGCATGAAAATGGAAATATCTACAAAGCTATCTGCATATACATGGAAATATCTACACAGCTATCTCTTTAGACATGGAAATAACTACACCACTATATCTATAAACATGGAAATATCTACACCACCATCTGTATGAACATGGAAATATCTGCACCGCCATCTGTTTGAACATATAAATATCTACACCGCCATCTGTAATAAGAAGGAAATATCTAAACCGCTATCTGTATAAAGATGGAAATATCAGCACCGCTCTCTGTATGAACATGGAAATATCTAATCCGCTATCTGTATGAACATGGAAATATCTACACTGCTATCTGTATGAACATGGAAATAGCTACCCCGTTATGTGTATGAAAATGGAAATAGCTACACCGCTATCTGTATGAACATGGAAATATCTACACCGATATCTGTATGAACATGGATATATCTACACAGCCATCTGGATGAACATGGAAATAGCTACACCGCTATCTGTATGAACATGGAAATATCTACACCGCTATCTGTATGAACAAGGAAATATCTTCACCGCCATCTGTACGAACATGGATATATCTACAGAGCCATCTGGATGAACATGGATATATCTACACCGCCATCTGTATGAACATATAAATATCTACACCGCCATCTGTATTAAGATGGAGATATCTACACCGCTATCTGTATAAACCTGAAAATATCTACACCGCTATCTATATAAACATGGAAATATCTACACCGCTATCTGGATAAACATGGAAATTTCTACACCGCTACCTGTATAAACATGGAAATATCAGCACCGCTATCTGTAGGAACATGGAGATATCTACACCGCCATCTGTATGAACATGGATATATCTACACAGCCATCTGGAGGAACATGGAAATATCTACAACGCTATCTGTACAAACATGGAAATATCTACACCACTATCTGTATGAACATGGAAATATCTACACCACTATCTGAATGAACATGGAAATATCTACACCGCTATCTGTATGAACATGGATATATCTACACAGCCATCTGGATGAACATGGAAATATCTACACCGCTATCTGTATGAACATGGAAATATCTACACCGCTATCTGTGTAAACATACATACATCTTCACTGCTATCTGTATAAACATGGAAATATCTACACCGCTATCTGTATGAACATGGAAATATCTGCACCGCTATCTGTATGAACATGGAAATATCTACACCGCTATCTGTTTGAACATGGAAATATCTACACGGCTATCTGCATGAAAATGTAAATATCTACACTGCTCTCTGCATATACATGGAAATATCTACACAGCTATCTCTTTACACATGGAAATAACTACACCGCTATCTGTATGAACATGGAAATATCTACACCGCCATCTGTATGAACATGGAAATATCTACACCGCCATCTGTATGAACATATAAATATCTACACCGCCATCTGTATTAAGATGGAGATATCTACACCGCTATCTGTATGAACATGGAAATATCTACACCGCTATCTGTATAAACATGGAAATATCTACACCGCTATCTGTATAAACATGGAAATATATACACCGCTACCTGTATAAACATGGAAATATCAGCACCGCTATCTGTATGAACATGGAAATATCTACACCGCTATCTGTATGAACATGGAAATATCTACACCGCCATCTGTATGAACATGGAAATATCTGCACCGCCATCTGTATGAACATATAAATATCTACACCGCCATCTGTATTAAGATGGAGATACCTACACCGCTATCTGAATAAACATGGAAATATCTACACCGCTATCTGTATAAACATGGAAATATCAGCACCGCTATCTGTATGAACATGGAAATATCAGCCCCTCTATCTGTATGAACATGGAGATATCTACACCGCCATCTGTATGAACACGGATATATCTACACAGCCCTCTGGATGAACATGGAAATATCTACACCGCTATCTGTAGGAACATGGAAAAAGCTACACCGCTATCTGTATGAACATGGAAATATCTACACCGCTATCTGTATGAACATGGAAATATCTACACCGCTATCTGTATGAACATGGAAATATCTTCACCGCCATCTGTACGAACATGGATATATCTACAGAGCCATCTGGATGAACATGGAAATATCTACAACCCCATCTGTATAAACATGGAAATATCTACACCGCTACCTGTATAAACACGGAAATAGCACCGCTATCTGTATGAACCTGGAAATGTCTACACCACTATCTGAATGAACATGGAAATATCTACACCGCTACCTGTATAAACATGGAAATATCAGCACCGCTATCTGTATGAACATGGAAATATCTGCACCGCTATCTGTATGAACATGGAAATATCTACACCGCTATCTGGATAAACATGGAAATTTCTACACCGCTACCTGTATAAACATGGAAATATCAGTACCGCTATCTGTAGGAACATGGAGATATCTACACCGCCATCTGTATGAACATGGATATATCTACACAGCCATCTGGAGGAACATGGAAATATCTACAACGCTATCTGTACAAACATGGAAATATCTACACCGCTATCTGTATGAACATGGAAATATCTACACCACTATCTGTATGAACATGGAAATATCTACACCACTATCTGAATGAACATGGAAATATCTACACTGCTATCTGTATGAACATGGATATATCTACACAGCCATCTGGATGAACATGGAAATATCTACACCGCTATCTGTATGAACATGGAAATATCTACACCGCTATCTGTGTAAACATACATACATCTTCACTGCTATCTGTATAAACATGGAAATATCTACACCGCTATCTGTATGAACATGGAAATATCTGCACCGCTATCTGTATGAACATGGAAATATCTACACGGCTATCTGCATGAAAATGTAAATATCTACACTGCTATCTGCATATACATGGAAATATCTACACAGCTATCTCTTTACACATGGAAATAACTACACCGCTATCTGTATGAACATGGAAATATCTACACCGCCATCTGTATGAACATGGAAATATCTGCACCGCCATCTGTATGAACATATAAATATCTACACCGCCATCTGTATTAAGATGGAGATATCTATACCGCTATCTGTATGAACATGGAAATATCTACACCGCTATCTGTATAAACATGGAAATATCTACACCGCTATCTGTATAAACATGGAAATATATACACCGCTACCTGTATAAACATGGAAATATCAGCACCGCTATCTGTATGAACATGGAAATATCTACACCGCTATCTGTATGAACATGGAAATATCTACACCGCCATCTGTATGAACATGGAAATATCTGCACCGCCATCTGTATGAACATATAAATATCTACACCGCCATCTGTATTAAGATGGAGATATCTACACCGCTATCTGAATAAACATGGAAATATCTACACCGCTATCTGTATAAACATGGAAATATCAGCACCGCTATCTGTATGAACATGGAAATATCAGCCCCTCTATCTGTATGAACATGGAGATATCTACACCGCCATCTGTATGAACACGGATATATCTACACAGCCCTCTGGATGAACATGGAAATATCTACACCGCTATCTGTAGGAACATGGAAAAAGCTACACCGCTATCTGTATGAACATGGAAATATCTACACTGCTATCTGTATGAACATGGAAATATCTACACCGCTATCTGTATGAACATGGAAATATCTTCACCGCCATCTGTACGAACATGGATATATCTACAGAGCCATCTGGATGAACATGGAAATATCTACAACCCCATCTGTATAAACATGGAAATATCTACACCGCTACCTGTATAAACACGGAAATAGCACCGCTATCTGTATGATCCTGGAAATGTCTACACCACTATCTGAATGAACATGGAAATATCTACACCGCTACCTGTATAAACATGGAAATATCAGCACCGCTATCTGTATGAACATGGAAATATCTGCACCGCTATCTGTATGTACCCTGAAATATCTACACTGCTATCTGTATGAACATGGAAATATCTACACCGCTATCTGTATGAACATGGATATATCTACACAGCCCTCTGGATGAACATGGAAATATCCACACCGATATCTGTGTAAACATGCATACACCTTCACCGCTATCTGTATAAACATGGAAATATCTACACCGCTATCTGTATTAACATGGAAATATCTACACCGCTATCTGTTTGAAGATGGAAATACATACACCGCTATCTGCTTGAAAATGGAAATATCTACACAGCTATCTGCATATTCATGGAAATACCTACACAGCTATCTCTTTACACATGGAAATAACTACACCGCTATCTGTATGAACATGGAAATATCTACACCGCCATCTGTATGAACATGGAAATATCTGCACCGCCATCTGTATGAACATGTAAATATCTACACCGCCATCTGTATTAAGATGGAGATATCTACACCGCTATCTGAATAAACATGGAAATATCTACACCGCTATCTGTACGAACATGGAAATATCTAAACGGCTATCTGCATGAAAATAGAAATATCTACACAGCTATCTGCATATACATGGAAATATCTACAAAGCTATCTCTTTACACATGGAAATAACTACACCGCTATCTCTATAAACACGGAAATATCTACACCGCCATCTGTATGAACATGGAAATATCTGCACCGCTATCAGTATGAACATGGATATATCTACACAGCCCTCTGGATGAACATGGAAATATCCACACCGATATCTGTGTAAACATGCATACATCTTCACCGCTATCTGTATAAACATGGAAATATCTACACCGCTATCTGTATGAACATGGAAATATCTACACCGCTATCTGTTTGAAGATGGAAATACATACACCGCTATCTGCTTGAAAATGGAAATACCTACACAGCTATCTGCATATACATGGAAATATCTACACAGCTATCTCTTTACACATGGAAATAACTACACCGCTATCTGTATGAACATGGAAATATCTACACCGCCATCTGTATGAACATGGAAATATCTGCACCGCCATCTGTATGAACATATAAATATCTACACCGCCATCTGTATTATGATGGAGATATCTACACGGCTATCTGTATAAACTTGGAAATATCTACACCGCTATCTGTATAAACATGGAAATACCTACACCGCTATCTGTATGAACATGGAAATATCAGCCCCTCTATCTCTATGAACATGGAAGTATCTACACCGCTATCTCTATGAACATGGAAATATCTACACCGCTATCTGTTTGAACATGGAAATATCTATACCGCTATCTGCATGAAAATGGAAATACATACACAGCTATCTGCATATACATGGAAATATCTACACAGCTATCTCTTTACACATGGAAATAACTACACCGCTATCTGTATGAACATGGAAATATCTTCACCGCCATCTGTAGGAACATGGATATATCTACACAGCCATCTGGATGAACATGGAAATATCTACACCGCTATCTGTTTGAACATGGAAATATCTACACCACTATCTGTGTAAACATGCATACATCTTCACCGCTATCTCTATAAACATGGAAATATCTACACTGCTATCTGTATGAACATGGAAGTATCTACACCGCTATCTGTTTGAACATGGAAATATCTACACCGCTATCTGCATGAAAATGGAAATATCTACAAAGCTATCTGCATATACATGGAAACATCTACACAGCTATCTCTTTACACATGGAAATAACTACACCGCTAAATCTATAAACATGGAAATACCTACACCGCCATCTGTATGAACATGGAAATATCTGCACCACCATCTGTATGAACATATAAATATCTACACCGCCATCTGTATTAAGAAGGAAATATCTAAACCGCTATCTGTATGAACATTGAAATATCTACACCGCTATCTGTATGAACATGGAAATATCTACACCGCTATCTGTGTAAACATGGAAATATCTACACCGCTACCTGTATAAACATGGAAATATCAGCACCGCTATCTGTAGGAACATGGAGATATCTACACCGCCAGCAGTATGAACATGGATATATCTACACAGCCATCTGGATGAACATGGAAATATCTACACCGCTATCTGTATGAACATGGAAATATCTACACCGCTATCTGTATGAACATGGAAATAGCTACACCACTATCTGTATGAACATGGAAATATCTACACCAGTATCTGAATGAACATGGAAATATCTACACAGCTATCTGTATGGACAAGGAAATATCTTCACCGCCATCTGTAAGAACATGGATATATCTACAGAGCCATCTGGATGAACATGGAAATATCTACACCGCCATCTGTATGAACATATAAATATCTACACCGCCTTCTGTATTAAGATGGAGATATCTACACCGCTATCTGTATAAACCTGAAAATATCTACACCGCTATCTATATAAACATGGAAATATCTACACCGCTATCTGGATAAACATGGAAATTTCTACACCGCTACCTGTATAAACATGGAAATATCAGCACCGCTATCTGTAGGAACATGGAGATATCTACACCGCCATCTGTATGAACATGGATATATCTACACAGCCATCTGCAGGAACATGGAAATATCTACAACGCTATCTGTACAAACATGGAAATATCTACACCGCTATCAGTATGAACATGGAAATAGCTACACCACTATCTGTATGAACATGGAAATATCTACACCACTATCTGAATGAACATGGAAATATCTACACCGCTATCTGTATGAACATGGATATATCTACACAGCCATCTGGATGAACATGGAAATATCTACACCGCTATCTGTATGAACATGGAAATATCTACACCGCTATCTGTGTAAACATACATACATCTTCACTGCTATCTGTATAAACATGGAAATATCTACACCGCTATCTGTATGAACATGGAAATATCTGCACCGCTATCTGTATGAACATGGAAATATCTACACCGCTATCTGTTTGAACATGGAAATATCTACAAAGATATCTGAATGAACATGGAAATATCTACACCGCTATCTGTTTGAGCATTTAAATATCTACACCGCTATCTGCATGAAAATGGAAATATCTACAAAGCTATCTGCATATACATGGAAATATCTACACAGCTATCTCTTTAGACATGGAAATAACTACACCACTATATCTATAAACATGGAAATATCTACACCACCATCTGTATGAACATGGAAATATCTGCACCGCCATCTGTTTGAACATATAAATATCTACACCGCCATCTGTAATAAGAAGGAAATATCTAAACCGCTATCTGTATAAAGATGGAAATATCAGCACCGCTCTCTGTATGAACATGGAAATATGTAAACCGCTATCTGTATGAACATGGAAATATCTACACTGCTATCTGTATGAACATGGAAATAGCTACCCCGTTATGTGTATGAAAATGGAAATAGCTACACCGCTATCTGTATGAACATGGAAATATCTACACCGATATCTGTATGAACATGGATATATCTACACAGCCATCTGGATGAACATGGAAATAGCTACACCGCTATCTGTATGAACATAGAAATAGCTACACCGCTATCTGTATGAACAAGGAAATATCTTCACCGCCATCTGTACGAACATGGATATATCTACAGAGCCATCTGGATGAACATGGATATATCTACACCGCCATCTGTATGAACATATAAATATCTACACCGCCATCTGTATTAAGATGGAGATATCTACACCGCTATCTGTATAAACCTGAAAATATCTACACCGCTATCTATATAAACATGGAAATATCTACACCGCTATCTGGATAAACATGGAAATTTCTACACCGCTACCTGTATAAACATGGAAATATCAGCACCGCTATCTGTAGGAACATGGAGATATCTACACCGCCATCTGTATGAACATGGATATATCTACACAGCCATCCGGAGGAACATGGAAATATCTACAACGCTATCTGTACAAACATGGAAATATCTACACCACTATCTGTATCAACATGGAAATATCTACACCACTATCTGAATGAACATGGAAATATCTACACCGCTATCTGTATGAACATGGATATATCTACACAGCCATCTGGATGAACATGGAAATATCTACACCGCTATCTGTATGAACATGGAAATATCTACACCGCTATCTGTGTAAACATACATACATCTTCACTGCTATCTGTATAAACATGGAAATATCTACACCGCTATCTGTATGAACATGGAAATATCTGCACCGCTATCTGTATGAACATGGAAATATCTACACCGCTATCTGTTTGAACATGGAAATATCTACACGGCTATCTGCATGAAAATGTAAATATCTACACTGCTCTCTGCATATACATGGAAATATCTACACAGCTATCTCTTTACACATGGAAATAACTACACCGCTATCTGTATGAACATGGAAATATCTACACCGCCATCTGTATGAACATGGAAATATCTACACCGCCATCTGTATGAACATATAAATATCTACACCGCCATCTGTATTAAGATGGAGATATCTACACCGCTATCTGTATGAACATGGAAATATCTACACCGCTATCTGTATAAACATGGAAATATCTACACCGCTATCTGTATAAACAAGGAAATATATACACCGCTACCTGTATAAACATGGAAATATCAGCACCGCTATCTGTATGAACATGGAAATATCTACACCGCCATCTGTATGAACATGGAAATATCTACACCGCCATCTGTATGAACATGGAAATATCTGCACCGCCATCAGTATGAACATATAAATATCTACACCGCCATCTGTATTAAGATGGAGATACCTACACCGCTATCTGAATAAACATGGAAATATCTACACCGCTATCTGTATAAACATGGAAATATCAGCACCGCTATCTGTATGAACATGGAAATATCAGCCCCTCTATCTGTATGAACATGGAGATATCTACACCGCCATCTGTATGAACACGGATATATCTACACAGCCCTCTGGATGAACATGGAAATATCTACACCGCTATCTGTAGGAACATGGAAAAAGCTACACCGCTATCTGTATGAACATGGAAATATCTACACCGCTATCTGTATGAACATGGAAATATCTACACCGCTATCTGTATGAACATGGAAATATCTTCACCGCCATCTGTACGAACATGGATATATCTACAGAGCCATCTGGATGAACATGGAAATATCTACAACCCCATCTGTATAAACATGGAAATATCTACACCGCTACCTGTATAAACACGGAAATAGCACCGCTATCTGTATGAACCTGGAAATGTCTACACCACTATCTGAATGAACATGGAAATATCTACACCGCTACCTGTATAAACATGGAAATATCAGCACCGCTATCTGTATGAACATGGAAATATCTGCACCGCTATCTGTATGAACATGGAAATATCTACACCGCTATCTGGATAAACATGGAAATTTCTACACCGCTACCTGTATAAACATGGAAATATCAGCACCGCTATCTGTAGGAACATGGAGATATCTACACCGCCATCTGTATGAACATGGATATATCTACACAGCCATCTGGAGGAACATGGAAATATCTACAACGCTATCTGTACAAACATGGAAATATCTACACCGCTATCTGTATGAACATGGAAATAGCTACACCACTATCTGAATGAACATGGAAATATCTACACCACTATCTGAATGAACATGGAAATATCTACACCGCTATCTGTATGAACATGGATATATCTACACAGCCATCTGGATGAACATGGAAATATCTACACCGCTATCTGTATGAACATGGAAATATCTACACCGCTATCTGTGTAAACATACATACATCTTCACTGCTATCTGTATAAACATGGAAATATCTACACCGCTATCGGTATGAACATGGAAATATCTGCACCGCTATCTGTATGAACATGGAAATATCTACACCGCTATCTGTTTGAACATGGAAATATCTACACGGCTATATGCATGAAAATGTAAATATCTACACTGCTATCTGCATATACATGGAAATATCTACACAGCTATCTCTTTACACATGGAAATAACTACACCGCTATCTGTATGAACATGGAAATATCTACACCGCCATCTGTATGAACATGGAAATATCTGCACCGCCATCTGTATGAACATATAAATATCTACACCGCCATCTGTATTAAGATGGAGATATCTACACCGCTATCTGTATGAACATGGAAATATCTACACCGCTATCTGTATAAACATGGAAATATCTACACCGCTATCTGTATAAAAATGGAAATATATACACCGCTACCTGTATAAACATGGAAATATCAGCACCGCTATCTGTATGAACATGGAAATATCTACACCGCTATCTGTATGAACATGGAAATATCTACACCGCCATCTGTATGAACATGGAAATATCTGCACCGCCATCTGTATGAACATATAAATATCTACACCGCCATCGGTATTAAGATGGAGATATTTACACCGCTATCTGAATAAACATGGAAATATCTACACCGCTATCTGTATAAACATGGAAATATCAGCACCGCTATCTGTATGAACATGGAAATATCAGCCCCTCTATCTGTATGAACATGGAGATATCTACACCGCCATCTGTATGAACACGGATATATCTACACAGCCCTCTGGATGAACATGGAAATATCTACACCGCTATCTGTAGGAACATGGAAAAAGCTACACCGCTATCTGTATGAACATGGAAATATCTACACCGCTATCTGTATGAACATGGAAATATCTACACCGCTATCTGTATGAACATGGAAATATCTTCACCGCCATCTGTACGAACATGGATATATCTACAGAGCCATCTGGATGAACATGGAAATATCTACAACCCCATCTGTATAAACATGGAAATATCTACACCGCTACCTGTATAAACACGGAAATAGCACCGCTATCTGTATGATCCTGGAAATGTCTACACCACTATCTGAATGAACATGGAAATATCTACACCGCTACCTGTATAAACATGGAAATATCAGCACCGCTATCTGTATGAACATGGAAATATCTGCACCGCTATCTGTATGAACATGGAAATATCTACACTGCTATCTGTATGAACATGGAAATATCTACACCGCTATCCGTATGAACATGGATATATCTACACAGCCCTCTGGATGAACATGGAAATATCCACACCGATATCTGTGTAAACATGCATACACCTTCACCGCTATCTGTATAAACATGGAAATATCTACACCGCTATCTGTATGAACATGGAAATATCTACACCGCTATCTGTTTGAAGATGGAAATACATACACCGCTATCTGCTTGAAAATGGAAATATCTACACAGCTATCTGCATATTCATGGAAATACCTACACAGCTATCTCTTTACACATTTAAATAACTACACCGCTATCTGTATGAACATGGAAATATCTACACCGCCATCTGTATGAACATGGAAATATCTGCACCGCCATCTGTATGAACATGTAAATATCTACACCGCCATCTGTATTAAGATGGAGATATCTACACCGCTATCTGAATAAACATGGAAATATCTACACCGCTATCTGTACGAACATGGAAATATCTAAACGGCTATCTGCATGAAAATAGAAATATCTACACAGCTATCTGCATATACATGGAAATATCTACAAAGCTATCTCTTTACACATGGAAATAACTACACCGCTATCTCTATAAACACGGAAATATCTACACCGCCATCTGTATGAACATGGAAATATCTGCACCGCTATCAGTATGAACATGGATATATCTACACAGCCCTCTGGATGAACATGGAAATATCCACACCGATATCTGTGTAAACATGCATACATCTTCACCGCTATCTGTATAAACATGGAAATATCTACACCGCTATCTGTATGAACATGGAAATATCTACACCGCTATCTGTTTGAAGATGGAAATACATACACCGCTATCTGCTTGAAAATGGAAATACCTACACAGCTATCTGCATATACATGGAAATATCTACACAGCTATCTCTTTACACATGGAAATAACTACACCGCTATCTGTATGAACATGGAAATATCTACACCGCCATCTGTATGAACATGGAAATATCTGCACCGCCATCTGTATGAACATATAAATATCTACACCGCCATCTGTATTATGATGGAGATATCTACACGGCTATCTGTATAAACTTGGAAATATCTACACCGCTATCTGTATAAACATGGAAATACCTACACCGCTATCTGTATGAACATGGAAATATCAGCCCCTCTATCTCTATGAACATGGAAGTATCTACACCGCTATCTCTATGAACATGGAAATATCTACACCGCTATCTGTTTGAACATGGAAATATCTATACCGCTATCTGCATGAAAATGGAAATACATACAGAGCTATCTGCATATAAATGGAAATATCTACACAGCTATCTCTTTACACATGGAAATAACTACACCGCTATCTGTATGAACATGGAAATATCTTCACCGCCATCTGTAGGAACATGGATATATCTACACAGCCATCTGGATGAACATGGAAATATCTACACCGCTATCTGTTTGAACATGGAAATATCTACACCGCTATCTGTGTAAACATGCATACATCTTCACCGCTATCTCTATAAACATGGAAATATCTACACTGCTATCTGTATGAACATGGAAATATCTACACCGCTATCTGTTTGAACATGGAAATATCTACACCGCTATCTGCATGAAAATGGAAATATCTACAAAGCTATCTGCATATACATGGAAACATCTACACAGCTATCTCTTTACACATGGAAATAACTACACCGCTAAATCTATAAACATGGAAATACCTACACCGCCATCTGTATGAACATGGAAATATCTGCACCACCATCTGTATGAACATATAAATATCTACACCGCCATCTGTATTAAGAAGGAAATATCTAAACCGCTATCTGTATGAACATTGAAATATCTACACCGCTATCTGTATGAACATGGAAATATCTACACCGCTATCTGTGTAAACATGGAAATATCTACACCGCTACCTGTATAAACATGGAAATATCAGCACCGCTATCTGTAGGAACATGGAGATATCTACACCGCCAGCAGTATGAACATGGATATATCTACACAGCCATCTGGATGAACATGGAAATATCTACACCGCTATCTGTATGAACATGGAAATATCTACACCGCTATCTGTATGAACATGGAAATAGCTACACCACTATCTGTATGAACATGGAAATATCTACACCAGTATCTGAATGAACATGGAAATATCTACACAGCTATCTGTATGGACAAGGAAATATCTTCACCGCCATCTGTAAGAACATGGATATATCTACAGAGCCATCTGGATGAACATGGAAATATCTACACCGCCATCTGTATGAACATATAAATATCTACACCGCCTTCTGTATTAAGATGGAGATATCTACACCGCTATCTGTATAAACCTGAAAATATCTACACCGCTATCTATATAAACATGGAAATATCTACACCGCTATCCGGATAAACATGGAAATTTCTACACCGCTACCTGTATAAACATGGAAATATCAGCACCGCTATCTGTAG